>NC_135040.1:14880000-15197500 GCF_051020975.1 Osmia lignaria lignaria
GGACTAACGCCCATAGTCTTTTCATTTACATGAAAGAATAAGAACGGAAGGAAAAATGCGATAATTTTAGTTAACTCGTTAATGCCAAAAAGTTACGTGCATGAAATATTTTACTTTGACTTTATTGAATTTTAAAATTGTAAATAATAAGATGGAATTTAATTAAAACCCGTATGAAACTTAAATGGGACGATCAATTAGTAAAAAGATAAATATCGTTTAAAATGGTGATAATGAAATAATAATACGATAATAATATAAAAGTAATAAGGATATTAAATGTATGCAAATTAAAACAAATTAGAACGTTTCAAATTGAATAACACGTAGGAGTTAATGAATGCGTGTGGGGAAAATATTTCATAAAAATTGAGAATTTAAAACGATATTAACTGAGATGATGATACGTGAAATTGTACAGAGGCATCTTAAAAATGTCAGACTGCAATTTGACAGTGGACCGTTTCACTAGTTTGAATCAGAATTTAAATATAAACGCGAATCATAAGTTACGAAAAAGCTGGGATGAGCAATTGTACGCAACTATCTCAATTAAAACGAAATGCACAAATCATTTCAGGAATAATGGAAAGATAAATTTGGTTTGAAAAGTTTGTTAATCGTTTAAACGATCAGACCTCAAATTAAAACTTCAACCTGTTTCAATTTAATTTGTAGAATACAAAATATTTCATATACGAAGAGTTTACATTGAATTGCACAGATATAATTAATTAATCAATATTATTAAATTCAACGGAATAGAATCCACCATTGAAAGTAATTCCAGCTCGTTTGAACTTTATAGCAAAGCAGTTTGTCGATAAAACGATCCAATTTTAACGATTTCGTGATTTGTTTTCACAGATCGAGTGACTAAAGATGACTCAACCGGTCGGAAAGTGCAGTTTGAAATTTCCTCGATCGCGGGGTTCACGTGTCACGACTCCGACTCGACCCGACCCGACTCGACCCGTTCCGACGTAACACGACTCGAGACGACTCGACTCGACTCCCCACGACTCGACCCGATTGAGCACACACGCCTGCGGCTCACCTAGTCATTTCGTAGGCGCAGTCGGTGACGGACGTGTTCGAGGCTCGCTCGCCCGTGTTCAGTATACTATACAACCGACCAGTCCAAGACTGGCTGTAACGGACATAAAATGAAGGACATCCGATCACAGGTGAGTGAGCTACAACCGTTTATAGTTGACCTCGTTACCTTATCTCGAGCAAAAGTCAAAGCCCGCGAAAACTTGTTTGCGCGACCACGACCACGTGGAACGCGGCAGTTAACTCGTTGACAGTTGTCTTTCAAACAAATCTTATCTTTTTCTCTCTTTCTATACGGAGTTTTTTAAATAATTGCCGAGATGTGCGTTGAACTTAAATGTCTCTCTTACCAAATGGAATTTTTATTATATTTTCTTTCTGAGATTTTATATTCTCTTTACAAGATTTACGAACGATACAGTATCTTTTCATCCGTTAATAACTCGGAGCAAAATTTTCATTCTGAATGTCAATTATATTATAAAAATTAGAGCAGGAAGGAAAGGAACGAGTGATTTTGAAAGTTGGAACGTTGGCTTGTTTACAAGCGATTAGCTGGCGAAAGACAAACGTTGAAAAGAAACGATCCTAATCTCGCGTGTACAAAGGTCGCGAACACGTGGTGCCGATTAAACGATCCGATGACCGATCCGGACTCTATATACGGTCTCGCTAAAAACGAATCGCGAGCAACGATACACGATGCGGCGAGGCAAGACGAGACAACGAAATCAGAGACGAGGGACCAACGGCCGGTGTCGTCATCGAACAAGACTGACATAATCGAGCTCGACCTCTCGCCTCGATGGGGTCAGCATCCTCCTGCCGGTGGACCACATCCCGAACCACTCGATGTAGAAGCCAAACTGGCCAACACTTAATTACTCGCCGCTCCTCTCTCTTTTAATGCTAATAGCGTTCCATTTCGAACACCATTTTATCCAGCTATTTTCCCTTAATAGGCTATAAACCCCCTCTAATTTTTATAAATATATATTTACAACAGAAAGAATGAAAAATTATAGAAAAATTTATCGAGCTACTTTTTTTCTATAGATTCGTCGGAGCTAGAGATATTGATAGAAAGTTATTTTGAGACGAATTTTTGTATGTACGTCAAATTTTCGATAGTACAGTTTCATTTATTATCTATTCATTTGTTTATCGTAGTTTTCGTTCCTCTTTTTTTTTTTTTACGACCATGTTGTCCATCATTTGACATGACAATTTAACGAGGACATTATCGCTGTTTTATTTGCTCCTTCGCTCGAGCAAAGTATTACTGACTGATTGATTATTTGTCCCAATAATATAATTTCGAGCGATCGTATCGGTGTCGATTCGTTTATTAACGGAATTGTTGTCGACCCAGTTAATTGTATTATCGCTATCTTCAGCTTTATTTCCAGCACACTGCTGTTCTCTATTTTCAATCAACACGATAACAAATTTGAAATTTCGTGTAATTAATGTTTAATTACAGCAATTTAAATCTAACGTACATGATCGTGGAAGTATAATTTGATAGGAGTATTTAATTATAAAATTGAGGCATTTCGAAGTGTTTACACGTGGTCGCCTCACGGACCATCTTTCGACCGTGCCGTCAAGTCGGAGGTTCCATTTTTAGATTACGGTTAAGGTGACGATTAAACGGCCAAGGGAGGCCAACGCACATTATCTTCGTATACTTGGATGACAGAATCTCGTTCCTGACCCACCCACGCGATCCTCGATGCTTTTAGCAAAGGAAAATAAAAATTAATTTAATCGGTAACACTGGGGGAGGGGGATCCAAAATTGATCACCACCCCAGTAGACGACACCAGGAAACGCAAATTGATGTAAGCTGTTTTTGTTTTTAATTTTGAATGAAACAAAAATATACTATGTATCAGGATTTGCACTCGGGTTAGAAAAATGAAAGTTTTATTCAATTAACGAGATAATATTCATTTTTATGGTAGATCACGATGGCAGATATTTTGATAAATTAAACAGATCTGTGATCTGACCGCAACATAGAGGAGCAATTAAAACAAAGCACGCTTTCTACGGATTAATACGGCTATTCTCTGCTCCACATACACGTCTGGTTAATTAAAAATACTTAGATTCAAACGCCTCGCTTCCTCTAGTTTTATCTAATTTATACGGTCACGCTGAATTATTATAATAAATTTACGCTATCCTCAATTTCCGACTGTTTACATTATCCTGAATTCGCAGTGTAATCAATAATCTGTTTACGCTGTCTTAAATTTCCCAGCAATTATTAACTTGTGCAATATAATCAGGGAGAAAATATAATTATTTGAAAGTACAGAAATCGACCTAATAAGAACAATGATACATGCGTGCTGGATGTTTCATAAAGATCATGGCTAAGATAAAAATAAATATCATTTAAAGTCGAGGATGTAGGCGAAAGTCATCAGTCAACAAGAAGAGACTAGAACGCGTCTTATTTTTAGGCAAACGATGTTTACTAAGAGGCAGAGACCCGCTACCGATTTGATAATTTATCACCAGCAAGCATTCCACGCTGAATTGATCTATGGCCCCTTGATATTTCTCTACGTCCTTCTTTTTTTAACCGAGATATTTACCGGCTTCTTCTACCTCGATTAATACGTCCATTATCAAGGCGAATTGTCCGAGGGAGAGAAAGTTCTTCGGATACGGTCTCTCGCGAAAGAACAATTCAGGTGGTGAACTCTGTTGCTCGTTACTTTCGACTTCATAACGAGCGGACCGCGCGAAAGTCAGACTCACGGATCTGTGAAATCCGCTAGTTATGGATATTTCAAACTTCCTCGCGCTCAACTTTTCGAACAAACTCCAACAACCTCGGTTCGCTTCCAATTTTATTCGAGCCCCGAAAATTCTTGCAACTTTTCGATAATTTATCGAACCAGAGATTCAAGGTTCATCGAAATTCTGCATTCATAAGGGTCGTGACAATGATTCATTCGTGGATAAAGGGATGGACATCTAAGGGTCAATTTTAATATAATATTAGGCAAGATAACGATGCAACTGTTAAACAAAAATTCAATTAAAAAAGTTTATTTATTCAATGAATTTCATTCCTCTTTCATTCTATACAAATTGAATCCAGAAAGATTTATTTTGTAGCTTAAATTTCCAATTGCCCATCCCTCGAGTCAAAACGAAATCCTGCTCGAATGTATTTTTTTCCACTATTTTTGTTAAATTCGATCAAGTGTTTTTTGTTTTAAAAAACTGCTGCCGTGAATCCCGATCTGTCGCGGATGATTCAGGTGAATTACCGTGAATCGTTCGGTCAAAAATAGAAAAGCACGCGTGGGTGTTCTTTCAGAATAGAGCGTTATCGAATGATCTACTATTATTTAAATAACTATGAAAATAAGTTACTAATTTATGTTCTTTCTTTTCGAATAGTTCGAGAAGAATGGCTTCGTCGTTTTGGAGGACTTCTTTCAACCGGAGGAGATCGACGAGTTGAAATTTTGCGGCGAAGAGTTCACGAAGAACCTACCTCCGGAAAATGAAAGAAAAATTTTCAATTCAGTAGATTCGCAGCAAGTAAGAAACAATTTAGATGAAGCATCGTCCATCACCTGACAATAACAATGTATGAATTTTTCATTTGATAAATTATTCCAGAGTAAAGATCAGTATTTTCTGGATAGCGCTAATAAAATCAATTTGTTCTTCGAGGCTGAAGCTTTAGAGAACGATGGAACGCTAAAGGTGCACCCTCGAGTATCTCTGAACAAGGTACCACTCAATCTTTACAGTTAGGCTTCCTTGAACAAGCGTAGAACAAGAAGCGACTCGGTATATCGTCTTATTTCTTCGTGTTCTTCACATGGAAAGACAAAAGCTTCTCTCCCAAGACAGAAGGAAAATTGATTGTTCTGTATGACAACATTTTAGGTAGGTCATGCTCTTCACTGGCTTCATCCTACGTTCAAGAAGTACACGTTCGACGAAAGGGTAAAAGAAGCAGCTTTCCAACTAGATTACGCGGAACCAGCTGTGTGTCAGTCAATGTACATTTACAAAAATCCGGGTACTGGGTCTGAAGGTAAATAAAATATGAATTAGTTGTTCCAAAAATCTAACTGAACCTTTCCTGTTTAGTGGTGATGCATCAAGATGCAACGTATCTATACACAGATCCAGTGAAACTAGTTGGTTTCTGGATCGCCTTAGAGGATGCTACCCAAGAAAATGGATGTCTATGGATCGCTCCAGGCTCTCATCAAAGTGGAGTACACCGACGTTATACAAGAAACAAAAATCCAGATTCCAAAGAGTTGTTGTCATACGACAGACCTGCACCCTGTTATCAGCTTAGCAATTTTCAATCTGTACCAGTCAGTAAAGGAACGTGTATTCTCATTCATGGACAAGTAGTACATTTCTCGTATCCTAATAAAAGTGACAAGTCGAGACACGCTTATACGTTTCATGTGATTGACACGCAGCATGTCTCTTATTCAAAGGAGAATTGGTTACAACCACCTTCAGGAGGATTTCCTAAACTTTACAGAAATTAAATTAACCGAATGAAACGCTTGAAGTGTATATTTGAAAGGAAAAAAAAAAAGATCACCAAGGAACGAGTAATTTAGTACCGATCACAATGCTGGCTGTGCATTTTTATTTTTCACCTTGTACAAAAGTTACTTCTTGTATTATACAGACCTGTTAATAAAAACACTTAAAATATTATTTCCTTTTTCAGGAAAAAAATATATATAATCATCCAACGCTCAAAAAATGTTATGTTACATCGTACGTCCCTGGTACGGAGGTTTACTTAACAGAAAGCTGTACATATAACTATATAATCTTTAAAAAAAAAACGTAATGGAAGCGTATACTTATGTACATCTATAACTTGCAAATCTACAAAAATGCGTGCTCAATTCTTGCAATTGTCGTAAGCCCGTTTTTAATACTTCTTCTTTTAGTTTCACGCAACAATAGACGTCAAGAGGAGCCAAATCGTCGTTCAACTTCAACTTTGACGGCATAGCTTCAGGAAGAAACGATACCAATGTCTCGTGTAAGTTATTTAATGTCCGATAATCGATTCGAGAAGTTTTAACTTGTTCTATTACACTGCAATTAAAACAATTAGTTATTTTACGTTGATACACAATGTCTGACAAATGATTGTACAATTACTTACGCGCTTAGATTGCATAATAGTCGGTTTACGTTTGCCGCTAATTCTGGTTGTATTTGTTTTACATAGTCCACAGCTGGAACTGGGTCTGGAGTATTATAGTGAAAGGTACACGGCATTCCTACAACTTCAGCTGCCAAACCGCTACACGATAAAAGAATTTTTATACAAATAATAGGTCTAATGTGAAAATTTTATTTTATATCTTACCACATATCACGGGCGTAAACATACGCCGCTTCAAAATACCGAAAAGCTTTAACTGCCCTGCGTTCTTGCTCTTTAACATCATTTTCAACCCCAATTTCATCGCGAACCTTCTGATCGTTTATCTGGAGTTCATAATCATAACATTTTTGCAACAATTCCTTTAAAAAAAATAATACAGTTATGAACAGAAATTATTTTAAAATATGATTAGAAAAATTTAGTTAATTTTTTAATTACATTGACTTTCTTAGACACCCGTGACATCAAGTCGTGATATTTATCCACGTGAACCATCTGAACCAAATCGCTACATTTATTTAAGATAAAAATAACTTGTTTTAAGCTTTTCTTTCCTAGAAGAATATTTTTGCATTAGTAATCATTTTTTCTAATTACTATGTTATTCAATGAAAGTTGATGAACTTACCAGATGTATCTTTAAATATTTGTAACAATTCTTTTAAATCAGCTTCTGCTCTCCTTATAAATGACTCGCTTACAGCAGCTATCCAGTGTTTTATAGCACACTGTAAAACGGTTACTATTGTCCAAGGAGGTTTGACGATAACATACTTTTCCCAAGAGTCTCCGTATAATGTATGCATTTCTTTGCTAACTATCTGCAAAATGTTTTCTATTAATTCTTACGCGTTATTTCTTTCTTATCGCATATTATATTTGTACTTGCCACTGTTAAGAAGTCTCTCATAACACTTTTTGTATCCTCAATCATCTCATCCGCTATAAATAATTTAGTACTCAAAATCGAAGTAGATCCTAAACCCAATCTTTCTCTGTCTTGATTGACTGATTTAGACGGCCCGTTAAAATAATTAGTGGCATTGAGGTAGTCAATTTTTTCAAGAGGGTCATTACGTCCAATTGTGACAATATCATGAATCATCGCTTTAGTACAAAGATTAATATCGTACGATAGTAAAACCTAGGTTAAAGAACAATTGTATTTATTGATTGAAGTATATATGTGTCATATAATTAATAACTTACCACTGACTTTCCCAAGTCACGAATTTGCAAACAGGTCTGTAGAATTTCATCATCTGGACAATCAACGGAAAACTTTTCTTTATTTTTCACAACATCTTCCGGCGTTTGACCAATTACACGTGGATTTTTAGAAGAAAAAAGCTTGTTAATATAATTTACAGCTTTTCTCGCTTTATAGCAAAGCAATGCTGGCTTTGTTTTACCATGGTCATCTTTAATATAATCAAGCTCCTACAGTGAAAGGTTTATAAATAAATGAAATGTTTGTATCAAATATGTAGTATCTATCTTAATCAATTACTTACGCGTATAACCGTCCACGGTATTACAATCAGCGATCGATCATAAGTTTTTAAAGTAGTTTCTTGTACCAAATCAATAATCTCAATATTTGACAAAAATACATTTGTATCGACAACAATGTATACTTGCCGTTTTTCTTGTTGCTCGACAAGTAATGGATATTTTAACATATTACTGGGTATGTTATATGATGTATTTGTACTATTCTCTGTACAAAGTTGCGTTCTAACAGCCTGGACCTAAGAAAGACAACAATTGTTGACTCCAAATTTTGCATTCTATCAACATATTTAATTTTAGTGATTAATTAATATTACTTCATGCGAAATTTTTTCATCTTCCAATGGTTCCCAATCCATCTCTTCATACAGAGCATCCCTGTTCGATCGACTTACTAATTCATCTACCACTGTTACACTCGATACAGGCTCAAGCGTTTCTTTAGGTTCCATACATTTCTTATTTTGTGGACTGGAAGAATGATGATCTTCCTTATTACTGGAAGTCGCGTCCTTTGAAAGTTTGTCCTTTAAACGTGTCAATCTAACTTCCGCATTTTTACAAATATTTGTATATCTTCCTAACATAATCATTCCAAAAATGAAATCATAAAATAATATTTGAGTCATAATATGAGAAAGAATATTACAATACTTACTCTGTTTATGTATTGCAGAAGAAATTATGGATACACAACTACTACCCAAATTTTTACCATCAGTAATAGTTGCTGCCAGGTTTTTTTTTAATTTTTCCATGCGCTCCTTTCCCAAATTTTTTTTCATAGGCTTCAGACTCTGCCTTGTAGGTGTAGCTTCAACTGAATCACATTCTTCTTTTGCCTTTTTGCCTATTTCTTTCCTTCCTACCGTATCCGCAACATAAAATAATTTTTTACTTTATTACTCAAGATCAAAATAATTTCTCTAATATGCAAAATTTTGATATAGTTTATGAACTACATGTACCTTTGCTTTTTAACTGCCGCAATTTAGTAACTGGTTTTTCTTCCTTAGATTTAATATCACTGTCTTTATTTTCTTTTACTTTCTTTGTGTTAGAAACACTTTTGGAACCTCTTTCCTGCATTTTTTCTAAAAGTGCTTTCATCTGAGGTGTATAAACTGTGTTTGAAGTTGAATCAATCTCAGTCTCGTGTACCGGGCTATTTCTGTCAGACTTTGTAGCTAATGATTTTGTATCATCTTTAGAAGATTTAGGACTCCCAGTTTCTTTCTTTTTTAATATTTTTTCACGAAGTATTTGCATCTGAGGTGTATCTTTTTCTTTGTTATCTTTTGGTTCATTGACTTTTTCTTCATTGACCTTTGCTTGGGTACGACGTAAAGACCTCTTAGCAGTGAGTTTCTTTCGTTCACCAATCTCTTTTTCAGATGCATCGTATTCAGGTGTAGTAGGTCTAATTTCAGCATCACTTTCGTGAGTTACCTTTTTACGTTTCTTAGCAGGTTCAATCTTCTTTGTAACCTGAATAATAAAAATCATTCATAAATTTGTCTATTTTAATATTTAATTTGTTTATTACAGGATGTATTAATGCACCGTTAATTGTTAAAATTGATCTATACAAATTTTTACAAATCAGAATGTACATTACATACATGGCTAACTAAAAATACTAATAGAATATTATTAACGATTGTATTAACAATTAATGCTGGTGATTAAAAAATACTTAAGTACTTGTTTAGGTTGATCTTCCATTGGTTTTTCCCAAGAAGACTGGTTTGTTTTGACATTAAAGTAATAAACTCTATCTGGATGCGTTTTTGATGCTAATACAATCCAATTTTTAGGTAACTTCTGTTTCATCATATCTCAAATGATCAGAGATGATCAAGGAAAAAGTTAAGTTACTTGGCTTTCGAGAAACTGAAACTTCTTACTACATCTCATTACATTGTATCATCAACGAATATATGTATTTGTGGTGTCATGAAGTTCCACGAAATAACAAATTAGCAAATGCCTGTAAACAAACTAAATTAATCACGCGTTCCAAAATAAGAAATCTTTGGGTTAACATAGAAATCGTCTTAATGATTTTCTTGACTTTTAGACCTCACGTTTAATCTATTACTTTTGATTTAATTACATTTCCTCCATCTTTTAAAAGAAAGCGATCATAAAAATCAAAAGAAAGCAATTACATTTTTTAACACACATATTTTTTCATTTAAAAAAAATCCAATAGATAGGGAATTTTAATGTTATCATTTTGCACGTATATGTATCAGTATCGATAGTGCCGAATGGTCTTTTCCCTTTCAATGAATCATTTTACCGAATGTTCTTTGTAATATAAAGTGTTTGTGACCACAAGAAAAATAGGTTGATGTTTGAACAAAAACTTCAGTTATACCGATTCAATTGTTTTCAAAGTATAACTGTCTATACATATTGCGTAAAAGATCTTTTTCTACGCATACCACCAGTTATATGTGTATTGTTGGTATATAACACCTTAAACAATGACAAATACAATTCAAAAAATTGATGATTCGTTCACAGACGATTTAAAATTCTTTTCAATGATAGATGATACCACAAAAGAGTGGCTTACTTCATTAAATCATATATGGCAATTATGTAAGCAGATTATGTATTGTTACAATTACAATATCACGATTATAATTATATATATGTATTACTCATGTTTCATATCTTTTTACAGGGAAAAAATGTGATAGTGTAAGCAAAACATTAATAGAATATTTTGAAAGTGCACCAAATCCATATTTAAGCACAATACGAATATTAGTAAATACTTCAGACTTTAAATATATGAAAACAAATTCATCGTTAGCATTTGCAGGTTTATGTTTTATGATACTTATATAATATAAATTAAATGATATAAATAAGTTTCAATGTTTACTATATAAGTATAATTAAAGTTTTGTTAAATATAACATTGTTAACAGTATCATGATATTAATGATATTAATACATTTTTATGCATTCCAGTCATTGAAGAATATATAAAATGGTTAGAACCAAAAAAAGACCAGTACAAACATTTCTTAGTGTTAGATTTAAAATTAGCAGCATTTCAATTAGTCAATTCACAGAACAACATGGAATTCATTAAGATGGTTGCAGTTACATATGAATTTGTAGAACATAAAGAGGAATTTCTTAGTATAATAAAGGTATTATTGTACAATAAAGCTTTTAGTGTTTAACTTTTACATTGTTTTTTGACGCAAGTATATTCTTTCAGAAATTGGTTCATGAAAAAAAATATAAAAAAGCAGCACAGTATGTAGTTATGTTACAGTTGCAAGACTATTTTGGAGATCCAGAATCTTTATTACTACCGCTTATGCTACAAAATAAATTAACAATAGTGGAAGAAGTTTTGGACAATTGTCCAGAAATGCAAAAGGCCCTGGTCACCTATCTGGATAACTTAATTGGACCTGATAATGCTATGCACATTACATTAGATGAGATAATTATGTAAGTTTAAATAATTTAAGGAAAAGAAAAATATTAAGTGCGATATAATGTTAAACTTATTACAGGAAAGATAACATACCAGATGTGAAGATGTCAACAACACAAGTCAAACCAATGACTAAACTAATAGCGCGTTTTGTTAAGTTGTATAATCTTCCACCTGAATTTTGTCCCAATTTAAATAAAAAACGATGCGAAGGTGCTTTACAGTTCCTGATACATAAACGTTACGTGGATTGTAGTTTAAGTACGTTTACTTTTTATACAATTTACAATAATCAAGTATTATAAATAAGAGATCTTTTATTAAATAAAGGTACTGCAAGCTGGAGGGAAATGGTACAGGAGACAATTGGAGGAGATGAAAAGTTACAGCTTCACATGATAAGATTATTAATTAATGCAAAAGATGCAAAAGAAGGTTTGTATTGGGCAAAAAAATTTGATATACCTAAAGAGCAATGGCCATGGGCAATTACATATGAAGATGAACACATTGAATCGGAAGGTAATAATCTATTTTTACATTTCAATATCACTTGTACAAAACTATACTATTTGATTATAAAGGAATAAATGAAGGAGCTTCCAGTAGCCGAGTTAACATAAACAGTGATGAACTCACTGAGGATATTATAAATTGTCATGAATTGAAATTGGCAAGAAATTCTATTAAAATAATAGATAATTCACGAAGTTTCGAAGAATTTCTTGACACTGGGTTTAACGGTGTCTATATTGTTGGTATTGATTCAGAATGGAAGCCTTGTTTTGGTAATACCTCAAGTTAATTACAATTTATTTCTACAATGATATAATAAAGAATAATCAAGCCATTTTTATTTATTGACAGGTACGAAGCAGACTGAATTAGCTTTAATACAAATAGCTACTGATAATAATGTATACATCTTAGATGTAACTACAATGGGAAATGATTCAGAAGATTTGTGGTCAGAACTTGCTTTAATTTTATTTGAAAACAAAAATATTTTAAAATTAGGTAAACTTCAACTAATAAGCTGTTCTTGTATTATAATTAGTAATTGAATTTCATGGAAAATTAGGTAATTGATTATGTATACCTTTTTAAATATATTATACAGGTTTTGGCATAGCGCAAGATATGACAGTTATGCGGGATAGTCTACCTGCTCTATCTAAAGTAAAAACGTATGGGCCAGGATATTTAGACATAGTTCATTTATGGCAGAAATTGGTAAATGACTATAAATTTGTATTCCCACATGAAAGTGATGATCAGTTCACCAAACAAAGTTTAAGTAAACTCGTAGAACTTTGTCTGGGAAATAGATTGAATAAATCTGATCAATTTTCTAATTGGGAACAAAGACCATTACGAGAAGGTCAAATAATATATGCTGGTAAATAGCTATTTTTTATATTTAAATGTAAAAATTACATACGTATGCAGTTTTATTTGTTTTCTAGAAATTAAATTTAATAATAATTTATTATCATAGCGTTAGATGCATATTGCCTGTTGGAAATATATGAAGTCATAACACGTCAATGCGAACGTTTAGACATACCGTTTCCTGATATTTGTACGGAGTTACAACATATTCCACATCGTTCACCGAAACGAAACACGAAAAAACCTGCACAGAATGTAAGTTCTTCTAACCTAAATAGGTAAATCATTTAAGTACTACTTGCATATCTGTATGTATCTTATTGCAGCAAAATGCAATTGAAAATGAAGTACCAAATAATAATCAACAACAAAGATTTAAAAATCCATCGCAAAGATTTAGGAACTTTCAAAAGCCTATGTTCCTAAACAGACAGGATTATCCCAACAGACAGGATCATCCCAACAGACAGGATCATCCCAACAGACAGGTTCATCCAAATAGACAGGATTACCCACACAGACAAAATTACCCGAATAAACAAAATCATCCAAATAGACAAAATCATCCAAATAAACAGTATTTCCCAAACAGACAGTATGGGAATCACCCAAACAAACAAGATTACCCTAAGAAGCCAATGCATTTACATCATCAAAAATATTCAATCCTTGATCTAAACGACGAACCATGTTACATGACAAAAGACTATAATACAGAAACACCACAAAATCAGCCAATGATTAATAAGAAACTTATACCAGCACATAAATGGCGTGTAGTTTGTGATTCCATGTTAGGCGGATTAACGAGTAAGTTAAGAATGTGTGGGTGTGATTGTGTTCACGTTGCTTTTGATCAAAACGGTGAACGATCATTAAAATTAGCAGTGGACGAAAACAGAGTACTTCTAACTCGTAACAAGAATGATCTAAAAGTAAGTATATTTTTACAGACTTGACTGAATTTGTATATAATCAGTGATTAATTAGTTTAATTGTATTTTACAGTTTTCAAAATATCTACCACCTGAAAGATATTATATGGTAATAGCTGATAGTTGCGAGGAACAGTTACGAGAAGTGTTGAAGTATTTTGGAATTTATGTTACACAAAAAGACATTTTTAGTCGGTGCCAAATTTGTAACAATGACGAATTTGCAAAAATTCCCAAAACATTAATGGACAAACTTGTGCAAAGGTTCGTTATAAATGATTTCTTCTTACAGTCGTTAAGTGTACAAATGGTAACGAACCCTTATAATTTTTTAGCTTTGTCAAATTAACGCGTGAAAATAATTATCGCATACCTTCAAGTTCACTAGATTCAGTGCATGAAAATTCATTAGAGTTACCAATAACAAACGATAGTAATTCACGAGATAATTATTATGTAAACAACGCAATGGAATTGGAGGATCGCACATGGAAATTAAGTGTAGATTCTGTAAATATTAATACATGTGCAACAAAATATCAAGCAAGGATACAAATTGATAAAGTACCGATAAATGTATTAAGAAATTTACCAGTTTTTTACATATGTGAACAGTGTGGACAAGTATACTGGAGTGGAAGTCATTTGGAACGCACACTCAATCATACTATCAAAGATATTATTTCCAAATGAATGTTGGTTACTATTAAAAATAACACAGTGTCAAAGCAGTGTTTATATGCTGCAAGCACAAATCAAAATTATCTTTATTTATTTAATGTTATCAGTAAGGACTGTTCCTACAATATGGTACGTTAAATCAGTACTTAGAATTTTAAGGATTTTTCTAATACCTTTAAAGACTTACATGATCCTAGAAAGTTATATCTCTTTCATTCTTACTATTGTTATCATTTACTATTAATGTTGTTTTTAAAAAAGTTGAATTTATTAATAAGCCAAACTTCGTATTAATTCCGTTATAGTACTAAAAATATTATTTGTTACATATTAGTCAGAAACATCTAGGTACATACTTTGTTGTTTTCTAATGAGATGGTGTAAGTAAGAAAACAATAATTTGATAAAAACATAAGTTGTTTATTTCACGTGCTTTCTACTAATTTACCAAATTATATGTTCACATTTGATGATTATTTGTTTACAGTATTAAATAACAAAGAATTTTTTAAATTATGATAAAGACTTTTTATTTTACATTGAAATTCGTTATATTTACACGATACATAAAATATATACATATATGTAATATATTTATCATCTAATATAAATATGAGGATAGTTTCAGTTCGCTGTAGGAAATCTAAAATAACGAAAAGTATCTTTTTATGTTAAACGGAAGTAGACGACTTTGCAATGTTAGCGTATGAATTTCATTTCTTCTAAAAAGTATTCTGTAAAAACTACATTTTTACCCAAATAAAGTTGTAATTCTTTCACTAAATTTTGTTCCTGCACCTGTAACAAGAACACCCATATTACAGAAAATTGTAGTTAATCATTGTACTTTTAAAGAAAAAAATATTGCAAAAGATTTACATGAAAATCGTATTGGCCATGGTTAAGTGGTAGTGTAGAAATATTTATCAAAAGATGCTAGAGGTGTATCTATTTCAAATCTTCCTGTACTTTACTTTCCAAATTAAGATTAAGTTCTTCTACTTCCATGACATCTTTCTTTCCAAATGGTGGTGGACCAATTAATTTTTCTATATCTTTGTATGTTAACGTTTCGTTTTTCAATAGTGCTTCGGCCAACTACGAGTACATATAAAAAAAATTGTAGCAAAATTATATACGTAATATATAATAAAATACTGTATGTCTAAGAAAATTGATGTAGAATATTCTTTTGGATAATATCAACTCGGGACTAGGCTACAATATTTTCTGAGAGACAAAAGTATTCCAGGAATTAATTACTATTACTTACTATTATTAACTTATCTTTGTTATCTAATAATAATTTTTCAGTTGTTTTATACGCTTCAGTAACTATTCGTCGTACTTCTGAATCCATTAAACTTGCCATCTTTTTACTATATGGTTTTTTCGTTTTCTAATTAGTAAATCAATCATATTATGAAATCAATAATGCAGTATTATTTTGAAAATTTTATATATATATATATCTCTCACCGTGGTTGTATATTCTTTATTGAAAGAAATTAAACCTACAGCAGGGCTCATCCCAAATTGCTGAACTTGACGATATGCCATTTCCGTTACCTTTTTCAAATCATTTTGTGCTCTGGTTGAAATTTTATTAAATATTATATTTTCTGCAACTCTACCGCCTAACAACACACACATATTTTGAAAGAGATTTTCTACACTCCGAAGCTTTAGATTTGAATCGGAATATTGAGTAAAGCCCAAACGTTTATTCGTTCTTGGTATTACTGTAACTTTAATTAAAGGATCTATATGTTCTAATAACCATGCCGCTAAAGCATGACCAGCTTCGTGATAAACAACAACTTCTTTCTCGGAAGGTGTTAACGTGCTAGATTTTTTTACTGTACCACCTAATATTTTATCAATTGCATACATTAGATCGATGTTTTCAACTTTAGTTTTTGAATTGCTAGCTGCGTGTAATGCAGCCTCGTTGCAAACATTTGCTATCTCCGCACCTTCAAACATATAATTTGAAATAAAATTACAGAGAAAAGAAGTTCTAAGCGTACATTAATAATAGTAGCATACAATACCACTAAAGCCAGGAGTAAGATGAGCTAAGTATTTCGAATATTGTGATGGGCTGCCTTCTAATACCAAAGACTTAAGGTGATATTCAAAAATTTGCTCTCTTTCTTCTAAAGTAGGAAGATCGATTAAAATGTGTCTATCAAATCTACCGGGTCTTAGTAAAGCTTTATCCAAAACATCTGCCCTATTTGTCGAGGCTAAGATAATAATATCTTCCGATGTAGTCATTCCATCCATTTCCACTAAAAGTTGATTTAAAGTACGTTCAGATTCACTATTACTGAACTGAGAAATCCCTTCCGATCGTTTTTTGCCGATCGCATCAATTTCGTCTATGTAAATAATACTAGGAGCCCTATAACAATAAATAAACTAATTATAAATCAGAGAACAGTTGCATCATTTTTTTTTTCATATAAAATAATTAAACCTTTTCTTAGCCTCTGCAAACAAATCCCTTACGCGTACTGCACCTAATCCACCTACAATTTCGATAAATTCAGATCCATTCATTGATAGAAATGGAACATTTGACTCAGTTGCAACGGCTTTAGCTAATAGCGTTTTACCACATCCTGGTGGTCCTAACAATAAAGCTCCTAAAAATCAGTTAAACTAATTATAGTTCAATCAAAAAAAGAGCTGTAAGTTGAACCCTTTAAAACTATAAAATTTATACCTTTCGGTACTTTAGCACCGAGCTTTCGATACCGTTCAGGATTTTTAAGATAATCAACAAATTCCATAACTTCTATTTTGGCTTCTTTTAAACCAGCTACATCATTAAAATGTACACCTTTACCAGAAAAAGGATCTACTAATGTGAATTTTGCTTTTCTTAGATCACTAAAGATATTATTCAAACCATTTTTGAGGTTTGCACCACGAGCAAAAAAGGTAATTAAACCAATTACTAAGGCTAATCTAAGCAATTCTCCTAGAATATTCTCCAATCCAAAGCTTATGTATCTAATTGGAATTCCATCCTCTAAAAATTCATAATAATATAATGATCAATGTAGTTCAAAATGAATGATGTCATATGGCATTCAATTTCTTGATCTTTCATACCCATTTTAATGCCAATACGTCTTTCTATTAGTCTAATTTTTTCTTCAATGTCTTTAGTATCAGGAATATTATAAAGATCAAGTCGCGAAAATAATAGCTTTCCTTTGTATGTAGCACCACGTTTAAGTACCACTTGTACTTTTCTTGGATAAATTCTAATCTCTTGAACTTGCCCTTTTAAGAGTATCTCATTTATAAAGTCATTCCAATTTATCCTATCACCCTAATACAAAGTAATCACAGTTAGGCAAAACAATTCTTCATCCTAAATTTTTTATTGGTTCAAACTTACCACAGCATCGGTAGGTTGCAAACTTATTAAACGATAAACAGATAATGCCACAAGAAAACCTACAGCAAATTTTACAAGTAATATTTGAAATTCATTAGGTCTTTTGGAATCTTTGCCAGGATCCTCTGAAGATTCACTAGAACCTTTAGAAGATTGTTTGCTGCTGGTAGTTGTGCTAAAGTTTCTTGGATTGCACAATTTTGAAGATTTACAGAAGTCATTTTTCAAAAATAATTGCAATTCATTTAATTCTTTATAAACTTTTGTATATAGCTGCAATAAAAATTGTTACATAAGTACTTCGTTTAAATAAAATATGTAAAACTGTAATCGTAAAACACTTACCCCACATGACAGTGGAAAACATAACCTATTTATCGCACTGTTAAATTTGATATTTGAGGAAGTAGCTTTAATTATTCCATACTTTCGTGCATCATATTTAAATAGAGAACCAACAAGCTTTCGTGAAATAACGAATTGTCGCTTTGGATGTTTTATTAAACTTTGCATATTTGCTCATGTAATTTGAAACCATAAACACCTTAATGTTAAATCACTTAGGAATCCCTTGCTTATTATTAAATAATTGCAACATAATTGCAACCACGCATAATATAATAAACACTATCTAATTATAATCTGCTTTAATTCCTTATAATTACCTGTCAACAGAAACCACAAATACTGAGTTATTAAAAAGGATGTAATATTCGGAAATATTTAAAAAACTGAACAATAACAAACCATAATATTTGTACTTCGTTTAAGATTAACATAATTACATTTGTTAATAAAGCCAATCTACTTGTGTTTAAACATAAAAATATATTAATCTAAAAATAACAAACTCCGAAATTCGAAAGCGGTATACATCAAACGTGACATAGCATCAATAACTATAAATCCAAAACCGGACATGCCTTTGTTCTCGAGGACATGATTTTAGGGGTTTCAAGCCACCCCCAGCTGAAGTTAAGTTTGAGAGTACAGAGTACAGACTCTTTTGAACCTATTTTTTTAGGAATCAGTCAAAGTCAGCACAAGACCGAAAAATTATTGAAATAATTGCTTGATAAACTTGTATTCACAGACTTGTATTTTAAGAAGACCGCCATAAAATTTTAAAAATTCGATCCTATCGCCATCTTTAGGAAAACGGCGCAAACTACTCAACAATTTACCGATAGATTTTCCGGGAACACTAGCGCCGCCTATCGGAAAGCAGTGGAAGCTACGCGACAACTTACCGACCGCCGAGGAACGATCGATAAGTCGACAACTTACCGAAGGGTCGGTCGATAATTCGGCAAATAGTTTCCGCTACTTTCCGACAGGTGGCGCTTCTAGGATCGAATTTTGAAAACACAATTTATGGTGGCCTTTTTAAAATATAAGTTTGTCAAACAGTCTTGTGCTGATTTTGATTAATTTTTAACAAAATAGAATTAAAGAAAGTTGAAAGTGTGTCCTTTTATGAATGCTACAACTTTGCAATTAAATTGTAATTAATATTTTAACTTGTGAATCAATTATTCAGAAATTAATAATACACATCACACAGGTGCAGTAGAAAGTTTCAAAAGATATCAGTGCTTCTTAAAATAAAACTTTTGTCCAAATCAATTAGTAAGTACTTTATGTCGCATAAAGAGGTAGATAAACGATATGTAAGAAAATTCATCATAATTATAGAATGTAAAGGAATAAAAGATAAGAAGAGGAAATTGAAAAGGGAATTGAGAAAGGAAAAGAGAAGGATGGTGAAGGGAAGGTGGTGGAACCTGGTTGAATATTTTTACCCAAGCCTGTTAACTACACTCTGTTATTTTATCTCACGTACGTAGTTTTTCCACTACTACTACGCTGTTACGCAGGAATATAAGTTTTAAGGCGTGTTTTGATAGCGTCAGGGTGTGTCAGCTGGGGCTTCCTACCTAATGGATCACTTCTTCGTTTATTCGTTCATACTTTTTGAAGTATATGACCCCATGATACCGTGAACATTTAGACAATTTTAGTTAACTCGTAATTATATGCAAATTATTAAAGATGCTTTCAGAATTCAATTATAAGGCTAACTAATGTATTGTATCCCTAAATTGAAGGTGCAAAATACTTGGAATGGCTGTGATGAGTTTGGTCCTGATGACAGACCGATGACAATTACAATTTTATCGTTTAAAAGAAGAAAAGACGAAACTAAAAGTGCTTCACCGCAGACACATATTTACGTGAAATAATATTTTTGTTGGCTTTAAGAAGGTGGCGACAGAGGATCCCCACTCCTTTTTCTCATTTTACAGTACAAGAAAGACTCGTGAGGACGTTGTCTCTCGTCAAACTCATGTGCCCTGTCTTTAAAGTTAGTATAATTTAAATAACACACACTTTGTCATTGAACGTAGAACTTTATTATAATAAAAATTATACAAACGACAGAGTTATTTAAGATTATTGTATCTAATGATAAGCGTGACTGTATATATACGATTAATCACAGTTGATCGGAATTTTGGAAATCTATCCTACGTAGCATTCCCGTAGCAGTCACGTAGAGGGAGAGCCGCAAGAGCGAACGTTGTTATTACAGATGCCACTCGTTCAGGATCCTGGGGTATATTTCAAGCACAAAGAAGCCTCCTTCCAATCCGGAAGAGTGAACGTCTAATTTTCGGGATTACGCGTACGTGGTTTTCTGATAAATGTGACAAGGTGACTGGACATGCCTTTGTTTTCAAGGAGTCTTGAATTTAGGCCTTGAAAACGCGCGTCAACTGATCCATCCTAGTATTGTGAAACTTCGCACTGCAACAGACAAACGCACATTGATGATAATAGCAATTTCAGCAACAAAGACATATTCGGTCCTTACTAGGACCGCCATATTCAACACGGACAGGTCAGAGAAGAGCAAGAGAAGGGTAAACCAACCCTTCCCTTAACAGTAGATAAGACGGCTTCACCACCAAAACCGGTGGGGCAGTCAGGGCCGCTGGCGTCCGGAGTGGGGGCTCCGGGCGCCCTTGTACGCAGCCCAAGTAGAGACCGACACCGGAGTGACCACGGTGTCGGTCAGAGGATAGGCAGCAGGGGGAGGTTTCAGTTGGGACCTCCCCCGAGATGGGCACCTGTGTGCCAGGCGTGGAGGGCTTCGAAATAATACATATAAGATCTCGAAGCCCTCCTTTAGCGCCAGTGTCGGTCGCCGTGGGGTTTTAGTCAGTAGAAATCTGACACTCCCCTGCCGCCCTCCCCCAGGGGACGGTGGGGGGTCTCATGCAAGATTTCCCCACGTTAAAAAAAAAAAAAAAAAAAAATTATATCCCTTACATCTCTGCATTCCTTGCATCACTGCTTTCTTTATATCCCTGCATCCCTTACATCACTGCTTTTCTTACAGGCCTGTATCCCTTACATCTCTGCATCCCTTACATACCCGCATTACTTACATCCCAGCATCCCTTCCATTACTTCCATTCCTGCAACCCTTACATCTCTGCATCCCTTACATACCCGCATTACTTACACCCCTGCATCCCTTCCATTACTTACACCCCTGCATCCCTTCCATTACTTCCATCCCTGCAACCCTTACATCTCTGCAACCCATACATCCCAGCACTTCAACTATTTTCAGGCCCGAACAGCGCCCTCTAGCGGCAAAAATGTGAACTAAATTCTCGACGTCGAATCAGCGCCATCTGGTTTTGGAAAAAGGAACTAAACCTTGCATAAATTTTGGCCCTCTAGCGGCAAAAATGTGAACTAAATTCTCGATGTCGAATTAGCGCCATCTGGTTTCGGAAAAAGGAACTAAACCTTGCATAAATTTTGGCCCTCTAGCGGCAAAAATGTGAACTAAAATCTCGATGTCGAATCAGCGCCATCTGGTTTCGGAAAAAGGAACTAAACCTTGCATGAATTTTGGCCCTCTAGCGGCAAAAATGTGAACTAAATTCTCGATGTCGAATCAGCGCCATCTGGTTTTGGAAAAAGGAACTAAACCTTGCATAAATTTTGGCCCTCTAGCGGCAAAAATGTGAGCTAAATTCTCGACGTCGAATCAGCGCCATCTGGTTTCGGAAAAGGAACTAAACCTTGCACAAATTTTGGCCCTCTAGCGGCAAAAATGTCAACTAAATTTCACAGGCCAGAACAGCGCCCTCTGACGGTGAAAATGGAAACTAAATTAATTTCAATTTTTCAGAGATATAAGGGAAGCAATGGTGTAAGGAATGCAGAGATATAAGGGAAGGAAGGGTGTAAGGGATGCAGAGATATAGGGGAAGCAAGGGTGTGAAGGATGCAAAGATATAAGGGAAGCAAGGGTATAAGAGAAGCAAGGGTGTAAGGGATGCAGAGATATAAGGGAAGCAAAGGTCTAAGGGATGCAGAGATATAAAGGAAGCAAGGGTGTATGGGATGCAGAGATGTAAGGGGTGCAAGGGTGTAAGGGGTGCAGCGATATATGGGAAGGAAAGGTCTAAGGGATGCAGAGATATAAGGGAAGCAAGGGTGTAAGGGATGCAGAGATATAAGGGATGCACGGATGTAAGAAGGAAGGATGTAATAAGAAATAAAGGGGATGGTCAACCGAAGCCCACAAGATGGATAGAATGAAAAATTTCATCCGCCTTATGAGCTTATTTAATAAGCTAAAAAAGTAAATAAATAAAATTAAATGATCTCTTTTGGACTTGGGCATCAGCCCAATAAACTATCAAGTTTAAAAAAGAGATTCGACCTGATGGCGATAGATGGGATAGAGGAAGGAAAGAGTGAACGAAGGGAGTGTAAGGAGTGACAAAGGGGTGACAAAAAGGGAAACGGAAGAAAAACACGACAGAGATAGAAGAGCGAAATAAGAAGGGACGAAAAGGAGGGGAGAGAGAATTTGTACTGAAATAACATTGGATGACTGTGGTATTGTCAACCCTCGTAGTCGCCCACCTCCGCGTCTCTTCCTTCTCTTGCACCCTCCAATAATGCTGCATTCACATTAGTATAGTAACTTGTTGTAGCCTTGTAGCAGTCATTAGGCTCTTAATTAGTGCGGTTAGCTGAGTTTTTGGAAGGATCTAAGGGAAGTTAAAGGATAACCTTCTGTCTTTATAGATAAGGAATGTGGAGAGTGATGGAACATTCCTTCCTCAGTACTTGTCTAACAAACAAAAGTCTAAGTTGCAATGTGAATGTAACCTTACCCTTCAGGACCGAGTCTTTCTTCCTGTCCTATCCTATCCTATCCTAGCTATGGCTCCGCTTTAGGCACTAGAATGTAGCTGCTCCCGGCTAGAATAGACGAAGCTGCCACGAGGGATGAAACAACACCCCGTTCCCATCGGTTCACCCCTCTTGCTCTGGTATATTCGTCCATTGCTACCGACCACCTTTTTCCCCGCTCGGTCCCTTTCGCGTTCCCTAAATGCGGCCAATAAAAACAACACGGTGCCGTCGCCACGCCAGCAAGATCGAGGATACGGTGAATTATAAAAATAACAATGCGAAACGATCGAACAATTGGCTGATTCGATAGTCGTCCACGTTTCACGGCTTCATGAAAAATCCCTCTATTCATCCCTCGCGACAACTGTTCGTCACCTCTCCCTTCGTCGCTGTTTACCTTTATATTGTTCACGAACCAGCGAAAATGGCAAGAAAGAGTATCACTGAATAAACAAAGAAAGATTTCTTCGATCTGTCGCGATTCCTCTTCTTTCTTCGTTCGCGTCCGATGTTTTCCCTCGTTCCGTCGGGCATTCCTCAGATTTCCTCCCGGTTTTCGCGGCCTCCTGCTCGTCCCTGTCCTCCTGGATTCTTTTCCTCGGCATCCCATCGCACTGCACACGGGTACACGAACGCCTACTCGCCTCGGCGAAGTCAAAGAGAGATAAAATCTATAAATATGTGGGAGGCGCACGCGACCCATTCCAGTGTTTGTTCAACCAGGAATAACCTCCGTTTCTTCATCGTACGCCGAACCCCGAGAAGAGGCTGGTTTTGTGGCTTGACGCAAGCCTAATCCAGGCTGATGCTTCGTTAACCACCTCCGGCTAACCCGACGCTTTCATCCACCAATTATTCATTTTTCTGATTGACTTTTCTACAAATTATAGAACATCCATCGATTACTGTTCTTAGACCTATTCTTGTTCCCATCTCTAATTGTCTGCTTCACCGTATTGGAATTCAAACAATTTGTCGGCGCAAGTTTGAGGCCGCTTCTGGAGGGCCACGTTCCGCCCCGAGCAAAAGTTAGTTAGCTAGACGCGAAGCGGCAGCAGACGGGAATTAGTTAGTGGTAAACACACCTCATCAATCTTCCTCGAACGTCGTCGTTCTCTTCATCATCGGGCCGCGGTCCGATCTAAAATACCCGCGACACGTGTCTCCATTAAAGTGGCGCTTGCTAAGAACCTCGGCATACGTCATTTTCTTTCTAAATCACTGCTCTACCGAGAAACGTGAATAACTTTTTGCTCTGAATTTATTCCACGTCTTCTAACATATATAACATTTCCGGGTTCGCTATTTGCAAGTTCGTAGAATTATGAAAATTTATTTAGTACCTGAATGGTAATGGTATGCCAGAAAAATGCAACCGAAACACCAAATACCTATGTATCAATGATCGATGATGATGATAATTGGAATGTTCAGGTCTGTTCTTTTGCTGTTCTCACGTGTCGTTCGCAAAATCAAAGAACGACCACTCGCTCCTCCCAGTGTCACAATTAACAAGAAATCTTTCGCGTTGGTCGCAAAGGAGGTTGAAGTGGTGTTAAAAGAGCAGTCAGGAGGGTCGACGGGAGAAAGGTCCGCCATTCTCGACACCTGGCAACAGCCAATGGTAGGATAAAGCAGACAGGAGAGAGCTTTTGGTCCTCGAACGCCACACCCTTCATTGTGACCATATATCGACCGAGTCTCTCTCTCTCTCTCACTGCTTGCGGCTGCCACCAGTTCCCTGCTACTAATTGTAAGTACTAGCTGTACTTGTACGCGCATGTGTGCGAAGACTATTCGTTCCCACAGAATTCAGCCACGTGCGAGACGATTTCTCGATAAAAAGGTGGTAAATTTATAATTTGAAAATTTCGAAAATTCACTCGTACTAATTAATTTCGAATTAGTTTTATACAAAAACGATGATTCGGATGGTGCATTAAATGAGAGTAAATATGAAATTCGTGTATAGCCATGAGATAGTGGCAGCCTGAGCGGTCAGGTTGAGAGCAATAACCATCCACTTTAGCTTCAGCATGGCTTCTATATGGCACGAGAATGCGCAGCTACCCTAGGCATACCCTCGAATAATATTTTGATACTCCCGCCTCTAGGACTTTTCTCCTTCGTCCGATCTGCCACATATCAGCGGCAGGAAATTATTTTTCACACTCTCGTATCCTTTGCTTCTACTCTTCCCCCGAGATCCCCGAAGGGAACAGAGGAAACCTCGTTCGCCGCCACATCCGAAGGGGGATTCATCAAATCGTTCGTTGTTATGCTTCATATATTGAATTAAACAACAGATATTAAGTTATCAATGCGGATATCAAGAAATATTCAAATGCCTGAAAAGCAACTGGAGCTTTGATTTTGGATAAACTTGAAATACGAAATCTTCTGGATACCAATATACGTAAGTTCTAATATTTTATGTGCTTTGCGTAGGTAGAAACGCTCTGCAAACGTTACCAGAACCAACAGAGTCCAGGTACCTGGTACCCTTCAAAGTGTCATCCAAAAGGATCTACGTTGACAAACCTCTAATAGTTCAGTAATGGCTAACTGTGTGATTTTTAGGTTGTCAACCATGCTGAATACTACTGGTAGACACACAAAGAACCTTGGTTAACCCTTTGACTCGAAATGATAATTAAATTCTTCTACTTATTTCCACATACCTGAAGAAACTTCCACTGCAATTAAACGCACACACAAATTAGAAGACATGCAACAGAACAAGTGATGATGCTAAACATGGAGGATCATCCTCGAGTCAGGATACTTTTATACACACGGAAAGCACGTAACACAGTGTCCAGGTATAGGTGAAAACAAACAGGGAGGTGGTAGAGCAGCCAGTCCAGCCTAAATGTTATTTCATGCGACAGAGATTACTTCTTCAGGTAATACGCTCCCTCTACCGACCTAGGCGATGGACCTGCACGGCAGGAGTTGGTCAAATATGTATGCAGATAAACACGGCCAAGGTTGACAGAAATAATATCCGCGGGTGAAGGCTACTGCACCTGTCGGTCCGAGTAGAAAAAAAAAGAATTTCTTAGTCCGAATCGATGAAACTCGTAGTTGAACATCGAACACCGATGAAATTGGAAAAAAGAGAAATTAAAAGAGAATTTCGATAATCTGTAATAAGATTGTCAGTGATCCTTTGACGAAGGATAATCGTAAGGAAGGTGTCGCGATTCGGTTCACAGGATCCATTCAACTGAATTATCCTAGCTGATTCAACATCATCGAAACCCGATGACCTGTTTGCCCAACATCGCCGTGTCTGGGTCGAATCACAAAAGGGAATCGAATTCGTGTCGAATCGAGCTAATCCGCCCGAGGAATTTCTTCCTCTTCGACAAGTGCCAGCAGGCCTATGTCGATGCCCATGGAAAATCTTTTCTACGTGATTTTCTAACGATGGATTCAAAACGGCAGCGAATCACTCTGGATACGACCACGAGCTTCGAACATAATGGTAGGGATTTCGATCTCTTTCAATAAGATTCTACGCGAAGATTTCAGACCACCGGAATAGTCGATAATTCGAGACCATTTTGTAGGATTTTGTTGTCGCGTCTCCGAAGGGATACTCCACCCATGGTGGTCTAATTTCGCGAATTTTTTTCTCTTTCATTACCCGAAGACATCGATGCAACCAACTAGAAATAAATTCCTACGACCAACCTACGGGGCGAGAAATAATAATCAATTTCGACACGATTAATTAGAGGACAGTCTTATCAGGGATTAGAAAAGATCGCGGCAAAGGATGAAGCTAATCTTTGAAACATCCCTCAGTTGTAAAATATCTCGTCCATTACCGCAACTTTGCGGCCTGCTAACCGCTCATATACATATCAAGCCACGTCAGCCGAAACATACCGAAGTCGTAAAGCTCCCGGTGCACGCGGATGGACGGAAAAGAATCCCGGTGCCTAATTCGAGATGTTTATCCAAGCGGTGTTTCGGCCCTCTTAATTCATACCCGAGCTGTTGTTGCAGCTTAGCCAGCGCCAAATTTATTAAAATCGTTAGAACGTCTCCCTTCGTCGACGAGAAACGAAGGAGATGCCGCGTTATTATTACGTCGCCGATACCGCGATGCCCACGAATACCACCCCCCCCTCTTGTCTTCCCTCATTTCGCCTTCGAATACCTCGAATTTTCTATTTAAGTCTTTCGATCTAAGATAGAAAAAAAAATATTTCGCCTAAATTAAGCATTTTATAGAACGGTAATTAATCAGCTTGGAATTAAAATTGTTGAACAATTTCATTCGGTGGACTAGTTTCTTTTGCGGAGGTACGAAAGCGACATGGCAACATGTTGGAGGTTTTCGAGGTAACTATGCGAGGCCAGGATTGTCGAGCAACGAAGAAAACGATTTAATGGTCGACGACGACTGGTGTTCGGACGTTGACGTGACGTCCGAATGCAAGCTGCATCTTGTCAGTGCGAAAGGGAAGCCTCGAGCACTCAACTAGACGAGCGAATGAACTGCTCTTCTTGTTGTCCACGATATAACGCACACGGGTCGCGTGAATTTCGACGTTCTGTGAATGAAATATCTTACTGATGAATCGTGATCGATCACGCGAGCGTTCGATTATTCATGAAAATTAATTTCTCAAGTTTCATTGAATCCAAATAAAAAAGAAGAGAGATAATTTTCTTGGTCCTCGAATGATACAAGTTCGAAGAAAAGAATGGAAAATAGATAAACGTAATGCATTTACCGGAAAGAGGAAAATACGTAAACGAGCAGGGTAGAGGATGATGGAGGTAGCAGCGTAAATAGAGAACCCTGTGAAATTGTCCGCTGTTCGAGGAATCGAGAGTGCATCCGATGTGCAAATCGGTTTAACCGTCGGCCCGGTATTCCACCCCCGTAAAATAACAACAGACATCGTTTCCATGCGTCGCATTTTCAGCTCGACGCCATTATCTCTGTCGGGTTGCGGCGGCTCTGCATGAATTCGTCCAACGATTATTCCTATATGCGTTTTCGTCGATCCTTTGCCATCCAACGACACGGAATTCGTTTTATAGAATCGTTCGTTTCTAGATCCATGCCCGTACGATTATTCTGGAACGATGGTCCTTCCTTCACGAGGTTGCGATCTGAAACATAAATTTCAAT
This sequence comes from Osmia lignaria lignaria, assembly GCF_051020975.1. Classification (NCBI taxonomy): domain Eukaryota; kingdom Metazoa; phylum Arthropoda; class Insecta; order Hymenoptera; family Megachilidae; genus Osmia; species Osmia lignaria. The sequence continues at coordinate 14,908,039 of NC_135040.1, forward strand.
TTGGTTAAATTAGAATAAAAAGCTAAATTAAAATGATTTGTAATTTTATCGCAAAAATGGCAAAACGGTGTTATTTAACTTTCAATTTCCTAAATATACAACGAATTTGTTCGCCACGTAAGAATACCTTGAAATAACAATGTAGAAGTAAAAGAAAAGGGAAAAATTATTCGAGAAATAATCGTCAGGTGGATGAATTAATACATACAAAAAGTTGCTACGGGTAGAATTTTCTTTGTACGTTTCATTACACTCGTTCCTCTTATACAAACATGTTCTATATGACGGTGAAATTTTTGATAATAAAAACCTCAAGCTTCCGACATAAAGTGATACTCGAGCTTTTTCGTTTGAATACTCTCGTTTCAAAATAACAACGTGACTTCAATTATCAGAATTAAGTTCTGATAACAGTTGAATGTTTTTAAAAAATATTCCATTCTTTCTGAATAAAAAGAAATTAAGTAGGATAATTAATTAAGAATTTTATATATTTTTGTATTAAATCTCGTGCAATTCCACAAAATTCCAGTGTTCCTACGCGAGTCTATGGATGGACCATCTCGCGTGTGCTATTCTAGAAAAGTAGACAAAGTCGGGGCACGAATAACCCATGATAGTAACGCGAAGAAGATAATAGCCATAGAGAGGAGTAAACGGCGAAAGCACCGGGTTCCTCGTGGGCGGGTAACGCGGCTAATTCCGACTGTTTGGTTAGCAAGCATTTAAGGTTTGTCTTGGCTGTTGCTTCGTGTCTTTTAGACAGCCGATCTGTGTTCCGACCAAACGAAACGGAAGCTAAACGCTTCTGACGAGGTGACGAGCCGACGACACCGACGTTCGACGTTCTGCGCCTTTTTTGGACAATTATTCTACAGTCCTAACTTCACAATTGCTTCTTGCATACTAAAAATTTTCTTATTTCAGACCGACAATGAGAGTAAGAAAACTTTAGCTTTCTTTGCAGAAAGACGCGTGGTACCTGGCTGTTAAGTAGGCACATAGGTACTCGGACACATATGTAACCGCGTGTACACGAGACAACCGCAACCCTCCGCAGGGCACAAAAGATTTAGAGAAGTTGCGGCTGAACAAACACCGCCGGCATAAGCGCACGTTCCTCCCTTCGGCTTTTCCTGGCTGCTCTACGAACATCCGTGAATGCTTGCCTGCGGTTCTGTTGGCGTACCCGTCCCTGATAAGGCTTTTCTTAACAAGCCTGCAACCCTCGTCTACTCGCGCGTTAATTCATCCGTCGCTCGATTATTTCCCCGGCAATTATTCGATCGTTGCATATCGAATCGCTAGATTTCTTCTTAATATCTATCAAATGCCTGGATTGCCAATTATAAGCTCCTTTTCATTTCATTTAATAGTCAGCTAATGGACAATTGTTTACTAACTGTTCGTTTCCGAAGAGGAAAGATGGAAACGTCGAGACGACACGAAGAAACGACCCGGCCCGGGACAGTCTGGCAGTAGATTTATTTCCTTAAGACAGACAATGATGAAGGAAATGCGGCTGATACGTTTTCAAGAAAAATAAACGTCTCGTGGTTATATCCGAAGGGAAGCGGAACGAAAGGGGACAAAGTTGAACTCGGTAGAGTTTGTTTTCATCCGTAGCGAATCAGTCGCATTATAATGTTACTAAGCTCTAATCAAAACAGTCAGAGATTCCTTCAAAGGATGGCCTATCAAATACAATATTACAGTACAGTATTGCCTCGAAATAAGCAAGTGGTCTCTGCTTCGAAATAAGCAACTCGTTATTCCCTCTTCTTTGTTTGAAGTCGCCCGCAATGTGAGGTACGAGAAATGAGTGAGAGGTCCATGAAAGCGCGAAGTTAATGTTTAGGGTAATAAAGGGTTGGAATATATATAATAATTTAGGGTTGGAATATATATATGTAATGCTTATATCAAAATATATCAAACTTAGTGCGATACGGTTTTTTCTACTAGATATATTTATAAAGACGTCAAATCTCGTGCACGATGTAACGAGAAAACGATGAACCGAACTTCTGTTACTTTCGCATAAATCGTTCGATGATACAGTCGACTAAATCTGCACGCAATAGGGTGGTGCGGAGAGGCGCATCAAAGTAGACACATCCACAAGCACACGGAGTATGGGGTAGAAGGTGTACGTGCAAGCGAAACTGCGCAACCCTATCTGGCGGAACCAACCGCGGAATATCACTGCACATCCAGATAATCCCGCTGGCCTATTGATATGCTGATGGTGAGACGTGTCGCGTGAAATTGCCACCCGGTACGCATTGTTCGGCTGAATTCCGCTTTGGCCCTTTTCAACTTCGCACCCTCGTACCGCAGGCAGGATTCAATCCTATCGGCACGAGACAGGTTTCTCGTTTTACCGGGAAAAACCGTCGATTCTGCGATCTACAGTTCGCTAGTATCTACTACTTTTCGAAATTTAAATTGTGGTTAGCTCAGCGAACCGAAGGAATTAAATTATTAAGGGCTAGACACTTGTTAGAGGCGAATAATAGTAATATTAATTCCTCTAAATTCTTGATTCGCAGAACCGGGTTTATCGAAGGCTGGAAATAAAAAGGAGGCCTCCTATCGCAGGAAGGTGGTAATGCTAACCAGATTATCTTTTTCTCTTAGCAGATTTGAGAAACAGCAGACTTGCTGCACCGGTGTGTTTGTTATTTTTATGCGCGGATCGCATCGGGCCGCGGCCGCGTCATATTCTTGCATGAAAACGCGTGGAAACGGGTGCAGCGTAAACCCGGACGAATTACAAGCTCGTGGAAGATACGATGCAGAATTGCTGCTTCCTCTAAAGACAAACACACCGTTCGCTGCAGAACATCCAAACCTACTGCAGAAACCCTCGACAACCTCGGAGGACTTATCCTCTCGCTTGAATAATCCGAACCGCACCCTATTCTACTTTCCGATAATTCGCTTATCTATTTTACAATTTGAAAATAATTAGCTAGCAATCAATTAATCGCTGTTTTCGTCGAATTAATTAACACACTTTCGTTCTGTCAAATCGTACACGAAGATCATTGTACAAGTAAAAAAAAAAAAAAGAGACGTCCAATAATTTTCACAGGGTTTTTCTTAGGCGTTTTTGCGCTAGTCGCTGGCTACTCGGACCGCGTATTGGTTTACACGAGTTCCTAAGTTCGGTGGTCCCGAGAATTAAATTTCATCGTTATGTAAACACCGAGTCAGAAGCAGACAAGAAGCATACGGAATCCGAAGAGACTTCCTCCGGTTAATCCGATCGTACGATATGCCGTTCGACGTGGACTAGTTTCTAGATAAAAATAGTAGAAGACACGATTTTCTTTCGCTCCGTTTCTATTAGTCCGCGATTCTCAGGGAAATTCGACGTTCGAGTCAATCAATGTCATTTGTGATACAGAAATTTCCGCGACACTAAAATAATTTTCTCCTTTCCTTTTTCCGTACCGTATTGTTCTTTCGAAAGACTTTTGAAATTTGTTTTAAAAATACAGCCACATTTCGTCTGCTTCAACAATGCTCGTACTCGCGATAACGACGTTCATTTCCTTCACGACATTGTTACGACCTGCAATGTCGTCACCTTCCAGACACATTAAATTACGCGACGAAACACCTGAACTTTCGTTTGCATTGTCTCGTCAAACTTTATTCAATCGTTATTCTTATCAATCTGTTATGAGAGAACACGTACGCCATTAAGCAGGGTGGAGTAACAACGGCACGGGGTTGTATACACCCACCACGGGGTGGTAAAATATTTATCTGATTAGGAGAATTAAGATTAGAATTGAATCAAACTGAAATTATAATTCCCATCGTTGAAAGGCAGCCTTTAAACACCGGATGATTATTTATCAAAGACGAACACGATGTAACATTATTTTTTCCTACAATTCGCGAACAGCGATGTGTCATAAAGAAAATGAACTTTCTTCTGGCAGTGACGTAACCTGGACCCCTCGAAATTCCCAGGGTTTATTGTTTCTGCCGGGCAAAAAAGAGCACGGCCATATCCACGGCATCCGATCGCATAGGATAGGTCATGGTGGTGGTTTATTTGGAAAGACCTCGAAATTTCTTAAACACCTCGAGAGAGGTGTTCGTCGACGCGGGTCGATGTGAAACAAGATACCGATTATTAGCATTTTTATCGACGCTCCGATTTCATATATTCTTTTGATCGTTAAATTTAATGGCGAATTTCTTTCTTATTTTTCGAAAGATTTGCCCTATAGTTTTCTAGAATTTTTCAGTCTATCAAAAGTATGCGGTACGTCGTAATGGAGCAGGAAAAAACACTAGACACGACGATCTTATCGGCTAGATTAACCGCTGGAGAAACGTTGGTTACGGTGAGCGACGAATTTAGATAGAACGCAAGCAAAAGACAATTAAACTTTGGTCGAAAGTTCGAAAGCGTTTCGCTTAGCCCGAGGCGACGGCGGCTAGGAAAGGACCGAATCGAAACACCTACAGTGAACGTCGTTTCATTTAAATGAAAATTAGACTTCGCTTTCGTGTCATCGATTTTACCCTTCGCATTTTGCGGAACGACCATCCCTCGCGAACGATGGATTATAAAAAAATGACTATAAAGAGCGTTCTTTCCACTCTAGTTGTCTCGATAATAAAAGGAGATGTTCTTCGTGGTTCCAGCAATCGAAAATTAAAAACGGTGTAAATATTTGTAAAAAAGACAATGCAACAATTAATGCTATTGAAATTAGTATCTTTTATAATTGTCGCACATGTTCGCCTCATTCGTCATTCTCGTTTCACGGAACCGAACAGTGTGTTCGCAAAATAATTGGAACCCAGCCAGACATAATCGTTATCAAGAATCTGATAAATCATCATACGGAATGTTTTCTCAAGATAACCTTCCTTTTCAACAGGCTTCCGTAATTTACGAACCATCGTCTTCAGAAACCCTCCAAGTTCTCGAAAGAGTTTCGATAATGAAAAATAAAAGGAGATTTTTTTCTGAAAAATTTCTCAAAATGAAAAAAGAAATGATAATTATTAAATGATAAACGTTGATAGAATTAATATCCTGTTTGTAGTATAATTTAAAAGGAAAAAAGCGGTAAAATATTGTTGGAGTTATTGATTGGTTCAGAGATCTATCGTCGATGGCGCGGGTGAGGTTTCGCGGAACCGGGACCGAAAAAGTAGAACATCCCGACGATCAAAGATATTTTGAGAAGCTGGATAGAAGTTGGAGGGATTCGTAAGGAGCAGAGAAACGCAAAAGATGGAAGCCGAGGTGTCCCGTCGAGTGTTTTTGCAAGGCCGGAGTCGAACCCTTGGAAAAACAGACGCCAAATTGAATCCCTCCGCTATAAGAACGTGATGTCTCTCCCTTATCTATATAACTCTACCACTCGAGTCTTTTCCTCAAGGTTTCTCGAATTTCTTCGTTCACGGATTACACGTCTATCTGTATTTCTCGAACAAGTATCCAATTTTAGAGAGGAGTTTTAATCAAATGCAAGTGTAATCACAACTCCTTCAGTCGTTTGGAAATTTTTGGTGAACGTTTGCTTGCGCAAATGTCAATGAACTTCGCGAAGCTTATCATTACATGACATTGAATGGAAATTTAGAGGAAATGTATTTTTGACAACTTCAATAGCGTTTAAATTAATGTTTACACAAATGGATATAAAGAAAATGGGTGTACAAAAGCTGCAGTAATGTGTTATGATAAGAAAGTACAGATACTGGCACCAAAATAGGATGTACTACCCCGAAGTGAACCGGAGAAAGATAAGACGAAAGAATTCCTAGAACACCTACCTGCCCGGATAGTAGTCGCCATAAGGTCCCAAGCCTGCGACCACTAACTGGGCAATACCGTCTTGAACGATGGTTACCACTAATTCGAAACTTTGCCTAACATCTCACTATCCCGGACGAAAAAAAAAAAAATAACGAACACTTTTGAATCCCAGATGAAACGCAAATCAATCAGGATAGAAACACCACGTGGTTAATTGTATCACTTCGACGTATCTCTGACATGCTCGAAATCCATTGCATGGAGCGGTCGGCCGACTCTTGGTTCTCCGAGTCGCCAGTGGGGTCCGCCTTAAGTTAACCGATTTGTAAAATCTGTCGATGGTAAGAAAAAGGTATCCGACGGTGGCGAAAGTCGTACGCGGAAAAATTTCGCGAGTTCTCACACCACACAGGGCGACGCTCATTGTCTCGCTTTTGTTGCGTCGGCCCTGCGCGGGCAGCGAGGGCGTGACTAGGTTAAGACCGTCGCTCGATCCCTGCTGACTCGGCCGCAGAGGCGTCCACGGACTTCCCTTTAATATCCGTTCTCCGATTGGTCGACGCTCGTAGGTGGAGTCACATGATCCCGTTCGACCAATGAGAGGGACGGTTGAAGAATAGGCGGCAGGCAACGACGCGGTTCTCGTGATTTTTCGAAGAGAGGCGCCACGCACGGGGTCGCGCAGCCGTGCTGGTCGAGACCGAACACTTCGGTTGCTCGCGAGGCCGAGGCCCCAGTGTGTTTTTACTCGGGGTTGAGTAAACTCCGGCCTGTTGTGTATCATAATACGCGTGCACGCGGGTTTACGGGTTAGCCTTGCATCGACCACTGGATGCTCCCTTGTCTCGCACCACGCCGTCTCGCTTGTCTTCCTCGATCGCCGAGACCAACTTGCCCGGACTACGGAGATATTCCGGAAAGCGTCAACAAAACAGCCATTTAAACGCGGCTAACGAGTAAACGTACCCGCCGTCTCTGTCTGACCAACGGAATTGATCGTTCGCCGTACGATCCATCGACCGAATCGACCACGATCATGTTCCTCCGTACCGAGAGTTAAGTGAGTGACTGTTGAACGGGACCCGTGAACTCGCGTGACAATTAATCACCGCGCTTTAGTGAAATTCCTTATATCAGAATTTCTACTCGTTGTTAACTTGTGGAATAAAGTGTAAGTTACTAAAAGTGACTGATCGAGATCAGTGAGTGAAATTCGGCATAATTAATATCTGGGATATCAATGATGTCGGTAGTTGGGCGCTAAGGACGTTTCGCTTAATAGTGATCTAGGTACTGTCAGAGAGATTCACGGCAAGTGCCGTTGAATCTTTGCTCGAGTTTTCGCGCGCACAGACACTATCCGTAATAAAAATGCATACACTGTTCGGTGAACAAAATGCTTATTACCGGCACGCAACGGCCGTTCCCGTTGGAATGGGAACTCCATCTTATCCAGGAGTGGGCGCCGCACCAGGATACTACGAGCAGTATCGCTACGGTGGGTATGCGACGGCAGCAGGGTACCCGGTCTCGGGTATCACTCAACAGCACATCCATCATCCTGGTAAGGATATGGTTAAACCCCCATATTCTTACATTGCTTTGATCGCTATGGCGATACAGAACGCGCCCGACAAAAAGATCACTCTGAATGGCATCTATCAATTCATCATGGAACGATTTCCTTATTATCGTGAAAACAAACAGGGTTGGCAAAACTCGATCAGACACAACCTGAGTCTAAACGAGTGCTTCGTAAAGGTTCCGAGGGACGACAAGAAGCCAGGAAAAGGAAGCTACTGGTCCTTGGACCCAGACAGTTATAACATGTTCGATAACGGTTCTTATCTGAGACGGCGTAGACGGTTCAAGAAGAAGGATGCTCTGAAGGAGAAAGAGGAAGCATTGAAAAGACAAGGCTTGGTACCCGAGAAACGTAACCAGGAAGAGGCGAAACCCAGTAACATCGTGATCCCTCCGCCGTCGGACACTTCGAACAAGAAGTTGAACACGCTGGAAACGACGTTGTGCAAACCGAAGAGAGAGCCCGTCAACGATGCCGGAAGTCACTGTATGGCTGTGCAAGCCAAATACGGTCTTCACAGTCCGATCCAGGACACGAAAACGACCGCGGCGACGACGACGGCCGCCGTCGCGGTACCCGGTCAAAGCGTCATACAGACGGCCCTGGGACACCAGGTTCATCCAGCTCACCAAGTACACCAGGACGCTATCCAGGATGTCTCTATGGGTCTGGATCCCACTAGCTTTAGCGTCGATGCTCTGATGACGACGCGAGAGAATAGCGCCACTCTGATGACCAGAGAGAACCAGCACCATACGCATCACCCACATCTTCAGCATCCTCACCCTCACTCACACTCGATAATGACGAGCAGAGAGTCGATGGGCGCGGGGGTCGTGTCCAGGGACCATTTGTCGGCGGTGTGCACGACCACGACCACGACGACAGCCGCCGTCGCAGCAATGATGGCGACCACCGGGTACGGCCACGGTAGCACCGTATCCAGGAGCAACGGTTCGCCACCCGGAACTATGTACGCTCCTTATTGCACGCCCACGGCTGGTTACATAATGGATCACGCGGAATACAATTCGAGAAATCACAACAACACCGCAGGACACTCGCAATGGTACCAAGAGGCGGCCAGTCCCGACACCGCGGCCATTTATCAGGATACCCAATCGCCGAGCTGTCAGCTTTACAGGTAAGGCAGTGACTATTATCATTTCGGAGAATTTTGCTAAAATCGTTCGATTTGGTTTAACATGGAAAATTCTTTGGAAAGAATCAATACCGATCGTAAAATTAACCCGTATTTTTCAGATCCAGCCCCCCTACTCCACTGTCGAGCAGTGCAGCACCGTCGCCGCCCTTGTACCATAGATATTACCAAGACTGCAACACCGTCAACACCAGTGGCAATTTACCCATCACGCTGCACAAATACTGAGAATACCGAAATTCAAGGCCTCATCATCGAGGCCTTGAAGAGCACCATACCGATCACTACGACCCGAGCTTGGTTTACGTGAAGCAAGAGTGGATCCCAAGCACAGAAGAACTCGCCAAAGAGTGGAATTAGATAAGTCCTAGAAATTCTGATAAAATGGCAAAGTTCACGAGTCGTGTGAATGTACTTAGCACGTCTTACCGCAACGATGAATGTTAACGAAATAGGGAAAAATTAGCGATTCTATCGTGAGTTATTCAGAATTAGCTGATTTTTACTTTGATTATCGAGTTCAACCTGTTCGTCGATCTTTTTAATTTTCTAAACAAAAATCGAAACCGGACTCTGTCGAAACGTGCGTGGTCGCAACACAACCACTTGACACTTTAATGTCGTTATCGCGATTAGCGAACACGTGTTCCAACTGTTCAGAAGCGAAAAAAAAAAGGGTACACGTATACGTACGTGTAACTAAAAGAGCCCGTGGATTGACATATGACCTAAAACTGGCCGGTGGTACGCTGAGAGACAATTTCTTTCCATTCCCCTCCGGCTACGGAGTCTGGAGAGTTTGATAATTGAATGCACCTAATTGAACGTCTCAAAGAGAACCATTTTAAAAACTTCTTGTAACTTTTTTCATTGCTGACGTTCCTCTTGTTCTTTTAATTATCTCTTAAATTAAATCTCAACATTTTCGTTATTTCCCCTTCGATTCATCGTAGGACTTCGAGGCAAGTCAAAGATGGTGGAAGATATTAAATTTAATCCTTTCGTGGGCAGTCATTTGAAGCCTTTTATTATTTTATGGTAGAAACGAAGGTTAAGTTCAACTTTGATGCCTTTGGTTTTCGTATGTCTGATTGCTCTTATCGCAACTAGAATCATTCATTAATGAATCGGAAGTGCGAGTGGAGCGAGATGTGCCCCAAGAAAACAGTTGTGAATATCAATGATGATCGTAGACACCTGAGCAAACAAAGGCAAGTCTCCGTCCTGACCTACTCTAATTTGACCGATTTGAAATTCCTTTTTTCCCTCGCAATCGTGTTCGTATGTACGTCAGTTCTGGTGCAACTGTAAAAACCTTTCACAAATTAAACAGGTAAAAAAAATATCCTGAAAATTGCGCAGGTCTTTGCTTGTAGACCTTGCTTTCGTCACGTACACGTTATCAGTGTTTTTAACGATGATAGTGATAATCTACATAGAAGCATATATTTTAATTGCATCGCGATGTTTATGGAGTTAACGACTGTTAGGTATAGAATCAACCTATTTTGCATTTTGTAATAATTTTTAATTACCCGACAGTGTTCTACGATCACTGCTTACTATTTCCCGGCACGTTCGAACATTTTCATCGATCTTTCACCGCCATATTGGAGAAGATCTAAAATGGTGGCTTGCGATTATGGTAGTTGAGAGTAAATCATACTTTATTCTATTTCATACTAATCAACCCCCTAAAATTCGTCGCTTCGAAATCGTGAAAGTTTTTCCTTAGATAATTTAGTGGAACGTGACGAGGACGTGACAGAATTAATTGTAAAAGAAAAAAAAAAAATAAAGTGATATGATAGTTTGAAGAGGTGTTTCGTGTCTCGTCGTTTGTGCATTTATCTATGTAAATGTCATTCCTTGCAACCGATTCGTGACGAGATTGGTTGAACCGACGAGAGCTGAGATAATATAATATATTTATTAACGACAAGATCATGTGAATAGTTAACGATTAAAACGAAATCGTATAGTAGATAGATCTCTGCGTGTATATTATTAAAAAAAAGAGTATATATAGATATAGATTGTATAGATGAAGCTATATATGTATAAATAGACAGATATATATATATATACATGAAACGTATTGGTATCAACGATTAATATTAATAATTGCAAACTTATTAACGTAGGATGAGATTCGTGCGAATACGAAACCGTTACGAAATAAACATAATGAATCACAACGAATAATCCTGTGTAATTTCTTTTTCATTTCAAAATTATCTGTGCGTCGAGTCTCCTTGGGTCCGACGTTACCAGCCGATACATTTGTTAAACTATTGTCTGGCTGTCGAATGTGTTTATTGGTGTTACGGAAAGGAGTGCTTGGAAAAAAAATATTCCGTTACATTACTCTTTTTCTTTTTTTTTTGTCTTCTTTCCCCATCCCGTTTCTTTTTTAACGCGATTACCTGCCAAACGATCGCAGACACGGTGGACGTGCAAACAGCTGCAAAAACAATACAACTTTTTAATTATCAGCACTTCGCTCGATCGAATCCAATCGCAAGACCCGGTCGAAAAAGAATTCTTTCGCACGGCACGATCGAAGGTGAAAACAATCCTTCGAAACGGATTAATAAACTGACGAAATTTTACGAGGAAAAAAGCTGGGGGCGGCACATAAAAGTCGTGCATCCCCGAAATTACGTTTACAATAATAACGTACTGGCTCGAAGGTGAATCGAGTCGGTTTAAAAGCATCGGGAAGATTCGTTGGACTTTTGCACTTTCGATCTCTGCTACAGGAATCGAACCTGATTATTTCTAGTCGCGATCTGCGAAACGTTATTTCTCCTCCGGCCCGCATCAGGCGTGGGCGATAATGGAAAGGTAAGAATATCTCGCTCGGCTGTATTTGCACGAACGAACGACACCGAGGGCTCTGTGTAATCCCAAAGGAATTTCATTTTCAAGTAAACGCGTAATAATCTTGAAACTTCTTTTCGGCTGCTTGTAGTAAAAAATAGTTAGCTCAGGTTATATGCTTTCTTTGGATCTTGAAACGATTTAGACGAGGACTTTGATAACGATTATTTGGCAACAGCAATTAATGTTTGGTAGGGGAAAAAACTTGATCAGCAACAGACGTTGCGAGCAAAGTTTCGGTTGTGGTCTTTTGCTCGAGGCGGGATTTAACTGCATCTGCCGAAACACGTGCTCCGGATAATACGGGGCTTTAGAACCGTTCCGTTATTTCGTCGAAAGATAGTGTATACCTATCGACCAGTTAGCAGAATCCCTTCGAGCACGCGTCACTTTGTTCCTTTCCTCTCCACCTAGAAGCTCAGCTTTACGGAAAACCCAGAGTCTAAAAAGTGCAATTATTACCTATGAAAATGTAGAATTGCAAATGGTAAAAATGGCGATCGGTTAAATGCCGGAGTTTATTAATCGATTATGAGAGGTACTCTATCAAAAGCGAAATCGAATTAGCGATCGACAGGCGAAAGTGATGGACGTCAGAAGTGGTATTTGCGCGGAATGTAAACTGTCCGGATGGTGGCTACGGCATTAGCCTCTAAACCGTGCAAACACACGCGAGAACGAACAGGCAAGGGGCAATTTTAGAGCGTCGGGAACTCGAGGGTGCAAAAGTCATCGGGCCCTCGTTCTCTATCTCCACGGCAAACACTTAAAATTATCCACCCTGCGGCGTGCAAATACGCCGAGGAGAACGCGCGACCCTCCGTTCGAAATTTAACCTCGAATGACCAGCGTACCTTGTCGGCGCAGCACCGGAAAGACCCACGTTTTCTATGAAACTCGATTCTTCCGTCTCCTTAAGCTCTCCAAGTGCGAGATTTTTCTCTTCGTCTGTTTAGAATTACAGACGTAACTTAAAATCGCACCATGATACATTATTGATAAAAAAAAATGAAACGAGTTACTTATCACGAAACTGTAGCAGCTGGCAAGGACACGGAAAAACATAATTTTTGAGGGAAGAATCTTTCACCGTTAAAAAACCGGCTGGAAAGTTTGATGGCATCGCAGCTATGTTCCCACGTGTGGCGTAAACATTGCCGGCGGAAAAACCACGACCGAATGACGATTATTTCGGCACCGTGAACGCAGTCGCACGCTTTTGGCTACAATTTGAACGGCCTTCCTTTTTCCCGCCTCCTGTCCCCGCCATTTCTTTTTTGTTCCTTCCCGCGTAACCGTTGCGGCCGTATTAGCGGTTCGTGCAATCATCAATTTCAAACAAGAGAAGGAAAGAGAAAAAAAGTTTGGCCGCCGGCTTACTTAAACAAACAGTACGCTCTACGAAATGAACGGGGAGAGAGAAAGAGAGAATCGAACGAGTAAACCTTCTTCGTTTCCGACTTATGTATAACAGTTTTTCTTTTCTAAGCAACGTGATGCACGTTGTGGCGGAAATGTTCGGTGAAAGCTTACGAAATCGCGTATGGCACGGGAAAAAGAACCGCATCAATGATTTCGCGTTCCCCTTTTTTTAAGTTCGAACGGAGTTAAGTCGTTCTAGAGGGCGCTGTTGAAACAATAACACATTTTCCGACTACAACTCGTTATTATTAGATCCTAGACTCTATGTAAATACAGTTTATGTTCGCAACTCGTTACGAAAGAAAAAAAAGAACAGTATACGCGTGATAGGTAAAGGGTAGCTAATAAATTTCAACGAATATTTTCAACGTAAAAGCTCGAACGGAGGAAGCAAGGCACAGAATAGAGGAGAAGGCGGATGAAAAGAGAAGAGACGCATCGCAAAGAGAAGAGCGGGGGAGGAATGGGGTTTCACCATCGTCTACTCGTCCAGGGGAAAGACGACAGGTGCACATTTCCCAGAGACCTGCGGCAAAACGCGAAACTGGGAATCGCTGCCAGAGTACCGTGACCTAACCTCGATACACGTAGCTAAACTTCTATCGTTGCACTCGCTCCTCTCCTCTGTTTTATTTCTAAAACCTTCTATTTCTCGGCTCCCTTATCGTTATAAAGATAACTAATATGTTTTTTAAATAAAAACAATGGATCGATGTAAGGTTAGGTTCAATGGAATATGAAACTGAAGGAGTACTATGTCTTAGAAAGATAATGCAAATATACCAAAAGGTAATCACATATAATTCCTTTAATTCCATCAAAACCTCCTTTTCTCTCTTCCTGTAGAAGAGATTAGGTATTCGGTAATATTTGCTCAGTATGGATGATCGAGTAAGTAGATAGTAAAATGGAATAATGGCAAGATTGAAACGAACCAGCTCTACTAAATAAACTTCCACGGAAACGGATGAAATTCGCCATTCCGTAACAACCGGAAAAATGGGGGTGTACGACCCTACAAATACACAATCAAAACGAGAAGTGTATACGTGGAAATGGAAATGGAAATAGGAAGAAACGAAAGAAACTCGTCGAGCGTGATGCTGGATAAATAGAATTTAATTTACATCAAACACAGTGGTACTCTTCGAGGAATAAAGAAAAAAAAAAGGGAAGAGAAGGAAACGGTTGCAACGGAAGACAGAGAAAACCGAGAAAAAGAACAAAGCCAATTAAAATTGGCAATTAGGAAGGTACGGTTTGAAGTTACAATATTCCCTACCATCCCACTTTTTCCCAGCATTTGGTTGCACCTCTCAGATGAGAGAAAAAGGACAAAGGGGGGAAAAAAGAAGAAAAGAAAACAGAGAAGAGAAGGAAAGTAGGGGTATGGAGTAATGGAAATTGGTTCGTGTCGGTGTTGGAACAAAGGACCTCTGGTGTCCATTGGTATCTGCGGCTACAGATCGATAATCACCGGATATGGAGCATCGCCCTGCTGCGACCAGCATCGTGAAAATCGTCTGAAAGCGGTTTATTGGTGGCGCGAGCATCGCGCAGCCTCGTTATGCGTATTTCTGTCGCGAAATGCGTATTACTGAATGCCATCGTTCAATTTTGCATAGCAGAAATTTGGAGGTCGTAAAGTATGTTGCGATTTAGATTTATATTTGGCTAGTTTCAAGGCGGATTGCCTTTTTTGAATTGAATCGTGAAATTTCCGATGAAAAATTAAATCTGAAAAGACTGTTATACGGATATTCGTGTAGATGAGCTTACGATTAATCGCGGTTTAATTCGAAATAAAGTAAACAACAAGCCAGTCGAAAATGCAAACGTCATTATGACGTTGAATGCTAAATCGGTTGCGCGAAACGTTCCCAGGAACATTTGTAGGCATATTACGCGTCACGCAAACAGCAACAATTTCCTCGTTTTCCCTGGTAATTTCGAATTTAATTGGCACAACTACCAACACACGAAGGAACGTCAATATCGATGTCTCACCGGTGCCACCCTTCTCATTATCCTATACGTCTATCTCCTTCACCCACGCAACGCTGGTACGTTGACGCCCGAGGCCATCTTGTCAAGTGACACGTTATTATGCCATGGTAATTCGAATTTAAAATAAGTAATTAATTAACCGACCGATCTTTATCGCTCACCCACCGTACAACCCCGATTGAATTATGATAACGCTAGTGAATACTTGATGCATTTGTTTTTCCGGTTTGTTAATTATAAACGTTGTAAATGAATTTCCAAGTTCCTTTCACAGAAGACCCACTTGACAGGGGTGAAAATCCACTACGGAAGACGCAGCGTTTCGTGGGCCACCCGCAACGAGTGCAGCAACGGGTCCCCATAGTTTAACCCGTGGTGTGTTTACGAAATTACGAATGATAATGTAAGCATTTTTTCACGCTCTCCACGCGTGTGGGTCTACGTTCGATACGTACCGCTCGCGTATACGCGTCGCGTCCCGCTGCGGGGCTAATTTTAGGGTGTTCAACCCCCGTACGGTATGTTGGCCGACACCGTGTCTGTTTACATGTACGTGCGTCCCACGAAATTCTCACACCGAATGCCATTAAATCGTCCAACGGGATCCTCTTCTCGGAATCGCGTCGTTATCGAAGTTCGCCCCCATAAATGACCTTCGGACATTACCAGTCTACTTCCTCTTCGCGTTTGAAACGAACGCAGACACTATATTATAAACGTCGCTGGCCCAAAATGCGAGTATTCGTCTTTACCTACTCCGAAGGAAATCGTTTCAGATTTTCTGGCCTCGAGGTTCGCCTCAAAGCGACCCGTGAAACCGTAAACATTTCCGTTGTGTCGGCGGCGTCTCTCTTTGGGCTTCGCGTTACGGCATTCACGGACGAGTGCAGCCGCCACGCGTGCATAATGGCGTGCAAGAAGAGGCCGTGGGCTCCAAATAGCATTAACTCATTGCCGATGGTCAGTCGTGCGCGTGATATCCTGCTGTCGCCTACCGATTGTATTGTTACGCCGGGCATCGCGCGTATCCATTGTGCCCGCCGCTTGATGCACCTTCAGCTCCGTCGATCCTTCTGCCCCGGCAAAATTTACAACAATGAGATCATTGTTTCGATAGTTACGGTGTATTTGCTCTCGTGAGAAGGTCACTCGCGTCATCGGACGATCAACTTGTATCTTTCACGTCGGATCAAATTTTAAACTCATCTTTAGTCTTCGGTTAGATCCTCTTCCTACGCTATTTTACGCCACAGGAAGCTCGTATCACCACGGAGGTCCCGTAAATTCCCTGCCTTTCAAGTAACAATTAACCGAAAATGAATCGCAAGGAATAGTTGCCTTATTGTCTGAACAATATGCTCCTGGAAAAGATCATCGTGTTGACAGTGGGGAGGTGAGTCGTACACAAGGCTACATTCACCGATTTCACGGTAAATCGAGCCTCCCTTAACCATGGATCTGGTCGTGCCCTTACGCAAACCTATTGTCCACGAGTGCCTCCTGCGGTGTCACGGTAGAACGAGAGCATAAAAGGGCAGGTATCTTCGAAATAGCATTACCAGCGGTCATAATGGATCAATCGGTGCGTCGTTGATGTGGCTTAAGTCTCGAATAAGGGAATCTTCTAATGGGGTACACGTTGCGTGGTATTACAAAAAGGAAGACGAATGAAACTGGCAAACGTTTCTCTATCCATTAAGACGATACACGACAAAGGAGATTACACTTGATTTACTTTAATTTCAATTTCTGATCTTACAATCGGTACTATTTTTTCGAACGAACAGCGTAAATTTATTATGTATCAATGTATATCGTAGCGAAGATAAGAAATAATCGAAAAGAGGATAGCAAATAAGCTTCTCCCAGACTCTGTTTCTATCGGAAGCGTTTTAACACAGATAAAGGGTCGCGACAGGGTGGTACAGGCGATGACGGTGATTTAATATTTTTCTTGTTATGAGTATAAGCTCGCTAGTTTATTCTGAAAACAGCAGCCAAGCACCGGTTCTCGGGTCCTCGTGCAAAACCACCTGCACGAACGAATAACCCATCGCGATAACCGCATTCTGAATCTTACTTATTTGCTCCTCTATTTACCTGTTGATCTTTCCTACCCTATTTCCCTTACTTCGAAACTTTTCCTTCTAATCGATACCATTGTATCGTACGCGATTAACGCGAGAAGATTTCATTTTTTTTCTTTTCTTGAAAATAAAATTTCAACTACGGTGCATTTGCATGCAGTCCGGTCGACATAACGGACCCGTACCAACGTCTCGTGAACAAGAGCGAGAGGAAGAAAAAGGAAAAGCAAGCTCGTATGCGTCTACGTGATTATTTCGAGAAGTCTAAGCGTCGAGACGTGTCCGCGTGTCTGACGGATGCCGCTAACGAGCACCGTTGACGATTGACAAAATATTCTCAGTGCGTGACCGAGTGTAACTATGCCTGGCTCGACCATGCGTACGAATACCCACGGTCCTGCAATTTCCAGCCTATCACGATACACCAGCAACGAAATCGGTTAAATTTAATCGAATCGTTCCGAGAAAACTCGTATAATTCGAATGATCATAAATCGACCGAGTTCTGTACATTTAGAACTTCTTCCGGTACAAATTAAACGATGATCATTTATATTTCCTCAGTTTCTATCCGTGATTTTTTTAATTTTATTCCCAATTATTTATTATTATTCTTGATAAAAATTTAATAATAATTTTAAGAAGTGGATGATAGAAAAAGATAAAGAAGCGAAGGTTTCTCGCATGCAGAAGGTGTTGATGTAGGTATGCCAAGTTAAATATACGCGTAGGATGCGCAGGCAGGACAAAAAGCTCCTCCTCTTATCCGAGTACACTTTGAACGTAGGATGAAATAAGAATCTTTATTCAATATAGAAAGCGTACGTCGTTTTTCGAGTCGTTCTCCACTTTCTTCGTTCACATTTTCATTTTTACCTTCTTATCTCACTGATACGATCCTTCGAAAGTTGCAGAAATTGTAGAATGTAAATTTGTTATTTTTCTTCAAATTATCCTGGTCGTGACAATGAAACGAGAAATTGTCGTTATCAATTGCACGATTTCAAGACCGAGTGTACAATCCTTTTCGTCTTGGAACACGTATCCAAAGCGTTACAGCTTTCATGTTGATGCTGGCAATGAGTTATGTTAGCACAACACAACTTGTCACGGCTGCTTGTTGCACGTTACGAACGTATTATGACAGATACGCCAAGCGTGGATCATGAATATTAGATAGTCAAGGCTGGTCGTGAAGTAAATAATAATCGTTTTAACGGGATCATGAGGCGAGCGACAAGCAATTATAAAAAGATCAATTTCAAGCTGTTCCCTATACAGAGATTCGTCGATTTCGACGTTGCGCTTGTTTAAATGTCGATTGCTGCGTTTCATGCACTTGCCAGACCGGAGAGATTCCACTAATAAACCGGATCATAGTGAATCCCAGCGTCGATCAAAATCAAAGATCTCCTTTGGAAAAGTCAGCGTATCAACAAACAAAGCGTCAATCGTGTTTCGTCTGAAGATTCTTCGAGTCTTGGGAAATTACACAGAGATCGCGGTGCATTCGTTACTTCGTAATCCTTACTTTTAATTTAATATTTAATTAGGGATGAAAGTTGTCTTCCCTTCTAATAACTCGATCGACAAATTTTAAAACGATTCAAGGTTCAGTATTTAATTTGACACAAAACAGTCTGGCATTTACTAATTAGGTATTAAGTTTCATCCAACTGTACGTGTCTAGGCTGATGAAGCAACACATTGAAACGCGTTATGACTGAAGAAGTTAGACGTTTATGAATCTAGAAACGGGAAAGAAAAAGTCGGGACAGGTTTTTTGTCGAAACGGTAGAGCAATCTTTTGCAAGTGCCTCGAGCCGTTGCCAATAATAAAGGAATAAAAAAGGCTCATTGGACGACAGTGGTGTGTTTCAAAGCGACGGTAATGGGGCTTGAAAGCTGCCGGCTAGGAAAAGGAAGTAGTTGAAAGAGAAAGGGGTGATGGTGAAAGAAAAGAAAAAAAAAAATTGAGGGAAAGACGAGAGACATTCGTCTTCGAAGGCGTTCAACCGTTTGATAGCGGAACCACCCAGCGTTGGCACTGTTTGCTCTTTTCAGAGGAGGAAATCGGCTGCAACCGTCGGAAGCGTTTCCCACCGTGACAACCAGAGAAATCGTAATTTTTACGCGTTAAAAGGAACTCTGAAAACGAGTATGCTGTAAACTGTATCGAATTGAACGAAACAGAAACCAAGTAGTAACTTTTCTTTCTTAAAAAAAAATGTAACAAGTGATTAGAAATACAAAAATTTCCTCCCCGAACGAACTCGAAGCCGTTTGGTAAATCAACGGCATGCAACGGGATAAATGATAGTGTTTACACAAATGGAACTTGGTTTCTCGATCATTTACTTCCTGAACGAGGGTCACTTACCGACCGACACTTTCCTGTTCCGTTAAAATCGGTAGGCGGGGGCTAGGAATCGCTTCCGTTACTCGTTAACACCTAACAATTTGTTCCTGACGACGAAAACAGATCGACGAAAACATAAATCATATGTTACGTTAATTACTATTATAGTCGTTGAAAATGATCAAAGAAATATTTCTAAAACTATGAAATTTCCCCTTTAGAAATTCCCGTGTGAAAAGGAATCATCAAATTTTTCCTGGCTAATTACACAGCGTGCTGGATAAATGAAATTAAAATGACGTCGAGGGGATCGTATCGCCACCTACGTTGCCCGATATTCTGCAATGCAAATCACGGGTAGTAAGCAAACCTAATTACGGAAATTAACTGTACCCGTCGTAATTAACACCCGTTAAATCTCGAAAGTCGAAACATCATGACTGAACAGGCCTCGGATGTATATGTATAGGAGCATGGTTTCGGTAGAGCCTACCATCAGACCTTCGGCAGGCGTCAGACCTGTCGACGGTGGGTGGAGATGCGTTCCCGAAGACGAACGGCTTTTTTACGTGACGCCAGACGTTTCTTACGCCTCGTCAAGATGTCAACGACTTGACCGATGGATCGACGAAGGATTCTCGAAACGCCGCCTGGATCACGATTTCGCATAAAGTCGCGTTGATCGATCGGCAAGCTTCGTGATCGAGTTAAACGGGTATCCAGTGTCTCTTTACGTGACTTGCCTCTATTTTCGGAAATTTACGTCCTCTGGTTTGGCATTAAGTATCTCGTTTATAAGATAATTCGTGGATTAGGTATCTTTTGACGTGGCTAGGTATCCCTAGGAATGTCTAGGGTTCCCTAGATCCTAAGGAGCGTAGCCAAGATACAACCAATCATCTTCGTTAATCGAATCAGTAGACATTCTTCTCTCGTAAGATGGTATTGTTTACGGGACGTGGCCGTGTCACCTCGTCTCGGAATGAGATCGCATAAATAACTGAATGGAGGCTCTTCCTCGATGCTAGTCATCCCGGAGACTCATTGTGCTCCTCGTCGAATTTCTTTCTCTTTCTCCTCTGCCCTCGGTCCCTGGCAGGATCAGTTAGGAATCCCGCCAGTATGTGTCACTGTTCTGACGCAGCAACATGGAGACGCGAACAACGAGAGAAGGTAGCAACGAGAGGCGATGCGAGCAGTCAGCCTCATTGTCCGATCGAAAAATGACCACACGGATTTTTTCTCTCGGTTCCATTCAGTCTGGAGAGGTTCGAGAGACTCGAATCATTCTCTCTCTCTTCTCTCTGCACCCGTTTTTCCCCGTCGGATTTCATTCATAATACCATCCTCCTCGAGTGGAGGCTCGAAACGGACCGGATGGTATTTCGTTTTCTGACAGCCAGCAGCGGTTGATCCACCCGTTCGAATTACGAGCCGAGTGTCCAGGAGCCGGGATATTTTGCTTATAGTATAAATAATCGGATCGTGAGTCGTCGAATCGTCGAGTTTTCGGCAATGGGAGAAGCTTCGCGATTCGCGGATCGCATCCTTTACGATGCACCGCGATGCACCGCGGTGAAAGCGAAGTTGATTTGTTTATTCTGGTTAGATTTGAAAAAATTCCTCGTTGGCAAATTTTCCCTTTGACCGAGACACCATCGTCGCAAGATGGTGCCCTGCTGTCTGGGAGACGTGGAATTCCATTGGAATTCATCTTTCCTCGTCAAATATTTGCTTTCTTCTGCTGGCACTCGAATCACTTTGACTCGCTTCGTCGCTGCTCCATGATTCGACGTTAAGAATACAACGGTGCTATCTCGTGTTGACCAAGAAAGCGATATATTTCATGCCATCACTCGACGTTTTCAAACTTCCCCTCGCGTAATACGCGTCGATCGACGAAGAAATTCAGCAACGACGAGCGGGGAAAACTTTTTCGCCAACGGGTATCGTTAAGGTTGATAGCAAATAAACAAGCCGGTCTTAAATCAGAACGTCAGGGAAAGAAATAAAAATCGTAGAACGATTTCAAGATAGTTTGTTAGTTGCATGGCATCGGGATTTTGTTTTTATTTCCACGTTTCCATGGCTAACTAGACGGCTTGGCACCTAGAGCATGCTGCCCGTCGTCGACACAGCAACCGGGCAACTATTATTCTTCCGGTCGATTCGTCGATCGGCGAAACGTTTTATCGTTGATTTATCTCTTGTTTGCTTTCTCTGTACGCGCGGAAACACGGCAAACGACCGATTTATGAACGTCCCGATAGAGGAACGGGATCCGTGGAATCGTCTCGACCGGCAACTTCAACTTCGGCCACGGTGAATAAGCAGGACACCGCGTTGCGTCAAACGCGAGTCTGCTGATCGGATCTATTCCGAGAAATTTTGCCGATTTAACCGACGACAAAATGCAAGGTTATTTTAAAACGGTCGTCGATCAACGTAATCGGGATAAATATAGTTTGTTCAGTCAGAATTTAAAGGAAAACTCTTACTTCGTCGAGGCTTGGTCGTATCAATGGCATTTCTCTGATATATTATTTATACGGTACGAAAAGTTGTTAACTACGCGATCGAATGACTGGTAGTTTGTAGGAGGAAAGCGAGGCAAAAAGAAAGGGGGTGAAAGGAAGCGAGAAAGAGGACGCCTCGCTCTATGTTGACTTTGGCCCGAAGCCTCTCGCTTAGGTGGCAGTACGGATGGAAATATCGGCCGCTAAAATAATTCGACGACAAAGAGCGGCGATCCAACGACAGGTCCGACTGTCGAGGATCTCCTATTGGCGGGCTTTTTAAACCGTCCCGGCTTCGAAAATAGTTTCGTCGAAATTTTCGCTCCGCCGTCGTCCCTTGTATCCGATGAAAGCCCTCTATTTTATGGGCACCCAGATTCAATTGAAACCTACTTGTCCAAGCAAACGAGCTACAGAATACTCTACAAAATGAAAGGTTTAACGGTGCGCTCTGTCTGATATATGAAACGTCGCGATGCACTTTTCCTTGAAATATCGCGAGCAAATTCGAGAATTCGCTGAAACTAGTTCACGTTGCTCCGCGATCGCACAGCGGAATGATGATCACCAATTTTCACTATAGATTCACTTGTACACAATAGTGGAATACCAGCCACTCGATAATCTCTTCGAAACTTGCGCAAACTTTCGAAGGGTAGGGAAAGGGCGTGAAAAGCACGAAGAAAGGACTGCAATTGTTAAGCCCGGCAGGACGTGGGAAAGCTGGTGGACAAGGGACCAACAGAGTTGCCCGTGACCATTCACCTGTCAACTACCTTCTTCCTCTTCTTCTTCTTCTTCTTCTTCGTGGTGTTCATCTTCGTAAGTTTCTTGGTGGCACAGCATCGGCATTGCCGTCCACTGCTCACGTAGTCGCGCCTACCAAAACATCCACCAACGATCCTCCATTTGACTCGCCATTCATAGCCGGTGAAACAGCTTAATATAATCCTATTTAAGGAGCTGCCATTGTGACTGGCCTGGCTGCGTGCTACGTGACCGAAATTATTTACTCGTTTATTAGATGTCGCTGACCGATCGGCAGCCTCCGATGGATTTCACGTTCAGCCCTCTTCGGCCATTGTGCCCTTCGTTGTCGCCTTCTACTCGAAGAGACTATCGTCTTCTTTTTTACGAATCGCAATCTTTTCTTTTATTCCTCGACGAGTTATTTGATTTTAGAGAAAGTTGCCGAGCACCATCGCAGGGAAGGAATAAATTACGTTTGATTTATGATCAGAGAAGGTTTTTCTCAGAGATTAACCAGGCAATTAATTTCATCCCCGTCTGGTTACGCAGATACGTTCTGGGAAACTCGACGGTAGTAGAAAATTTATACGAGATTCGAGGAGTTTCAAACTCACGCCAGAATGAACACCGTTCGCTCTGTCGATCCGGAAACCATGGGATCGCGAATCTCGTGGAAATCTTGTTTTCTGTGATGACATCTCGTATACACGAACGTGCACTTAGGTAACGGTGCTTTGTTACCTAGACGAGTACAACCCCAGAAATACAGGATTGTTTAACATTAAGAAGTACTAGCAAAAATTTTAATTAATATTGTAAACTTCATTTTATCGCACGCTTTAGAGAAAGCATAGAAGGTAATGGAAGATTGTTCGAGATGCTCCGAACTTATGTTGGATACTTAAATAGAGTCGTATCACTGGCAAAGAGCGATTAGATGCAATCGAATTCCAGGATCAGTCTGTCGGCAAAGTTTACACTCGAGTCTGGGCATAGCTTTGCTATGTTAGGTGGGCCAACATAAGCAAACCTCTTGAGACGAGGCACATGTGGCCAACAATGGGCCAAATAGCGTAGAAGGTTACATGTGTAACGTAAGATAAGGACCGGAACCGGATGCTGGGAATTAAAGACAAAGGTTCTACCGTAGAGATGGGAACCTTGGGAAGGTCGAACGATAGATTTTGATTTCTTCGATCTTCCATATTTTTTTCTCTCTCCCTCGTTGCCTTCATTTTTTCCACTTTGTATATTTATCTCGATTTTCCTATACTAATCAACTTTCACACTTTCAGATACGCTTATTCGACGAAGGTACACAGAAAGTGCGGCCAGCCTAGGGCTCTCAGACTTTCGCAGGATTAACCGCAGACTTTCGTTGCTCGGTGAACGGCAGGAAGTGCTCGTGTGCCGGATTGGGCCACGGGATTAAAGGCGGAAGCGGCGAGGCAGGTCCTGCGAGCAAGGTGACTCGCGAGGACCACCCGTCGGGGCCGTTTAAAGGATTATCCTCCGAGGTGCCATCGTGTCAAAACACCGACCCTCTCTGAATGCCTTGACTTCGACTTTGTCGCAGGACCAATGGACCAGTTATAGACCAACTATAGATGAATTGTCTTTAAGAAATTAATTCATTTCGTCAGAAATAATAAAAATTCAATAAACGTATTAACAATTTTCAATATTCCAACACACAATTTCAATTACAATCGCTTCGTCACAATTGACAGCACAATATCAACCATTTCGTCGCACACTGTTTCACCTACTTCGACCATCACCTTTTATTTATGACCATGGCCATACGTGTGTCCACGTGTACGTGGACACGTCCTGTCAAATAACCAGCCACGGGAATGGCTAGCAAGCACACATTGTCCCGGTCACAGGCTGCTACCGTGGCACGAAGAAACTCGCCACTGACAGTCAGCTCCATTAAGACCCATTATGAACTCGCCCCGCGAAAGGTACACAATGTTCCTGTTGCACCTTCGCGGCAGCCAAGTTTCTGTCGTTTGCACGGTAACTCGTTATAATCAAAAGACAGATGCCATCGTTCGAAGAAAGGATAACGAGTTCTGCTTTGTGTAGGGCAGAGATCGATAGGGCACGAATGCAGGATCGTTCGATCCTTCGTTTAATTGCAGACTTTCTTCAAAATTGATTAATTTTAGTCCTGAAGCATTCTAATTACAATTTTATGTACATTACCACGTTCAAATATTTGCTTTCTGTTAAAATGATCATTAGTGCTACTTGGGTTTGTCCTGGAAACCCTTTCGAAAGCAAACTGCTCTGTTTCAAAACAGAAACAATCTAACAGCCACGCTTTGTTTAGCCAATAATGCTGTATATTCGGTACCTGGCATTGTTTGTTTACCTAATCGCCGCATTGTTTTGCGTTCACGCGTGTGTATGTACAATGGAATGCTGACTGGAGGATCCGAAAAAAAAATATCGCGTGACAGAAGCGTGACAAATAATATCGGTGCTCTGGTATTTCACACGTGCAACATCCAGCCGGGGAGCGAAAGGAAGCTCGGGTCGTATTAATTGTCGTTGCCTTTCGTCAGGCCGTTAATTAAGCGGTGACCGTCTGCTTCTGGGCGTTTTCTGACCACTGGTGCCACGCTGTCTTGCGGCTAAACCGTCCGGAAAGACGATCGTTTACATCTTTCTGGGTCAGAAAGTTGGAAGTTCGTTCTGTATCCAGACTCTAACATAAGTTCTTCTCGTTAATTAACGCATTAGTTGTGGACATTGGCCAAGTAAATGAAGATAAAAATATTGATAATGAGATGTTTCATAAATGAAGCAAGTTGCATCGATGAGGAAACGCTATGTATTTAAAACGTTTGATGTTTCAGTGGTCGAAACGTAACGTGGCCAAGGATATTTCTGTCCGTCGGCAACGTATTCGGTGCTTTCCACGACAACTCGTGAGTAGCCCGGTTTTCATTCATGATGGAAAGCTAAGTCGTCTCGTATCCTCCGCCAGGATTCCGAAAACGGTTCACTGTTTTCTCAGGCAGCCGGGCAGGCCCTGTCCGATATTGGCGGCTCTCTGTTTTCTTAAGCAGCGGGCCCACTTCCTTATTACCACGCCCGAAGAAAAAAAGAAGAGGATAGACAGCGTTTGGTGCCACGCTGTCTGCCAAAGACGGCATTCTCCGGCGACGATGACGAGTGGAGTCGTTCTTTCTTTCCTTCTCTTCGAAAGTATTTCAGAGATCCTGGTAACTTGGTCCAAACTGGCCGAGCGACAAAAAATCTTCGTTCTTCGGTATCTGTTTACTTGCTTCCATTTCACTATCGTCTCTTTCAAGTTTTTACACTGTGTCTAATTTAGCATCCGTTTACAACTTTATATTCTTAAAAACAACGCCTCTGAACCCTTCTATAGGTAACCAAATAAATAAACTAATGGTTAACCTAAAGTTAACCGAAAAACTGCCGCCAAATTATACCTCAATTCAAACATACTCGGTAACGAGCGACACTTTAATTCTCTTCATCCCCTAACCCCTACCCTCGAGCTCCATTTTCGTAATTGAAAGTCTATCGAGTGAACCAATGGTAGCGTCGCTTACCTCGTCTCCCCTACGTCCATATTCGCAGCCCTGAACTTCCGCGTGCGTTCGTGGCACGATCGAAGAAAAGCGCAGGTCGACGAAGAAAAGGGTACGCTAGGTGGGGTGGATGAGAGCCGCCCTTCGAGAAGGAAAGACGACGACAGGAACGAGGAAATATCGACGAAAGGGGATGGGTTTCTTTGTTTTGTGTGAAAACAGCCCCAGGGGTGACGGACTGTGGCATCAAACCAAACCGAATATTGCGTCTACACTTACGACGCTTCCGTGTTCTTTTGAGTATATGTATAGAAAAGATAGAATAGTCGTGGAAAACAGGAAGAAGAACGGAATCTAGTTCTGACACGTACCTGAACGAGGAAGGAGGTGGAACTGGAATATCGATCCACGGGACTGATCTTTGTGCGTCAAGGTGTGACACGAATTCGTCCTTTGCTTTCTTCATCGCTCTATCGCAGTAACTCTTTACTGTCCTTTAATTCTTGACACCTGTATATGCACAAATTAATTACGCCTATTTTAATAAGTAAGAGCTTCAGTGTTGATGTCGATGCATGCAAGAATCATGAACTTACCTCGTGTCATCTGCAATTAAAGGTCGTGACAAATGATCGCTCTGCACTGCCGACAAATCACGGTGATCCGTATCCGTTTGTCTTCACGGCGTCCATCATTTTTCCCTCGCGTTACGAACAACTCTCTCCTCCACTCGTATGCGCTGAAAGCTTGAGAACAGGAAATCTTCGTGGTACGAAGAAGAAAAAAAAAAAAAAAGAAAATAGGAAAGCGTGAAAAAGAACGTATCGAGACGTAAATCAAACGGCAATTAAAATTAGCGAGGGGTTCGCGTTAAACGGCCGGTTACATTTATCCATCCACGGCTCTTTGATGAGTTTTCCTGAGAAAGCCTCGGTTACCTCGAACTTCTGTCGGTTTTTCGGCATTTGCAGCTTCGAGGTTTACGCGTATCCGTTGTCGCTTCTCTTTGATGTCGTTCGCCATCGAACCCTCTTCCTTCTTTACGCTATTCCCGCCTTCCATCTCTCTCCTTCCGTCTTCCTCCGCGGATCTCTTCCACTTCCTCTGTTCCTTCCTCTTTCTGCAAGAATAACTTTTTACAATTTTTTGTCTTACTTATTCGTCGCATCAAACTGATGGTACACGACAACGGTTCATCTTGAAGTTTATCAGAAAAACTTCAATCTTCAACTGTAACTTAATTGTTTTCCTTACTTTTCTTTGTGCAACAGTTCCATTCAAGTCAAGATTTGGACTTTCCAAATCGAACTGGGATTTCTCAAAGAATATGATTATCCATATTAGGATAACTGGTGGCGTTATTCAGTGTTAAATCGCCTAATCTACGGATTTTTTCCCGCTGAGTGACTGGTGGCGATGTTTGACACAGAATTCATAATCCACAGGTTAATCTAGACCCATTTACGAGTTAATCTAGCCACACTCTGTGAATGGGGACAGGGCTTGTCTTGACCGTTCTTTCAGATCCGACTCGTCCCTTTTCGTGCACGTATATCTCAAGGTGGACACGAAAAGGGGCACGAGGCCAAAGAAAAGGACTTCGAAGGGTTCATCCTTGTCTCTCTCTCTTTCTCGTTCTCGGTGTTTTAAGTCGTTCCAGATGGTCAGGGTTGAGGTTCTCTCATCGCAACCACCTACAAGGGTGTGGACCTCCGTCTAAGCCGAAACAAATGTTCTTTGCGACGGGCATTTACTAAAACCAAATTCGGATGTTCGAATTAGTACGTTTTTTGATAAGAACAGACAAGAATACAGGGTTAAACAAATGTACCATACCGATGGCATCTGTTTTTGCTGATAAGAACGCAGGTGCAGTTGCAGTTTGGAAACAACGAAGGTCGAAGAGGTTAAAAACATAACATAGCTAACAAAAAATGAATCCACAGCTAAATATGTGCTTCAAAGGATTCTTTTCTTCTGGATCATCGATACCTACATGAAACAAACACGAAAGGATTTTAGGTTATTTTTTTAATATTTAACTTTCACTAAATAACAAAGTAACATATTGGTTAACTGAATTTCATTCTTGCAAAGAATTTGCAATCTATAATAATAACAAAATGTATTGTTCGATGTCTGATAAGGCGATAACTGTCCTTTTGCAACAGAGAAGCAGCGCAAGCTTGTCTCTCGAGTGGCAACATTAACTCAAGTGCGTGAACACTCGAAGGATTATAAGTGGGTTGCGGCCGAAATCGAATATTTGGATTCGCCGTGACGTGTATACTCGTACGTCTCCCATTTTATTACCAGCCACGTTAATTGTGACAGCCTCACAGACGTTACGATTATTTTTTCACCACGACCTTCTTGGCAACCTTACCTACGGATCACCTTACCGTCCGGAACAAAACTATCTTGAACGGATTTTCGTCGAAGTTGTCCTTAAAGCGTGAAGTGAGCACTTCAACATTCCACGCTTTTACGACTCTTTCTGGAATATCGTGGGATATCGATAACGATCGCGTCATAGAAACTCGAAAAATGAAAATTAAGAGGAAAGCGATATCCTGAATAACAAAAATTTCTTTGTTGCAATACAATGCTAATAATGGGTCCTTTGGTAACCAAAATTTTGTTTGCACGAGACAAACATTCTTAATGAACAATAGCAGTATTTTTCACGTATCGAATACATGACAAAAGATTCTTTAATTCCAGCTGATATCTCGTAAAAAAAAAGGAATTCGAAGGATTATTTCAGCGAGCAAACTTGCAACCTCCCAACTGAAAAAATATTTTTCGTCGACTCATCGTGTTTCTATTGATATGCAAATTGCATCGCACATTAGAGTCATTCGGGTATTGGGCAATCGATCATTAAATCGAAAGTTTCGAGGGACATAAATATGACTATAATTCGTTCAGTTCCAAAAAAAGAAATTTAGAAAAAAGAAATGGCGATTAAGATGTTTCGATCTAACTAACCTACCTGTTGTTCCAAGGTCACGCGAAAGGTTCAATATTGATTCAGAAAATATACGAAATCAGTCGGTGAACAGGTTGGGACAGAGGGTTCGAACGATGTTTTTATTTAGTCTAGGATAAAGTATTTAAGGATTCAGTTTTATGTATTACACCAAATATCACGTAACTTTATGAATCATCGTGATATAATACTTTGCAATCTTGGAATAAACAAATTTACCTATTCTGGGATTACTGTACCTTATTATAGCTTCCAATTACTTTATGAACTTCCAGAGATGTTGTTTAAATTGTACACAAAACATATTACGTTTAATAATAACTGAGACTGTTTATTTAAACACTTGTTTCACGAAACTGATTTAAAACCACAATGAAAATGGGGTTACTATTATCATACGAATAGCGACATCTAGAGGGAAAGACTCTAAACTATCTTTACCGGTGGATAAAGTTACTTTCTATATAGCAACTGTCTGTGAAAGGGAAACCAACTTCACCGACTGTAAATTATCGCCTCTTTCAATTTTCCTCTTTATCGATTGTCCATTAATGTAGAATATCTATTACATTGATTACTGATCAAACAGAATTATAATCATTGTTAGTTTTGAAATTAAATTTTATGGCCCTTACTAAAAATTCCTATCTACACTATAATATCCGATTTATCCTTATTGTTATTTTTCTATTTCATCAAACTGTTTCCATATCAAGCTATAAATATTTATCTATTTCTAAATAATTATTTCTTACATCATTCCACATCTAATCCTTTTATCATAAAAAAGAAGAGTATGATTTTTAAATTTTCAAATTCTTAAAAAAATGATTGTCAAGGGGTGACGTACGAAAGAAAGATACTTTTTTGGTATCATGTACCCGCTGGACAGTCCAAACAGATGGTTCACGTCCGAAAGCTCGTAACGATACTCTGTCTTGTAAACATAGAGAAGACAGCAAAAGTATTGTCTGTTTCTACATCACACTGTAGCCAGCATCTTACCAGAAAACCGACCTTAAAGATTTCCATCAATGAAAAGGGCGAGTGGTGGTAGAAAGAGTTAAGATTTATAACTTCCGGTTTGTTGAAGAAGATTCTTAGAAGATGGCGTTCGTTTCGCAAGGATCACCATTATCACAAATCATTGATTAAAATTCAATAAAGCAAAAATTAAACTAATTGGCTTATAACCTATCAATTTAAAATAATTCTGTTATCTAATTAGAAATATTCACATTAGGCACATAGAGTTACAATATAATAAATATTGTGAAAATAATGGATAAAATTTATTAAAAATAAAAGTACTATCTTAGGAGGCTTCTAATGACTTTAACGCGATCCTCAAAATACCAAAGATACTTGTTGATGCTTTGAGGTAAATTTTTTCCTAACATTCAGGAATCTAAGGATCAAAAAATCGCGTACAGTTACCATCGACTCGTAAGCCAGGCCACAGTGTGTTCACGGTGCCCGGGTTTCTATTCCGGTAGGCCGAGTCTTTTGACAAACGGTCGTTAACATTTAACGATGCCGTTAAATGTCGGTCCGGCAAGATGGCTGCAGCTGTAACACGCTCTTCGTTCTAGACTTGAACGAGCGCTACGAGGGCAAATCAAGCGAGTGTGAAAATGCCGTAGATTTCGCGATTATTTGCTGTTCGTTTTGTATTCATCGCGTCAAGCTGTTACTTGGAAGTTATGAGGGAATATTAGTCGGAGGAACGATGTGAAATAAAGCGTCCCGAGCCAGAACCGATTGTAATCGTCTAAACATTGTGGTGGTGGCGCGAATAATAAATCGTTTGAATCTTACCCTGCCCACGTTGAATTATATTTCATGAAGAGGTATGAGCTTTTTTAGAGGATGTTGCGTCACAATGTACCACCATCGTGTTGCGATTAGTAAAATAGATGTAGTACATAAAACCTAAGAAAAAAAAAACAAACATTTATTTTACGAAAAATAAATAAATAACTTTGCTTTGAAATATGTTTCAAGAATTGCTTCCAAAAATTTTCATTCAAAATCATTAATCATTTTCACCACACGGCAACAAGGTTGCTTACACGGTGTGCAATCAAGACTGGTTTCTTTTTTCTCATGGGTAAAGAAAAGAGAGGCGAGGAAAGAAAAAAAAAGGGTCGAAAGACCGTAGAGACGGAATCTCGGAGAGGTCGTGTCAGTGCAACCCCCTACGGTAGTCGAGATCTAAACACTAAAACACTGGATTAAGTGGGGTACATACGTTGCGTAAACAACCAAGCACCACGGGGGTGCGTCCCGGTTAGTGAAAAATTTCTACGCAGCAGGAAGGCGTTCATTCGTAGACAAGCGCTATTACAACGTGCCTTCAACGAGCTTTCACGTGAAAATAATCATCCTTTGATGCAACGAAACGTTATCGCGATTATTTTAAAAATTACTAAACTGAGTCTTCTTTCACGAGAGATTCTGTTATGTCCGATGAACTGTTGCATCGAAGCTAATTCTGATTCGACGAACTAGACTGTTTCGCGTTTTTAAAATTGGAAAAAAATTTTCAAAGTCTCTACTATATTGTAGAGTTGTCGAATATTGAAAAATTTTTCTAATAAAAATAATTCATTTATACCTATACAGTCTCTCATCTTCTGTCGTTAATGATCCAGAATACCTGCGAAGGGTTAAAAAATCGTGAAATTCGAGATTTTTTGGAGTATTAGAGGGAATCAAGGGGAGATTCTTGATAGAAACTTACACGTATAGGAGAGGGACTTGCGCGCTTTCCAAAATAGCAGCATCAGCGGATAAACATGTCTTATTTTGAGAGCTGGTATTCCCTCTCCGTTCCTCTTTAGAACTGTTCCACCGACGAGGCCTGATCTTACGCAAAAGAAACACTATCCAGACACTGTACGCCAAGGATGGACTGCAGAAATCCAGGGGAAATTAGACGGTGCTCGAGGAAACCACGACGAACGGCGCGTCGGTTTCACAGAAATTTACGAGCTTCTGGAGAGATCGATCGTGGATGATTACCACCAACGTAGACCTCTCACCCTTCGCTTGTCGCTCTTCGGGGCGATTCGATTTTTCTAAAGCGGTGAAAACAGCCCGCCCCGATGTCTACGTCTCAAGGATGCCCGTGAGAAACGACCTGAAATTAAGATACAGTCAAGGGAGGTATGGCAACCACGTGCTGATCCATTTTACCCGTTCCACTGGTCGTCGCGTTCTTTTGACGCGAGACGAGGGACAACAAAAGCAAGAGAGGGGAGAGAATTGTTTGTCTTAAATACAGTTTAAAAGGCAATGAAAACAGGGAGCCGTTACCAGAGAAAAGATATCAGTTTCCTTAAAAGATGCCGCGGCGCATTCACCTCCGGGAGTAGCTCAGGTAGTATCCGACAGGTACTCGACCGCTGATGGATGCTCTGAAATATAAATCTACTATTAATTTTCTTTGAAATACGAAAAGAAATATAAATTGATGAGTTACGTTCGCATAAGTATCTTTGGTTTTCAAAGGCATTTACTCAGCACGATCGAAACGGAAGACGTGTACAGGTACACGGACAAATCTGGCGGTGAACATGGGGTTAAAGATGCGACAGGAACATAGGGCTCGTAACGTGCACCCACGATCAGCGGTATAAAATTACGGTATCGTGTAAACAGAGAATATCGTCGGCGCGTCTGATGGCCGCTTGGGTGGCCGTCAGAGCCTCACGTGTTCTCCACAAGCAGTGAGACTCTAACTTCGGCCTCGTCGAGCAACCGAGATCGCGTAAATCGTTGAACAATCGTCGAAACGGAAGTCCGTCAACTACTTGGCGGATGTCACGATCCTATTATATACTCTTGAACTTCTTTAAAATTTAGTTTTGAAATTTTCAATTTTCACAGCTTCATACTTTGAACTTTGATACAATTTTACAAAGTAAAATTCAGGGAGCCGTTGTCAGAAGCTCGAATTCCAAAACGAAAGTTCCACGAACAAAGGAAGTTGCGCAACCCTTCTTCTTACCCCGTGTTAACTAGTAAACCCATAATACCGTTGGTTAAAGCTATAAAAGCAAGGGACAACTTCGATGCTCTCGCTACTCTTGAAAAGCGAATCACTCAGAATTAAAATGGCTACGCCGCCGGATGTAAACAGACGGAAGGTTCGTTTCGTGCACGCGAGACAGGCGGCCGCAATGTCTGGTTCCGGTCTGCGGTTTTCCTACGGGAACACGTGCGACCGAAACCGGGTTTTTCTTCGGGTGGTCTTCGCCCTGTGCTCCGCGTTTTATCTTTAAAAAACAAGCCTCTACTGTCTCGCGATTTCGAGCGATATTGGAATACCTTTGGAGAAAGAAGAATGCGAAACCGTTGGAAAATATCAGACGTATGTTTGGGAAAACATTTTTCTTTTTTGATAAAGATTGTGTCTTAGTTATTACTGCACGAAAAATAAAGTTAATTAGCAAATGACAACGATGAAGATTAACTTTATCTTCAGGTCATTACCGAAATTTTATACCTAAACGGATAGCTTCAATATGCGTTGTCGTCTCAAAGCAGAAACGGAGCTGGATGTTTTTTCTTCAATATAATTTTTCCTCCTAGACATCTAGGACTCAATTACATAGTATTTTCCAAGGGCCACTTGAAGCTGTCGCAGAAAACGTCGCGAGGAAATCTTGGAAGCAGTAAAAATGGTAAACACTGTTGGGCGCCACTATCTCCGGAGGGTTGGCCTCTAAGAGAAAAGACGACCACTTCACTTTCAACCCTTAAGGCACGAGGTCCATTGCCAAGAGTCTCGTACGCTTCGAAGAGTGTGGTCTCTTATTTCTTTAGAAATTAAGAATATCCTGAAATCGAGATTTTGTTAAGCTAAATTAATTTAGAGTACAAATGAATGAATTTAGCTGGAAGAAACATGTTTACCGATTCAGGATAATTTTTCAGGATAATTTTGGATATATAATTAATTTGAAATACATATGAGAAGGTTTTAGCGATATCGTGATGAGTTTAATTAGAGCGAAGGAACCAGCCGTTGCAGGGATTCAACTCGAAGGCAAAGACAAGATGGCCGTGACGCTCCTCTTTCGTCGGATCGTTCGCTGTAAGGCAAACAAACTTCTTGAGAATTCGTGGTCTAAAGAGCGCAGGGCAGATGATATCGTCGGACGGACGTTGGATGACATTAAATAATTGCTCCTTCGATGCTACGTCACTGAATTTCTGCTTTCCTTGAAACCTAAATTATCAGGAATTGTTCTACAATATGCGTTAAATAAAAAACTCCTGGGAAACCTAACAAAATTAGCCATTTTGAAATTACAAGGCTTGCTTCATTTTATCTATCGCCAAAAGCAAAGTTTATATTAAGCACAAGTGCAAATGAATTTTAGTTATAATCTGCTGAAAGCCGTTTCTAATAACATTTCATTTAAAACCTTTCACTGAAAAAGTTAGACGTAAACAATTTTGATAAGTATCTATATAATAATCCATTAACAATGAAATGAATTCGTTTATTTCATGCGAACATTTTTGACTACGTGTTCGATGCAGCGAAATCCCGACCGGAAACTCAAGTAGAGGGCCGTAATTCATGATAAGCCTTGATCGCTTCCTTTCTTTCAGGACCAGTTACTCGACACCTCGTCACGTGCTTTGACGAATAAACATTTCGCTTCGATCGGCTCCGATCAACGAGTTAATTGACAGCCGGATCGTTGTAATCTAGCCAAGGTGGTGACGAAATACTGTACGATAAGAAATGAAAGTTCATAGAACCGAAAGAATAATATAGGGCACTGTTGCCGTTCTTTAAATTAGGGGAACTGAAGCAGTGTACCAAAATTTTAAATTAAACATACCTGCTGCTATAATCGGATATTTGAAAATTTATGCAATTCCTTGTTACATCATTAAGGTTTTAAATATTGCAAAGAGGGATAATGGTGGAGAATCGACATTTTGTGTTGCACGAATCGATGATTCGTAATGACGAGTCGGTTCAGTCGGAAACTGACATCACTGGCTAAATTTCTAGATAATCGACACTGATTTCAGGATAAACCGATGATGCAGCGATTCGAAGAGAAGATCGAAGCGGATGATGGAGGGCGGTTCTATGCGCGGGCGGAGCATGAGTCTGCCGCTTCGTTGGCCAACAGGTGGACCAATCGTTTCATGGAGATTTTTCCAACCGTCTGGAATCGCTGTGTTCTGAAATTGTTAAATTCGTTACTTGTTAGCGATCATTTTTAGAGGCAACATTAAGAATAGAGTACTAAAGTGAATAGAATTTACTTTTGAATTGTTGATTTAATTTCCCACAATTTTTTAAACAAATTTCTATTGTTTCAAAATAATTTATCCAAAGGATAAAATTAGAATTAAATAGAGTGTAAAGTAGAATACTTAACATTCAAAATTTGATCAATAGTGTACCTAATTCAATTAATTATAATAGTCATCTAATAAATAAAAACCCTCCTCGTTCTTCTAATAATATCGAAGCCTCAGACAACAGTCTCCATCACTGACAATCAGAAAACAATCCAATAACCATCCGCAACATTTTTCTGCAATAAAGAAATCTAAGAGGCTTATGTAATCATTATCAATTACAAAGTGATCAGCGAGTCTGATAATCATTCTCAATACCTAAAGCTTAATGTCATCAGGCGTGACACTGTAAAATTGTAGACATCTGCTATTGGTTGCGGCCACGAGCTTCAATGCTGAACTCTAAGCAGCAACCAATAGAGAGCCAAGATACATCACCCTCGCTGGTTACGCCCACCAGGGACGAAGCTGGGGTCGTGACGGCGTGTCTCGCGTCATCGCGTCGTACCAAGCTTCCACCAGGTCCGAAGTTGATCTCCGGGTCCAGTCATCCGAAAACACTTAGCGGCGCATCAGCGAAACGTCTGCCAAGTGGCAAGTCTAAATAATTGACCCCACCGTGCGGCACCGTGCAAACAATTTACATCGACCACACGTAAATAACGACCTCTCTCCTCTTCCTTCTTATTGTGATTACCGAGTTAAACGCGTGGCTGCCACGCGAATCGCTCTACGCCGTGGCAAACATAAATAGTAAATATACCGTGAACTGGTGGATTGTTAAGAAGTGTCCAGTGCTCGATGCTAGCAACGAGATCCTGAGGATCAAATTCGTTTGATCTGAAATAAGGATATCGTAGATACTGTTACTCTAAATCTAACGGTGCGGTGATAATAATTAGTGACATTAGCCTCGTGTTCGAGGGTCGGTGAAGTGAACGTTTTTAGAATGTTTACCACCGTGTGACGACTGACCAGGGACTTGATGGATCAGACAGTGATAGTGCCGTCGACACCTCGCGGAACCAGCGTCGCCATGAAAAACGAATCGGAGACGAGTCTGCATCTCCAGGATCAATCCACCGTCGCCCATGCCAACTCCAACTCGGTGGTTCCACGAACGAGCTTGTCGATGACCAGCAACTCGAACCAAGAACAAAGTTTGGACCCACTGATGTGCAATCCATCCAGCACAGAATTACCAAGGAAGCCAGGTGCGCGTCGCCAGGAGAAACCACCCTACTCGTACATAGCGTTGATCGTAATGGCGATTCAGTCTAGTCCTGGAAAGAGATTAACCCTCTCGGAAATATACTCGTTCCTGCAACAACACTTCCCCTTCTTCCGTGGCGCTTATCAAGGCTGGAAGAATTCGGTGCGACATAATTTAAGCTTGAACGAGTGTTTCATTAAACTGCCCAAAGGTTTGGGCAGACCAGGGAAGGGTCACTATTGGACGATCGATCCTTCGACGGAGTACATGTTCGAAGAGGGAAGTTTCCGTCGACGGCCACGAGGCTTCCGTCGCAAATGTCAAGCTCTGAAGCCACAGTATCCTCAATACTTCGCCGGAAGTGGTCCGGTCGGCGTTCAGCCGTCCGGTTACGAGAATCTAACACCTGGAAGCATGGAGTACGCGAATGGTTACCAGAATCAGTATCAGAATTACCAGGAGTACGCGATGTACGCGCCTGGAGCACCGGTGTCAGCCGATTGGGCCTACCCCGAGGCAACGTACAAGACCCCACCCATTGCGGAGGTAACTTACAAGACGACGGAAGTCACTTACAAGACTGGGGAACCGTCGGTCTACAGAAACGGTGAGATCGTGGCGTTCAAGAGCGAGCCAGGATACGCGTCCAGGAATCAGGATCAACTCGCCTACAAGGCGGCCACGGAAGGATTCTCTGTAAAGGATCATCAACATCATGCGGACTCTGTTTACAAAGAGAACGATACTATGATGACTTACAAGTGCCCGTCTAATCCGGTACCGACTACTCAAGCAACCGGACAGGATTATTACGTCGGCTACGGGCTTGCTGGCGTGAACAATACCGGGAACAATGTAAACGTCGCCATGCAAGGAATTCCGGAGCAGACTGGGAACAGTAGTCCTGTTGGAAACGTCAGCTCACCGCACAGCGGTTGTCAGACACCTGTAACGGATAACGGTGAGTGGATAATTTAATTTTCTCTGAATATTGCAATTAACTTATATCGTAATAATAATTAGAAACAAAGATAATCGCGACGACCACACGGAAAACACTTTTCGCGGCCCTCTCGGGATCGAGATTGAGAATATCGTAGACGATTCACCTTTTCAAAGAAAAAATAACCAGACATCACGAGGTTAACACGAGATCCCGGAGTCGAAGACAACAATGACAATTCATAACAGTCAGAGGTGGCCATGTGGAAAATCGCAGACAGTTTACGACCGTATGGGCGCCGGGCCGGGCACCGTAAAACTGTAGGCTATTCGTTCAAAAAATGTCTCGACACGTTTTACATTCACACAATTACTAGGCACATTGAAATGTACGGGGTTTTAAAGCTTTTCGATTCTTTTCGTATCTTCAACGTTAATGAACCTTACAGCGAAATTTAGATTCTACCGAAGAGGTGCACAGGAAGTGATAACTTCCTGGAGGAGTAAATTTAAAAGTCAGTTTTCGTTGAACAGTACCGTCGAAAGTACACTTCTCGCGGAGCGAACAGACACGAAATCACCGGAGTTGACAGCGCCTATTAGTCCCGGTGACATTCCCTGTCACGCGCCATGCGAGAAGACATAATTCGTAACTGGTAACATAACATACATATGTAACAGGGCGTGACACGAAATTTTGACGTTCGGATTAATTTACCGTGGAGACCAGTGGTTAACAAGTAGACGACAATTAAACGCTCGTTAAACGTCCCTTTCCTATTGGCAGTAAAATCTTCGTCTTACACAGTAC
Source organism: Osmia lignaria lignaria (assembly GCF_051020975.1). Taxonomy (NCBI): domain Eukaryota; kingdom Metazoa; phylum Arthropoda; class Insecta; order Hymenoptera; family Megachilidae; genus Osmia; species Osmia lignaria. Next base: position 14,946,470 of record NC_135040.1, read on the forward strand.
CAAATATCATGGCGAAGCAATCTTAAAATATCACTACATATCTCTTTTACAAGTTGCTGTAAAATTGTATTATAAAAGTCAAATGTTCATTACCTCGATTCGTGTGCAAAATAACGAATTCATAAAAGAATCTGTGGTATTTCATTTACGTTCATTTAGTTTCTGAATGAATCGAATGAAACGCAACAGCGTACTATATGCTCGATCGTGTGATAAACAAATGATCGAGAAGAACGAAAATACACGGTTTTTTGTATCGGTTACCGGTAGTCGCGTGCTGGTAAAGTGAGGTCTCAAATCGCTTATCGCGTAAACATTTACAAGTGGGGTAAACAAGATGTTCTTTAATCTAAGTACATCGAACGTAGCCACCTCAAACATTAGCCCGTTCGTTTATTAAACCTCTCCGCAAGATCGACTTCGCTTTCATAGTTCACTGATCTCCAAGATATTGTATAGATAGTAACGAACGCTGATTCCCCTTGCTAACGAACCGATAATTTTATCAAACGATATGCAAATCAGTTTTTAAAATATATCTTGAAAACAAAACTACGGAGTATATTTATACCGCGTGAATCAAGAAACCAGTTTATTTTCCTCAAAAAAAATCTGACCTTCCAATTTTATATCAATATTGTTAGGAAAGCCTGTATATCCATCGTTCCGATCAACAGATCGTTCCCATTCCTACACTCCCGTTATAAGTACAATCTATTCCTTCTTTCCACCTCGATACATCGTGGAATCGACAAGGGATAAACGTGCCACCCACGCAACCCTTTCTCCTCCCTTCCATCTCCTGGCGTTCAGTCAGTAAAGTGTAAACGAGATCAATCTGCAGACGTCTCGGTTGGCCCCAGTTTTCCTCTTTCTCCTTTTTCTTCTACCCCGTCGCTGTTGGAATGTATTTCTGGAGCGATCTCTCTACTACGGCATCGTTGTTGGTAACGCCGGCTCCGATATTCGCCGAGGAAGCCGGTTCTGTGCTCTTTTACTGCCATCGTATTTCGACGTTACGCTCCGACTGAAAGGAAGAGGAAAGGAGAGTAAGAAATTTGCGCGCGAGAACAGATTGCTCGGGCAAGCAGGAAACTTCGGATTTCGTACGAACGGGTAGAGAGGAGAGACGGGAAGAGATTTTGACTGACGGCACTGCCATTGAGACCACACACGACGCCGTTTTAAAACCCTCGTTACACTTGCCTTCGATCTGGAATTAAACCGGACTCCAATTGCCATTGAGACGCTCGTTGCTTTTAAAATCGTGTTACGTCGTTGATCTTGAAGGTACAGTACCGAGCAAAATAGACTTTCTATGGAAAAATGGAAAATTCCTCCCCTTCCTTCCCTTATTGCGAACGTGGATTCTGTGAACAGAAGACAAGACGTTGTAAAGAGAAAACGAAGAAGAAAAAGAAGGGAATAGAAAGACAAAGACGACAGTCGAGACACGAGTGAAGTGTGCACTTGAGGAAGAACTACTCGAGAGCTGCCGGAGGTTCAGATTTATCGTACCTATACAAGGACTGATTTCGTATCGTGAGATCTTTGACTTTTTCCCTTCTTTCTCTCTTGGTCGCATCACGTGTGGTCTCGACCATTGAAATTTTTTCCAAAATTCACTCGTTAAGCACTTACATGCTGCTTTACCAAACTACTTACTACCGTAATTATTTTTTGTCTGTTTCTCGTATACGAACGTTCGAGGAGACAAAAAGATTTCGTGCTTCTTCTTGTGTTCCAGGGATAAAGATGCAGTGTCCGAATTCGAATTCGAACAGTTCCGGGGGTGGACTGATCGACCGTAAACCGTCCTACTTTGGTCATCCGGCTGGATCGGTTACCTTGAGCTCGTTAAGCTCTCTAAGCTCTCTCAACTTGAGCAACATCGGTGGATTGAGTATATCAAACATACCCGGTACAGTTTCTTCGAACATTCATCACACGACTACCACACCACCGACGACGATGTATTACGATCAGATCAAGTACAGTATGTGAAACGACCTGAAACAAAGTGTAACGTGTTACAATTTGTAAACGTAGTGTCGATGAAACTTTGAAACAATTGCGATGAGCAAACGTTAAATAGACTCTGCTGTCCGAGAGACCAAGTATGTACAAGTTGTAAAGAAAAAAGAAAAGAAAGAAAATGGCATTGCGTGCTCGAGAATCATCGAAAGCGTTGTACACCTCGCAAGCCTTGCTAAAGAAAACCATTTCTTTTCAGCCAGCCGCTTCGATGATCGCGCACATTGAGCTCCTATTTATATTTATATAGCTACGAATAAAAATATTGTTAATTTAAGCTCTTCATTGCGAATCGAATTAGAGAGTCTACGATTGTCGTATGCATGTATCAAGCCGAATGGAGTAAATATTAACAAGGTGACGTTAGTTTTGCGGTTACGATAAAGAATTGTTCTTTTTTGTTGATAATGGCAAGCTCTTTCCTAGTCCCCTGCTTCTCGTCCACAAGCGAATTCTGAGAACACCTCTGGTTTGTCAGACAGTTTGAAGCGTCGTCCCGCGGAATATGATTTATGCTTTTCGCTAGCTCGTATTATTCGCTTCTGTCACTTAAGATCTTCTTCTCCGTAGCTTCAATCATTCCTTACCTACAATAAAATTCTTTCGACTCTTTACAATTTCAATGATTTTTTAATTTAATGATACAGGTTTACAGAAACCTACTGATGTACATTTTTGGTAATTTCATTATTTTCTCTTCCTGAACAGAGAAAACAAGATTTCTTTTTCCAGAGAAGTTAAAGAGGAACCAGCCAGTGCCTCGAGATCCTTCACAGGAGGCTATAAAGAAGATAGTAACTTGCTGCTATAGTAATGCCGAACGAATTTCTATTGGAACAGCTTGTTGCCTGTCCCGGCCATAAAAATGACGAACACGTCTCGGAGCCTTCCTTTTGGGTAGCAAAGATACACTTATTTGAGTAATATGGAGTTTCCCTGGAGGTTCCTTCTGTCACGTGTTCAAATAGTGCCGGCTCTTTTGGAGATGTTACCATAAAATCACGTGCTTGCACCTCTTCGCGGAAACGTGATCCGATTATCCAGCCTGTCATGTCCGAAAATAGTTTGGTGACAATATCATTATCGTGGTCAAGGAAAAGGGATAAAGAACGCGTTTAGGAAATTCAGCGATGAATCAGGCTAAACTCTCTTTAGCTCTTTCTCATTTTCTCTGGCGAATCTATGTTTATATAAAAATGTATAGTCAACACGATTACAATGTACTCATTGTATCTACGGTCACTATAAAATATATCCTGTTAATATACTTGACTATGATTACAGCTACAAGTTTTGCAGCATCGTCATTTTGAGAGATAAATGACCCTTTGTTTCATCGATTTAACCATCTATCGGTTATTCCCTTGAATCGTCTTAGAGAATTAAGAGGCAAAGGAGATTGCTTATGTAATAAATTAGAGAACTCTCGCTATGCAAGATGGTAGATCGCACGTGGTGTCGGCTTACACGAAACAGATTCATAACCGACATTAATTTCTCATTAAGATTTTTCTCGCAATAAGATTCATCCTTGCCTGTGAATCTGAATCTGTTCGTCGTGAGAAACGCGATTGAATTTTCTCTGTCGTGTGTTTCTACTTTAATTCTTATAGTAAAGTGTAAAAACTTTGAAAATATTTGTTCACTTCTGTAGTACTATCGCGTGAACCGGATACTAAATTGGTACGAAAAAAAAAAAAGAAAGCTATTCCTCTTTCTCGTCGTCTGGAATGCAAGTATGTAAATCGGACGACGAACATGCACGAGGTGCAAGAGGAGTCGCTCAACGAGGCCGCTGACAGGTCATCTTGCTGTCTTCTAGCTGTGCTTTTTCAAGTTCATATTTCTGCGATACTTTTCCACCGAACGTGATATATGTTGCTTCAACAAGCGAAGCATCTTCTATTTTTTAATATGTTATGTAGTATATATTCTTGATATTTACCTGAAATAAAGAAAAATTTGTTAAACGTTAAACTGCAGCTGTGTTGCTTACTGTCGTTGAAAAACAATATAAATCTAATGATTGTTTATAGCTTTTTACCGTGAAATTTTAAAATAGTAATCCTAGGAATTCAAGAGACTGCATTATCTCAGAGCGCGCCCGTATTGGAGCATTTACAAAAACGGAGGAAGCAACAGAGAGGGTACGATACGAAAGAAGGGTGAACAAGGAGTAAAAAGAGAGGTAGGCACAGGAGGAAGGGGTTCACTCTAAAATAATAAACTGTACGATGCGATGTGCTAGACGAAATCAGGACAAACGGTTCGCAACTCATACTATACAGACAAGAAAAGAAAAAAAAAATTCATTATTACCGATATTAACAGATATATGTTAAATATTCTTTCAACATTGATGATCTCTTCATCGACAAATGGAGTTTCCAATCTACAACAGAATTATTAAACATTCGTATTAATAATCTACATCTAAAATTTCAAAATTACTTACTCGTACATCTATTACTTGAATTAGTAAACTACCGCCCTTTTGTAACTGAACTTTTTAAAATGGCGTTACCACCACCATCTAGTGGCGAAGGACAGTCGAAAGCAAAAGAAAATTGCCTGTTTTCTTAAAATAAATGTTTTGCGCTTCGTTGACGCCAGCAGAGCTTCCTGCAATCAAAATATAATTCGAATAAAGGCATTACAGTTTTGTGAGAATATTAAAATAGGTAATTCAACAAATTACATTTCATGGGCACCATCGAAACTGATGAAATTGAATTTTGCTTACTTCTCTTGCAATGATTGAGTTTTTCGACTTACTGTAACTCGTGAGATGATCTGCATGAAAAATATGCTTCAAATAGAAACGATACCTTATATTTAGTAGTTATAAAATAGTAAAAATAAAAAGAAATACCTTTGATACGTTATCAGAAAGCGCGCACTGAAAATACTAACTACTAACATCATCTAGCGGTGAAACAAAGAACAATGGATATCGCCATTGATACCATTTTGTAGCGCGCAGTTACATAAAGTAAAAATCCTATAAAAATAATGCTTGCACAATGTTTTCAGCTTATTAAATTAATTACTTTAGAATAATACAATATTCTTTCTGATTGTTATAGGATTTCACTAATTATAAACTTGAAGAGGATGTAAACCTTTAACTGTACAGTAGGGCGCAAAATTTTCTGATCTTTATGACGATTTGATGTTTAAGTGGAAAGAAATCCTTCAGGCTGGTGAAACATTTATCTTTGAAAGATAGTGGACTTAACTTACTTTACAACGTGTTCTTCTTTACAATATCCAATCTAATTTATGGTAATTTTAGTTGGTTTGAAGAAATTTTCTTTGCAGTTGATACACGCAATATTACACATGCGCTTTGACCAACTATAGGACGTCACCAACAGGTCAGAAAAGCGGTAGTAGACAGCCGGCTATTTTGCTCTAAAGTACTGCGAAATTCATATTTTATTATCAATATTACAGCAATAATGGAGGAAATATTATTGAAGTTACTCGTAGCCGATAACGCAACAATACAACAGGTATAGCTAGAGGAATGACACTCAATAATAGAAAGAAATTTTGTGACATTCAAAACACGTGTCTGCTCCTGTTGATAACCACTTCAAATTAAATCAGTTATTTTATTTAATCAACATTATTAACTTTACCAGAAGATGCTTTTTCTTTCATGTACCTTGTATACTTGAAACGAATAAAATATTCTATTTCCTGTCTTCCTTTCTTTGCTGTTCATACCTTTGATGTTTTAATATGCATGCCATGTAATCCTTTCTAATATTAAAAAAGGCTGAACATACAAGTGTGTCTTCAAGGTCCTGTTGACAAAGATTTTTATATTTTACTTTTAACATATAGTATTGATAAAATGTTTATAGGGAACAACAGAGCTTAGAGAAGCTTTTAAAAAACCAGAGAGTACACCAGCATTATGTCAACTTATTGTTACTTCAACAAATTCTCAGGTATTTCACTTTTACTATATGAACATGTTGCTTTCATTATCAATTTTTATAATAAAAGATGATGTATGTTTAGATACGACAGTACGCTGCTGTATTACTTAGAAAACGCTATGGAAAAGGAAAACACTGGTTAAAATTACCACAACATATACGTACTGAATTTAAATCAGTAATTTTACAAGTAAGAAAATATAATTTTAGGGATTATATTTTGTTAATAATATATTCAGCTTCTGTTGTCTTTTAGGCATTAGTAAATGAGCAAGAAAAATTTGTAAAGAATGCAATTGCACAATTAATTGGTGTAATTGTAAAACATGAATTGCCTACTAATGGATGGCCAGAGGTGTTACAGTTTGTGCAACAGCTAGTTACTAGTGAAAATTTAAATGATAAAGAGGTATAAAGACTCTAACATATTTTGTAAAATTTCCAAGAAGTTTCATATAAAATATCATGTTGTTACAGTTGGGAACCTATACTTTGTCAATTATGACAGAAATTGCACCCGATGCGTATCTTACTCATGTTGGTTCTCTTGCAGTTCTTTTGGCACAAACATTAAATAGTTTACAAGATTTGGGAAATCCTGTAGCGTATTATGTTTTAAAAATAATGCAGAACCTTGTTCCTTTGGTTGAAGGTGATCAAATGGTAGGTCATAGATAATTGTTAATAAAGTAACAAAAGATATTAACTGTATTTAATAATGCATTATTTTTACAGATGGTAAATGCTTATCATCAAATGATGCCTCGAGTAATGACTACAATTCAATCGCTTACCGCTACTAACGAAGATAAAGCAATCGAATGCTTTGAGCTATTAGATGAACTGTGTGAGAATGCAGTGTCTGTAATAGCACCTCATGTCAAACCTCTTGTCAGTATGTGCCTTGCTATTGCTAGTAATAAATCATTAGACGATGCTCTTAGAGTTAAAGCAGTTAGCTTTATTGGCTGGTTGGCTAGGACAAAAAAGAAAGCCATAATCAAACACAAACTAGTTGAACCCATTATAGGTAAGGTATAATAATATTATAAACAGCCTTACTTACAAAAAATTAATTCTTTAATATGACCTTATAGATCTCTTGTTCAATCTTATGTCTACACGACCCGAGGATGATAATTATGAAATTTATTTTAGCGGTGATAACGAAGATAATACACCTGTAACTTGTGCTACCCAAACTTTAGATCTACTTGCACTTAATTTACCGCCAGAGAAATTAATTCCTCAATTGGTATGATTTGAAATATTTTCAGCAATCTTTCATAGCGTACGAAATTAATTTATATGAAATTGCTCTTACAGTTGCATTACATTGAACCTAGTCTTCAAGGTACAGATGTATATGCAAAGAAAGCATCATATTTAGCGATGGCAGTGTTAGCAGAGGGTTGTTCAGAATATATCCGTACTAAATATCTTGAATCTTTCTTGCGTTGCACCTGTCAGGGAATTACCGATTCCATTCCCGTGGTACGCAATGCTGCACTGTTTGCTCTTGGACAGTTTTCTGAACATTTACAACCTGACATTTCCCAATATTCATCTGAATTATTACCGGTGTTATTCGAATATCTTGGTCAAATATGCGCTCATATTAAGCAAGAAAAGAAAGAGCCGCCTTCGGTTGATCGTATGTTTTATGCGCTGGAAATGTTCTGTGAAAACTTGAATGAAAGTCTTCTGCCATATTTACCAACTTTGATGGAAAGACTTTTTGAAATTCTAAGTGCAGATACTCCTGTTCATGTTAGAGAACTTTCTTTAAGCGCTATAGGTTCAGCTGCCATGGCAAGTAAAGAGAACATGTTGCCATACTTTGAAAGAATTGTTTCCATTCTTGATAGTTATCTTTCGGAGAAACAGTCAGAAGAAACCATGTGTCTTCAAGTACAAGCAGTTGGTTCGTGTGTTTGATATTTTATCTAATCAACATAACGTATAGTAATTATGTTAATGGTTGATTACAATTGTAGATACTCTTGGTGTAATTGCAAGAACGATAGGTGATAAAAATTTTGCACCTTTGGCTGGTAGGTCTCTTAATTTTGGAATGAAATTATTGAAAGAAACCGAAGATCCAGATTTGAAAAAGTCTATTTACGGATTGTTTGCTTCGATTAGTACTATAATGAAAAAGGAAATTGCAGCTGCTCTTCCAGAAATCGTTGACTACATGATAACAAGCATACAAAGTTCAGAAGGCATAGTAGTAAGTAACTTGTATAATGATAATGAATACTGGAATGGGAAACACGTGCAGAAATATATTATTCTGTTTTTGGTAGCCTCACTTCAAAGAGGATGAAACCTCTGCTTTTCCCGTTTATGAAGATCTTAGTGAAAATGAAAATGAAAATGACGAAGAAGATATTGAAAACACAGATAATGAAGATGACGACGATGACGACGATGTCGCGGGTTATAGTGTTGAGAATGCATACATCGAAGAAAAAGAAGAAGCAATTTTAGCGTTGAAAGAAATCGCAGAGCATACAGAGGAAGCATTTCTGCCGTATCTTGAAAAATCTTTTGAAGAAACATTCAAATTAATTAATTATCCACAAGAAGATATTCGCAAAGCTGTGATCGATGCTATTCTACAATTTTGCATTAATTTCTCAAAAATTAATACTAACGAAGGAAAAGAGGCTTTATTGAAAGCTCTCTCTGTATTTATTCCAAAACTGTCGGAATTAATAAGATTAGGCGACGAACGAACAGTAGCTATTAGCGGTTTAGATGCTTACACAGAGCTTTTGAAAGAAATAAAATCAGATGTTCTTGTTGGAGAAGGTCATAAAGATGCTATTATGAATTGTGTTACAGACGTAATGTCAGGTAAATATGTAGCCCAGAATTATTTTTCATATTTTAATAATAATTAGCTAGAATGTGATTTATGATAGGTAAGACGGAATGTCAAGATCAGGAGGAAGCAGAAGATGTTGACACTGAAGCTGAGCAAGATGAATTACTAATTGAATGTGCCGGTGATGTGCTATCTAATTTCGGAAAAATAATCCCTCCAGAAGATTTTGCACTTTATTTCCAAACTGTCCTGCCGATGCTTTTAGAAAGATTGGTACGATTCTATTTAATCATAGTTACATTTTTCCTGATATTATATTTACATTTTGAAAACTAGCTAATATTTTCAGAAAAAAAATAAATCTGAAGCCCAAAGATCTTTTGCAGTTGGTACAATTTCAGAATGTTTCTCAGGGCTTAAACATACGGTAGCCGCATTCATACCTCAGTTGCTTCCTATATTTTTGAGGCTTACAGATGACCCAAGTGCTGAAGTTCGTAATAATGCGATCTATGGAATTGGTGAACTTGCATTACATGGAAAAGATGCAGTTTATTCGTATCCTTCTAATATCTTATTCCAAGCTTTGATGAAAATTTAAACTTTTCTTCCTTAATAATAATTTGATAGACATTACCCTGATATTTTACAAGTTTTATCAGGTGCGATTGCTAAGGAATCTCACGCAGGAGCTCGTGATAATGTAGTCGGTGCAATTGCACGACTTATCATCGCTAACTATTCTAATTTGCCTCTTGATCAAGTATTCCCAGTTTTTGTTAATCAGTTACCGTTAAAAGAAGATTTTGAAGAGAACAAGGCAGTGTTTAGAAGCATACTAACATTGTATCAAGCCGGTCATTCTATCTTACAACCTCATATGCAAGTATTACTGAAGGTAGCTATTAGCGTGTTACACGAGGATAGAGCTACCGATGATGGTACGTTACATAATACTTTTTTTATCATTTAACTATTAAGATATTACCGTGACATGTAATTAAACTGTACGTTTATATTTTTTTACACAGAGGCAAAGAATTTTGTTATGGAATTTAGCAAATCCGCTCAGCGAGATTTCCCAAATGAATGGAATGCTGCATACGCCGAACTCCCGGTAGATGTTGCAACGAAGATTCAACGTACATTTTGTTAGATTTCGAAACGAATTCGAAAACAACGATTTTTTATTGTTTTGCTTTGCATATAATGTGCAGACTGATAGGTGAAGATATTGTTATCTTAAAGAAAGTGATCAACGAAACGTGTCTCGTAAAGTTATATGAAAAATATTGAGATTTTCACCACTAGTTACAATAGTTTACAATTTTATACCATATGTCCAATATCGAAGAGTTCTCATAATGATGGAAATCTTGTTGTATGCTTAAGATGTATAATACCAGACATTTGACTAAGTGCAATTAATCAAACAGAACAGTGTATTCCGTTTAAGCCTATTTTTGGTACTCACATTTCATAAAACTACATAATGATTTCATGGTGGGAACATATATTTATGAGGTGCTATGTATACTGATTAGACAATCCATTAAATTCTAGTCTGTTGATTCTCTCTCTCTCTATTTTTTTTTTTCTTTTAACAAACTTATATATTATTTTGAAATATTTGAGTTATTTCAGTCAGCACAGTTATGAAGATTAATATTGCAACCAATGATGGAAATTGGAAATTTCAAAATCTAATAGATATACAGTAGGCGTTAAAGAAATCTTATATGGAATAGCAAACATTTTGACAAATAGGTTTTATGTTTATTTGTATCCCATAATGTTATGTGTAGCATGAAGTATTGCATGTATACATTGAAGATAAACGTAATATTTGAAAAATAAAATTGTTGCACTGTACCCTTTTTTACAAATATTGTTTGTGTTTCTTTATCTATGAAAACTCCCCTATTGAAACATGTATCAACTGTTGTTAAGTGTACTACGAAACTAACTAATGTTCTAGAATTTCAATGTTAAAATTTCAAATAACCATCAACATTTTGGTAAACTCAGATATCGAGCTTTGAACGATACTATCGGTACTTATCTGTAAACACGAGATAACTCGGTAGTATGTCATGTTTTTAGGAAGCCATCGAACATTCGTCTTATTAATCAAGTGTCTTCGATTTCAGTCTGTGAACATAAATTACAACTGTTATATGTTTGCACAAACATTCCTAAGATATATCGGTATATTCTATCGCAAAAATGAAGCCTTAACTTAGATGGCAATCATAGAAAAGTAAGGATGGGTTTAAATGTAAAAATTTGTCTGTACATATTAAACTTTATCATGTACGTATAATTTTTTCTCAATCATTCGCAATATCAGTAAATGAATAAGCATATTAAATTCGTGAGAAAGATTAAAATAGATTACGTTTAGGTGATTTGCAAATCGAAGAATCATAAAAGAGCAGTCGATCTCATTATTACCGACGGAATTGATTATTGGATCGATCGAATCACAGGTGCACACATGTGCTCCAAAATTGAAATATTCAACGATGACGTCAATCTGCTCAAAAGACAACGTGACAGAGAAAATACAACGCGTATCCAATGTTGTTTACACGATAATGAGGAATTTCACGTCAAGATCAATGTTTAATAATACGAATCTTATTGCGTACGAATACTATTACGTGTACAAATTTTATTATATCTAAAAGGCACGAAATTACAAATTAATTTGAATTTATAATTGAACAGTGTTGCTCGGGAAAGAAGGAATTCATCGTTATCGACCGGACCGATTTGACGTACCACGTGATCGAAACGAAACGATCCACAAAATGAGGGGACGTTCTCGTATCTATACGTCAAGATTCAAATATGAAGTATACATCCTATAAAGTGTGCAACACGTTTGGAGAAAGTGTTCCGTATACGTGTACCGTCGTAATGAGTTTCACGACCAGATGATGCTTCGTTTAACGCGTATCATCCTGAGATACTCACCTGCCGATCGACGACCTTCTGACATCGAGAGAACGGAAGTCATAAAGCGTTATCGAGGTTCTTTTCGTGCCACTGAGCCGGGTGAGTTAGTCATCGATGATCAAATGTGTGTAAACCCACAGGTATACGAGTCTGCGTATGTACAGCGAAAGGGAAAAGTGAGTAGACACTGTTCAAAATAGAATAGATTTCAACAAATTGTAATTTTTCAAAACGATGAAAATACATATTTTAGTGAATTAATTTTTATAGCTTCTCAAAAAACCTCAAGTTATTTACACCAATTTTAACCGAGGTATTCTATTTTGAACAGTGTCTACTCACTGTATGTACACAGTGTATCGAAATTTGTCAATATTTCTTTGTTTATCAGTTGCACTTTTTAAAAGCAACATACTTTTGAAAACATCATTTTCTTTTCACTGTTTAATCGATTCGTTCTTACGTTTAGAAATCACCGGAATGATTGTTATGCCAATTGTATAAGCAGCGATACTGTACCTGGATGAATTAGCGGGAAGAATGATCGAAACCAAACGACTGTGAAATATCAAAACATTTACCTTTCATGAAATCATCAAACATAGAATAGATGAATAAGTTTCAGTTTAATTAAAACTCAACCTTGTATACTTTCAGTAACTTCATCGCGTAAGAAACATAGCTCGTAAGCATCGGAGAACTTAACAAGAGACTCCGTAACATTGAAGCGCACTGCAATTCTTGGACACCCTGTACGTGTACGAATATCGCGTGGTTGATGCTGGCCGAGCGTCCTTGGGATCTCCACCATGACTCGAATCGAAAAGGAACCGTAGGTGTACGACCCATGTCCATGGCACTGCTTCTGTACCTGTCGAGTACCTTACCATGCTTCATGGAGATATCGTTAGCGTAGAGTTTCGTCAGACGAAAGTGGCATACTGGACGCGACAGCTCGACGCGTCCAAATTCTACGGATCCACCGCTTAACTATTCGAACAAAGTATCTATATAACGGAAATGCACATATTGTGGATGCTGTAGCGCAGTTCGACGATAATTACGAATATCATGAGGGCTGATACCAGCTGCTTAACCGTGGTAAGTGATCATTAGCGATAAGGAACAATGTAGTACAATTTATAATTGATACGCTCCAAGCAGAGATTACAATTAGCGTATTAATTATCCTCGATACCCATTCATATCTCAGAATATTTGTTTTCATTTATCAGGCTTGCTGCGTGTATTATTGTCTTACTGGATATCATCGCTAGTGCTATAGTTAATCTCTCGAGCACGTGACTTCTTTGCTGGTACCTAATGACGGGCTATAAAGCGCATCGGATCGTTCGTTGTATGGAGAAAGTTTCGAATCACTTTAAAATTCATTCGAATCCTGAAAGTCTTGAAATATGCAATATTCCATTGCATGCAACTGTATGCAAATAATATTAACTCTTTGACTGCGGCACGCTATAGCAGAAATCCATCGTTGCTCCATTTCGTAAGATGAATTTGCACGCGTACGAAGGACACTATAGCAATCGTTAAATGATAGGATTAAACGTTCCTTCGTATCATCGCGTTGCTAATCATCGACGGAACGAACAGATTATCCGTGTCTAGGTGCCGTAACAAGTTTTTTTTTTTTTCTTTACACCTCCCTCCTTTCTCTCATAAAATTATAAAGAAAAAGAAGGCGAGACACATTTTTTTGCTACACGATAATTAGTCACAAGGTTCGATCAATTTCATGATTCATTCGACTGCGCGGGTCATTTGGTTGTTTATCTAACAATGTCATTATCAGTCGGTCGTTCGTGCTTCTATCTAAAGTTTGATGGATTTGTCGAATTTCATCGTGTACGTCCGTTGGATGTAGAAGGAAATAATTAGAAAATTATACTCATAAATAATTCCTGACGATCTAGCGCATAAAATACTGGAGCTTTTAAAAAGACAAATATTTACATAGCTACGAAGCCGCTCGCGCAAACAAACTTCTCTGCGTATTTTGAATCGATTCGTTCCTTCTTACTTTACCTGCAACGAACTGGTCAATTGGTATCCTTTCTTCGGGTGTCGTTAATTTAATGGATCTGTTGCTTTTGGCCGATGAAACGATCCGGAAGGACGTGTGTTACGAAGTGTTCACGCTGCTGGTTGCATGCGAAGAGGCAAAGGCAGGATGCAATTAAGATTCGACGATTAAAATATGTGTGACTGGATGGAATCACGGTGGGAGGCCTCCGTGTTTTTAAATCGTCATGCATAATTTCTGATTCTTCGCGCGTGAGAATAATAGGCCGTAATTTTATGACGACTGTCGCGCGAATCGAGACTGAAACAAATTACTGTTTCTTTCCTTTTTTTTTTTTATTATACAAGTTCCTCAATTTTAACGCTTTATCTATGCACTCGCTAACGCTAATTATTTTCAATTTTAGAAAACTTGGTGGTGTAAGAATTCTGAATGATTGGAAGATTATCGTTCTTGATCTAAGGATACCAAGGATACCAAGGATACCAAGAGTACGTCCTGATGTTTCATTTATAATAGAAGCACATGTAACAATACCACGAATCAAACAGTTTGATCCAAGTTAAAACACCTTTACGCTTATTGACAAGGGTTTAATTCATGGATGCACACATTATTTCCGGTAGCGAGGAGTACTCGAGCGTGATACAATGATCATGCTTGTTGCCGCTCGTAAATGTCACTTTCACGCTCGATGATAGTAATCGACGATGGTAAATTTCCTCGTTTTTTCATTCATATTTATAGATATTGAAATTCACGATTGTTCGATCCGTTTCGTTTCGTTTATAATACACCTGGTAGCTGTTATAAAGAATGAATGTTTTAAGATTCGCATCAGCTACACGCCTTTGTGAAAACTTCACGGTCAAAGCGATTGATATCTCAATGTCGAGAAATTACCAGAGAATAGAACTGTACGAATCAAGATCGATCAAGAATGAATCATAGTCGTGAGTCGAGCATCTCTCATAAAAGTCGGGTCATTGATGTTTCCAAGAAACGTCTCTCTGAATCGTGAACCGGTTCTAAAGATACTCGGATAAAGAAAGTCATTCCATGAATTCTGTTAACTTTTTCTCAGTCTATTTTCTATTTATTCCAAATGCATCGAGCACCAAGAGATGAGACAAATGTCATCGGCGCTCAGCTTTGGCAAAGTCAACACATTGAGATGTTGCTTACTCTGAGATCGTATCATTTTAATTTCAGTACCGATTTCGGCCAAGCTTATAGAGCAGTCGACCGCCAGGCAAACGTAGGAGGTTTCTGCAATTAAAAGGAAACCGATGAAGGACGTTTTTAAAAGGAGACACCGTAAGAATGAAAAGGCCAGCGTGATCTTAGACAAGCCAAAGTAGATAAAACTTTTATTATTATCCTGGCCATTGCGTATGACGCTCCCCTGAAAGGTTGAAAGCTTGGAAAAGCGACGGTTCGTTTGCTCGGGCATCCCGTTGTGGAAAACAACAGGGAAACAAGCTGCTCGCGAAGGGAGAGAGAAGGGGCGTTTAGAGTGGCCCATTTCCCTTATCACGATAAAGCGGTGCTCTAACACGGTAGTGTTTTAGAAGTGACACCAAGCGCGGCCAGCGAAGCCGAGAGCCGCTTCAGGGTGAGTCATTTTCCACGTACGATCAGTCTGCTCGTGGATCGTAGCCGCGATGGATCGAACAGCGGTGAAGTTGTCGTCGTGGTCGTCGACGTCGCCTACGTGGTCATCGATCGAGTCCCTGTGATCGGTCCAGCATTTTTTTTTTTTACAAGTAGTCCTTCGTGGAACAATGGAATTCGAACTGGTCACCCGAGCATCCTTGAATTCTCTTCAGATGGTGGGCGACGGTCGCATCGTCTCGCCTAACAGTCTTGACGAATGGACCTGGTCCAACTTGAGAGTGAGTGCATAGATTTTTTTTATTCTAAACTACGTGCCTTTTATCATGGAGAAACTAACGCGTAGCATTGTTCTTCGAACGAGGATAAGCAGGCAGTTTTATGCAAAGGAGCGTGCAAGAATTTTTTCCTTTTAATACAAGAAGAATACCTGTAGCAGTTTAACCGCGACGATGATGAACACTTTGGGCAGTTTTTGTTTAGGTCTTTTTGTGCGTTTCAATTCAACACGAATCGTATCAGCCCTTGATGGGATCTCTTGTATAATAATCATAAAATTGATAGCTATATTATACTTTCATGATTCAATATTGATTTAACAAATTTTTACTGCACAATATGAAATATCATTAAGACCCGATGTTTGATTAGTTTCCGTTTAATACTGGTCATAAAACTGAAACTGTTCACAATGAAAGGGTTAGTAATTCTTACTCGTAAATATGGAAGTATGTTCGATCAATTTAATTAATCCTTCGAAACGAAGAAAGTTTCGTTTCACGATTGTGTAAGTTTAATTCAACCATTTACGATTCTCCTGTCGACGTAGACACGTCGACTCGAGTTTCTTCTCCTTTCTGCACCGTTCTAATCATAGATAAACGTTTCAGCTCGTTTAGTGGTGGTTCGCACATTTTGAAAAACATTCCAGCGCGAATGATAATTAAATTATAAGGAAGAGGAGGGCCACGAAAGCGCGTCAGTACGCGAGAGAAGCAGGTATCTGCCATTACCGTGAAGATTTCCGTGAAATTGCAATTGGATTATCGACGATTTATCTATTCGCTCGTTTAACCAAGAATCTGAAGAGTAGTTCGATATTATATCGGATTTTTCCTTCCTGATAATTCGATTACACGGAAAAGTTGAATTTTTCAACGAGCAATCAACGCGCGAATAGTTTATTTATTGTAGTATCAAGTTGATATCAACAAACGTTTGATAAGAGGAATAGAAAAAAAGAATATGTTATTCAATCTCGTTCACGTCCTTCGTCGTAATCCGTTCGCATGGAAGTGAAGTGATAGCGTGACACTTGAAATCTTTAAACCGGCGCTAAGAAAATCCTTTATGGGTTCTCTGGAAAAATCCTACATTTTTCATCACCCGGTATATCGATTTTATTTGAAAGTTATCGCTGACAGTGCGTCTAGATTAACTGTGCCGCGGTCAAAAACGAGACTAAATATTTGTGCTGATTTCTTCTGGTAAAAGTGAATCAAGGATATCGTATTGTGCAATTCTCGTGATTATTTGTTGAGAAATCATTTTTACTTTGATAAAATGCTCGCATTGTTTTAATGTTTATTAAGTTCGAACTACTAAGTTGATATTTAGTTACACGGAAGCTTATCTAATCAAATTAGGAAGAAAAATGGTCTATGAACTATGTTACTATGTTAGAAAATAGCAATTGCAGTATATTTTTAACAGATTTCTACGAAGACGTAGTGTCACAATGTCAGTGGAAAGACGATTTGACCCGATGGTCCATTTCTCACTCTCTAACGACGGGATATAAGACCGGAATGATACATAGCTCGTGACCACCCAGAGATTATAAGGAAGTAAACATTGAATGTTTACAAAAGTATTATAGAACACCGAAATTCTCAGAAAACGCTGGATGATTCTACTAATACAACGCTATAAAATATCCATCCCTAATTATTGCTTTTTTATATACAACAGGTAAGCACTGGAAGCAGTCTATAACCACTCCTATCATTCAAGAAGATTAACAAGTAGCCCATCCATCATCGTCCTTCCAGATTCTAAACAACCGAAGCATCAAGGACTATCTCTCCCGAAAAACCATTCAACCTTCAGCTCCAATATACAATCTCCATTCACTTCCGGATGAACCAAGCGAACCAGCAAGCTGCTTCCACCGTTTATCAGCTCGTTTCGTGTACGAATTACAAATTAGCTAGGGATTTCGTCGCGACGATGAGGAGGAGAAAATGTACGAAATAGAAGGTGGTCGGTCGGGCCCGTTCGAGATTGAAGATCAATATTCGCCGGACCGAAAGGTTCGCAGCCACGAGCTGCAACGGGCTCGTGGAAAACGCACGCGCGGAACACAGCAGCACAGATGAAACTGTTCCGTGTGTATCCGTTGAAACGAAATAAGCGAAATTTCGCTCTCTCGCGAAACAAGTCAGGGAGAAAAAAGGAGTGAAACCATTGGAACGTTGGGGCGGAAAGGCGCGGCTGCGCCCCACGATACTCGCTACGATTTTTATCGTGCTTTACGAGCCGCATAAATTCATGCTGGCTGTTCGCCGCACACGTCGCACCGTCGCCGATTTTGCATCAGACCGCCGGTGACTGGCGGAGATAGAAGCACGTTGGGAACGCGCGCGGGGTTTCCTGTCGACCTCCTTATCAATGGGCTAACGCGGATTCAGTGCGATACATAATTAGACTTTTCATTTTTTTTTTCTTCTACATACGTTTAAGATATCATTCGTGAGTCATTCGACGAAAGGGAAAAGAGTTTCGAGTCGTTCGATTTCACTCGTACGTTTAGCGGAGGCGCGAAGGTGCGACCGTGTGATTTAATACGAGCATCACCGATGGTTCTACTCATTTTTTCTTCTTGATATCGAGCGAATGGTGTATTTCTCAATGACGCAATTGCATATGATTCCATATTGGTCGTCGCGTAGGAAACGTCGAAGGATGTTTCCTTCGTTTCGTACCTCGCGTTTAGTTGCGTGTCGATCATCTCTGTGAAATCTTCTTATAAAATCATCGTATTTCCATCGTTCTCGTTTAGTGATGTTAATTAGTTTAATTGAAAGTAATATTTTTATATAATGAATGTAAACATTGTGCACGTGCGATGGTGAAATTCTCTCGATGAAGATTATGCGAACGGAAGAGAGAAAAAAAAGAAATATGATTTGTTAGTGGCTGCTCCGGTTAGAGTGTTCCTCTTGTAAGACTATTTTGTCGGTGGTGCACGGATAGGTTTTATTTTACGCGATTGATAACAACGGAACGATCGCGCCCACTCGAGTATACTCGGCTTTTCAAACAGAACGCTATTTTTGCGTGCGCAAACTTTTAAACAACACTTGATATCGTATATTTTTCTTGCATTCTTTTTGCTACTCGTGATTTGTGCATTTTAATCCCGTTCGAAAAACTGACAAGGCAAGTACGCGCAGTGCCTTTAATTTGTCAATTACTTCTTAACGTTATTCTCGAATTTGCTTATTAACTCTTTGCATTCTTATTTTAAAATTAATTATTTGTATCCTCGAACTGTGAAGGTCGATTTAATAGTAACTCAGAACAGAATAATTATTTAAATTCAATTCATTTTTATCTCAGCAATCCGTCACTCGAGCGTGGATAATAAAGTAATTATATACATATATATATATTTTTTCACGGAAGGTAAGAAAATTAGTAATTACAATTAGCAGAAACTTTCGAGCATCCGAGAAATGTATTTAAATGAGAATCCTACTCGCTATGTATTCCTGGAAGGTAAACTCCGAATGCAAAGAGTTAAAAATCGATTCTTTTTTAACAATGTGCGGGCTTAATGCGTCCGGATAGTCAGCTGTGAAATCATTAAACAGGATCGATACTCGTGTTGATCGTTATTAACGTTAACTCTGTGTAGAAAGTTCAAACATCGTCGGTCACACGTCGAATACATAATCTCACGTGGGCTTTCACTTTCAGAAACAGTTCAAATACAAGAGCCTAGAGAAGCTGTTCACGGTTTACCAGAGGAGGCTTCAGTATGGTTATCTGTCGCTCTTCGTTCTACTACAATTGCTGCTCGGAATCACGTATTGTTTGATTCTGATTACAATGGTAAGCGAAATGAAACACTAAACGTCGTACATATGTATGTACATACATAAGGTGAAAACGAAACAGTTGGCTAGGAAATGTACAGTAAATATAGAAAGTATACGTAGAGTAATCAGTTTCAAACAACACTTATTAACTTATTTGTAAGAAGATTTCTTTTTATGTTCTCTTTCATAATTTGCTACATATGTAAATTAGTTGAGATTAGCTATTGTTTGAAATTGATTATCGTATCGTATAGCAGTAATTATAACGAAGACATACGATTAATCTTTGGACGAAACTCTGTCGTTCGTAAAGGGTTCTTAACTATGTATAGTCGATGCGTTTATAAATATGGATCACCAAGGATTAATTGGATTTCTCGCGTTCGATACTATTAATCAGAGTAACTGAGACATCTCCCCCCTTCCAAGAAGCTACTCTATCAAATGAGATACCGATTCCGGAATATCATGTCCGATATACGTATTTTTCCTTGCGGTCACGTCAGAATCTGCAACTCCCATTGAATCGATAATCTTTCTATTGGTAAGGAGCGGCCAGTCATTTCGTTCCTATTAATAGAGCTGGCCGGTGTATGTACATGAAAATCACCGGTACGCTGCCTATAAAAATATATGTATATATATGTACGTATTTCATATAGACGAAAATACACCCGGAGTGTTTTAACGCGTGACCTAATTTTTCTCCAGGTCAGCATCGAGAACTGTGTGCCGGACGTGGTGGTTTGCACCGTGATGAGCGCGTTGCTCTGCCCTGTGATCGCTCTATCCTTCAGATCGAAGATCATCTCCAGAAACAATTATCTATCCGTTATATTGTCCTGTATGATCGTGGTGTTGTTGGTGGTCGGTGATCTGGCCGTTCCATTGTACTACACCTTCAAGCAAGCTGATGACCGATTACCGCCGATAAGGTAATAAGATGAAGGAAGCTGCTTGATTAATCCTTCTGATCTGAAATTATAGTACTTAGTATAATCTAGTGTGACTTAAGTTTTCAGTAATTGATGGAAATGTAGAGGAAGGAATATTCCATCACTGGCCTTATTTGTCTATATCTTTTTTTTTTTTTTTTTTTTTTTTAGCTAAGAAGATGAGAGGTTCTATGTTAGACTCTCCCTGGTTCTCCCTAGATTTTCCTAAGAGTATCCTAAAATCAAAAGCATATCAGGAAGCCTGCGTTAATCCAGGACAGTAGATTTTCAAGAAATGGCAAATATAGGGGATAAAGTTCCCACCGCTCATAGTGACCAAACATTAATAGACTCTCCATTGTAACCTTGGGTCAAAACTGACCCAATATTGGCTGATCGAGGGTTAATCGTACAAGGACGTCGTTTAATTATCATCGACGTCCTTGCTCGGTTTCTCGTCGTCTCGGACCGACAGCTTCGATTTACTTCCTCTAAAACCGCAGTTACGAAAGACTGGTGAACCACTTATCAATATTATACTCGCAACACTCCCGTGAGATACAACTACGACTAGGTTTTCCTCTTCACTCGAATTGCAAATTTTTATTTCGGGGAATTTCATTTAATTAAAGGCGGATAAAACGCTCTGCGTATATTAAAATTCTTATCTCTCGTTAATTCCAAGAATACGAGTTAATGAATCTATTTTCTGTTGAATCTTGATACTATTATAACTTGTTTTTCTCTCTTTGTTTTATTTCCTCGTCTACATTTATACGAATTGTAAATTGTAATTTCGGTGAATTGCAATTCGATTAAAAAGAGGGATAATACTGTTCGTATAGTAGAATAATTATCTCTGATTATTCCAATGAGACGAGCTAATTATTTTCTTCTATGTTCAATCTTGTTTTTTATCTATGACCCTTACACGCAAAAGGTAATTAGAGGTCAATATAAATTAGACGCGTGTAATTTTAACGATTAAATCGAGTCTAGTAATCGGCTAATAGAGAGTCGTTTTTACCTTTTTCGCTAACGAACCTGTATACATGAATTTATCGTGTGTACACGTATTTATACCACACCTGTGTCACCTATATACGCATATGTATATGTATGTATACCTGCATGTGTTTAACAGCGTTTCTTTTTTCAGACCAGCGTACGCAACGCACGCGCTTCTCGCCTGTTACGTCTTCCTACCTCTCACGGAAAATCTACACGCATTCATATTAGGCGTCACGGCTACCATGTGTTACCTGGCCACCCTATCGTTAATCACTTACAGAAACACGTTCGATTATTCGACCAAGGTAAATTCACCTGCGTGTCGTTGACGCAACAGCATTGAAAATTAATCGAATAAATAAAACGATAATGTGCCGCTTGAAATCATTAGAGGATCACCTGATCAAATGAATCTATCACAGGCCACTCGATCAATTCTCATTCTTTCATTTCAAAATCCATCGTTCTCCGATTATTTTAAGCGTCACTATGTTACAGCGTTATTTGTAATTGACATCATTTTCTTCTACAGATCATTACAGACACGATATATTTTATTTGCGTAAATGGGCTAGGATTATACTTTAGATTCATGAACGAAGTCGTTATTAGACGATCCTTCCTCGATCGTCGGAAGTGCGTTGAATCGACGCTGCGATTGAACTATGAAAAAGATCAAGAGGTATGTTTATCTTTATTTAATACATTTTATTACAGTCCTGTTACAAAACTCTGCGTACCACTGTACGTAAATATTTGTAGGAACAACTGACGCGGAGCATCCTACCGCAGCACATAGCCGCGAAGATCAAGAAAGATTTTCGTGATATTTTTAAATTTATCGAGGAACACAAGAAACCACCGCCTAAAGGACGACCGCATCAGTATGTTTCTTCTTTATACTATCAACCCTTTTCTTAATTATAAATACACGTGATCGTTTGTTCTCCAGCGATTTATGCGTCGAAACGCACAACAACGTGAGCATTTTGTACGCTGACGTGGTGAATTTCTCTGGATTGACCGTAACATTACCCGTACGAAAACTAGTGGAGACGTTAAACGACTTGTTCGGTAGTTTCGACGAGGCTTCCGAAAGGCATAATGTTCTGCGAATCAAATTTCTTGGTGATTGCTACTATTGCGTCAGCGGTGTACCAACACCGAATTCCCAGCATGCGAAAAGCTGCGTGGATTTAGGTAAATATTATAGTTTGACGTACGCAGGTACAGCTGATCGCGTTGACTGCCCTAATAGAAATAGCCATACTTATTGCCCACCCACGATATTACAGATCATCAAGGTTATTAAGGATTAATACTTTAATCTGAAGCTTCAATTCGCCTCGTAGGCAGTCGACGCGTTAAACTAAACTAGCATTAATTTAATTGGAACGAATTGCAGGACTCGATATGATTAAGATAATCAAAGAGGTGAGAGGTAGGGTTCGACGCGAATGCGGTGTGGATGTAAACATGAGAATAGGGGTTCACTCGGGCAACATAATATCTGGAATTCTGGGTGCCAACAAATGGCAGTACGACGTTTGGTCACGCGACGTCGTTATAGCTAATAAAATGGAACAAACTGGACAACCGGGCAAGGTACACGTTACGCAGCAAACGTTGGATCTCGTTAATGCTTCCGAGTACGATTGCGTACCGGTGGATTCCATAAACGACGAGGTGCTGAAGAAATACGGAATTCGTAGCTACCTGATCACACCTTCGCTTCCTCCCGATTCGCCTACCACGCAGGTGCGTATTTCCCAGTGGCGTAGGAAGCCCGTGATGATTCATTATTATTTTTTATCCAACATTTACGTTCGAGCTGTTCCTACGCCACTGTTCTCATCATTAATCGTTGAACGAACTTTCGTCAAGTATTTCGCGTCGTTGACAGGCGAACCTTGTTGCAGAACAGCGAGAACACCTTGACAGTCATCAGTCCGGACTCCCCTCCGGTGGCTAACAAGCATTACGTGAGATTCAGTAACGTACGTACCAGTAACGTTAGCAGTTCTGGCCCGAGGAACAGCAGACGTCTGACCACCACTATAAATAATCATGTTGACGTGTTCGCCGGCACTTATAGACGGCGGACACATTTCATGGACTCCTGTTTGCGAGATTATCATCTGATGCTAAAAGCCGCAGATGCGGAGATGGAAAATGCTATTAAGCAAATGCCCCTCACTAAGTGGGAGTAAGTACTATCGCTGGATAATTTAACCGTTGTGTTAATGACCGGTTAACCGGTACACTCGACTCCAAATCACCTTCCCCTATATTTCCACTTAGCCGAGGGAAGCCTAAGTTGATATTATAGGTGGAGAACATGGTCGAAGGATTTTCAAATAAATTTTCGAATCACTTTACAGACAATGGTGCAGATGGGAACACATCAATCCTTTGTTCTTGACCTTTCAACAGTGGAACTGGGAGATACCGTTCCTGAAGGAACCCGATCCTCTCTTTAAATTTTACGTTAGCTCCGCTGTTTTTGTTCTAATCTTTATGGGACTCATTTACCTGGTACCAGCAATTTCCGTCTCTGAGTATGCTCCATTTATAAAACACTTTATTAATAATCTTGATTAGGATTATTACATCATGGAAACGTGTAATCATCTTTCAGATGGCACTTGAGTACGACAATCAGTTACTCGGTTGCGATATTGTTCTTGATTGCTCTAATACCGATCGTTTGGATGCATTTCGCGTGGAACCGATATAAAGATCCGCACGATGAACACGAAGGACACGTTCCACACCCTCGTAACAAATTATTGTGCTTTTTGTATCAAACCAGTGTAAAGGTATTTTGGTTTATAAAAATCTTTTTTATTTTCTTTACATAAGTTTCACGTTACTTAATACAACGATCATATTGGATTTCAGGTGGTATGGAGCACGTTTCTTCGAACAATATTGTATTTGGTGATGACGATAATGTTAGCAGCGTGTGCCATGTTCGATATGATTGTAAGTTCAATACCACGTGATAAATAATCAAGAGAAAGCTTGTTATTCGATAATCGTGTTATTTCAGTTTGAATGTAACAATGTGGACGAGCTTGCAAGCAACAACATAACGTCTAGCGTGGCAGAACCTGGTGCTTCTAAGCTCGAATGCGTAGCTACACCTTGGGTAAGATTATTTAGTAGGTACTTGTGTTACTGTAGATTTCTATTTAGTTCAACTTTACAAGTAAACATGATGGTGTTTTTTAATATCCTACAATAATCGTTTCCAGCAAATGACACAGACTTGTTCCTTGGCAATTCTAACAAGTTTCTTGTTTCTGAGGCTCCATTACCTTATAAAATTAGTAATGGGCATCACGGTGGTGGCATTTTACTCGTGGAACGTTTGGATACACCGTTCGAATTTGTTTCGGGTAACTCTTGCGGATGTCTTTATTAACGTGACATTAATTATTTGACGGGAATTAATTTTTAATTTAATTCACAGTCAGGTGAAAGCTGGAATCCGTATCTAGAACCAAGACTGGCTCACATTTTAAGTATTGTTTTTCTCACCTTTTCTTTGCACCTGATCGATCGCCAGGTAAGTTTTCTCATATTAAATATTCATTATTTATTCGAGAACACGTTGTATATGCATTTGAATTCTTCCCATAATTTATTCAGGCAGAATACTTGAGCAGATTAGATTATCTATGGAAGCGTCAATTAACCAAGGAACAGGACGAAGCGTTTCATACTAGGAACGCCAATAAACTGCTACTCCGTAACATCTTGCCAGAACACGTTGGTATGTGTTGGCTTAAATAACATTAAAACGTTGAAAATGATCGGTGTAATTATATTTGATATACATTTTATACAGCGGAATTCTACTTAAACATGAATAGAACCGAAGAGAACGAGCCATACCACGAAGCACACAACAACGTTGCTGTTATGTTTGCTTCGTTAACCGATGTATCCATCGATGAAAGCAACGTTTTGATAGATTTGAACGAGATTATATGTGAATTCGACAAATTATTATTTGAACCGTACTTTGTTTGTCGAATTGAAAAAATCAAGATTGCTGGTAAATAATTACTGAGGGACAAACATTCTTTCTACACGATGAAATCCTAAAGAGTATCGTATTTCGTTTAGGTACCACATACATGGCAGCCTGTGGATTAGAAGCGACTCGACGTGATTCAATGCGAAGTTCAGAAAGCGAAGAAAGTTTCAACGAGAACGTGGTGAAAGTAATGGCTCAGTTTGCAGTGGAAATGATGGCAGTTCTCAGTAAACTAAACGGCAGATCTTTCTATCGAACTAAACCATATAAGTGTGTATTATATCTCTATGGTAGACACATATTCTTGAAACTTAAATCATTTAGAAAAATCAATTCTTCAGATTAAGAATCGGCATATCACATGGAGAAGTAACAGCCGGTGTAGTGGGTGCTCAGAAACCACTGTACGATATTTGGGGTGATGCTGTTAACATGGCATCAAGAATGGACACGACGGGTGTTCCAGGAAAAATACAGGTTTGATGAATACCCATCGATTTCTTATTCAAAAATCACTTCATCTCTTACCCGCGTTTCGTGTGGTTCTAATTTTGAAGATACGGAATATCATTTATACAGGTTACAACGGATACCGCGGCTGTTCTTGAACAGCAAGGCGTTAAATGCCATCTTCGAGGAAACACGTACGTCAAACCAAAAGGATACGTCACGACGTATTTTGTTGGCATCGACGAAGAACGACAGCTCGAGAGAATGAGTTCCGTCGAAGAGACTAGTCTATGATCCGAAGGTTAAATTAATTTTTCATAAATCAATTTGCAACCTTGGTTATAGTGTACAATAGTTGACCGAGGGATCGTACGCAAAGTGAAATTAATAGAAAAAGGGAGAGAAGAGAAACCAAAGAAACTTTGAAAGACCAAAGAACTGACATAAAGAAACGTATTTAACGGCTGCGATACTAATGTGGAATACCTCAATCGAGTTTGCAGTGAATTGTGGATAGTATATGGATATGCAGCGTCTCTTTTATAAATGATGAATGATTTTATATGACCAATATACGTGATAAGGACAGTTTGAGGATGATGCTGTACCAGCAGTTTTCCAATTTGTGAAGCTATCGATTTACAGAGAAAATTGTGGTTTCACTTGATAAACCTCGCTAATCATAATTACTAAATATTATTTTCTTCGACTACTTGAAATGTTTATATTGTAAATAACGCAAGAAAGTTTTTAAACGGTTGACGTTGTTTGGAAAAAAAAAGGTAACTTAAAAACGAAGCACAATCCACTGAAAGTACGATGTAACAATAATCGACGATAAAAGATTTCTGCTGTCGATGATTCGACGCTTTAGTGATTTGAGAGATAATCAAAACTGATATAATGCTTTATTTATATCGATGCATGTGTACGATAACGATGTGTTTCATCTGTATATTATATGTACAATTGTACCGTGTCCGATTAACAAACACGTAGTTAGTTCAAAATATTTATTAACGTAGGTTCTTTCGGGGTCATGACATTAGGCGAGAATATTTTAAAAATTTCTGTGTACTCTTCAAAACTCAGCCTTGAAATAACTGGACGATTTTAAGTTCTAATTCATGCGTATACATATCAACAACAGGTGGTAGATTTTTTAAGGGGTGATTCTAGGGATTAAAATAAGACAAAATTAGACAGTAATTAACGTTTAAAAATTCGAGTAAAAAGCGCCTAAAACCTGCAATCTGCCCAGCACCGACGACTGAACGTCAGATCAGCAGGGGTGGGTACAGTCATAACCAAGAATCATTACCTCGTGCTATTCTGTTTCTCTTCTTGGTTATGACTGTACTCACCCCTGCGGATCTTCAGTCGTTCAGTCGTCGGTGCTGGGCAGGCTGCAGGTTTTAGGCGCGTTTTACTCGAATTTTTAAACGTTAATTACTGGAAAACAAAGCCGCAAACGCTATTTCGTCATTCTTGATTTTTGTCTTATTTTGATCCCTAGAATCACTCCTTAAAAAATCTTCCACCTATTGTCGAACACCCTGTATATTCATCGATGATATCATGATTTCATTCAGTGTGTATAATTACTTTTCTATGCGTAATGCGAGTACCTTTTTTACATGAATGTTTGCATTCTTATTATACAAGATAGGATGAAATATTCTAAACGTGTGACTTCACACTTTCATTATTAAAATCATGAGTTGCATATTTTATTTTATTAAAAAAAAGAAAGACAATGATACACGTGTAAATCCGCTCCATGTCATATATTTCAAACTATGACAATTGTATTTAATTACCAATGTAATGTCAGCGCTTTTAATGTTCGTAATCAATGCACAAGATGTTATAATTACATTTTAAAAATCGTTCTACGTACAAAATGAATGCGACGACTTTTATTCATTGATTTGTAAATCACACGTTTGATGAATTAAGCTGATTCTAAAACCCTGATTAACCCTGATTCTAAAACTACTAGTTTACTAGTTCTTTTAATGAGGTATATAGTCGCATGACAAACACTCGTTTGTTTCTTTGTAAATACTTTTGTATATATTTTTTAATTAGTAATAACGACCAATGTGATTATTCGACGACTTGAATAAAGTATTTATTACTACACAATAAGATATAAATATAATTTGTAAACAAATAAACACGAAAAATGTAATAAATGTTTATACAGTCTAATAAAAGACCTTACGATAGAGAGATTTTTTTCCTCATTTCACCGCTAAAGAATTTAATCAAATTTAATGTTTCATAATGTATATACTGTGTGTAAAAAATCTACCTTCCTCTAATTTTCTCACAAATCAGTCAGTAAAGACGATTTCACATGCGTGATGGCCTCGTTTTTCTTTTAGGAGAGGCTTTTTATTTATCTTGATATGGTCGCGGTAGAACTACGTGTATTACATACGGTGTGACAAACGGTAACAACTATATTCATTTAAGACTTGCCTTAGGCTTTATCGATTTACCTGAAGTTTTAGAGCTTCCCACAGTGAACTTGATTTATTTCGAGGAACAGCATAAAGGTTGATATATATATATATATATAGCTTTTATCAGAGAAATCACTAATTTTTCGTTAGTAATTGTATGAGTCATCTTGCAAGCTAATCATCTTTCTGGTCATTTTGTTGACAGCAGTGGAATAGGAGTAGAATCTACTCAGTAGATAATCATTATTTGCCATCTTTGACGTTCGAACTGTCATCGTGTTATTCATTCTTCTGTATTTTCAGCGTACTCGAATTCAGTAATCCTAAATTCAATTAATACAACAAAAAAAAATTACGACCGTGACTTACTACGAATGGTTAACTTTATGTGTTAACCAGTGAACGAATAACCTCTAACAACGAGGTTATTATTTGACACAGAAAATAATATTCCAATACTTTCAACCCCATTGAATTAAAACATAAGTCAACATGGATATTGGATTCTCATCGTACCACAATGGTGGCCCTGCAAGGGAACAAGATTTTGGTAGACTGTCTCAAACGATTGGTACATCAATTTTGAAGATATCTCAAAATGGTAAGCGTGTTAATTTTGTTGATACAGAAAGACTTTGTGCTCATCTTGACTTATATTTCAGTGTCTTCCATGCAAAAGATGGTTAATCAATTGGGCAGTTCTACAGACTCCCAAGAACTTCGAAACCAACTGTAAGTTTTAATTTGTAAGTGTCCAAAATTGGTATATTTAAGATCACTGATTTGTTTTTAGGCATCAGATACAGCATTATACGCAACAGTTGGCAAAAGATACTAGTGTACTTCTTCGAGACTTAGCTATATTAGCTAATAATTCAGGCTCCACTAGTCCTGGGGAACAAAGACAACGTAAAATGCAAAGAGAACGTCTTCAAGATGAATTTACCAGTGCATTAAATTCTTTTCAAGTAACAAACTCATTTATAAACTTACATGATAAGACAATCATCTTAATATACAATAATGATTATATTAACTAATATGTATAAAATTTCAGGCGGTACAAAGACTTGCAGCTTCCAAGGAAAAGGAAATGGTTAGGAAAGCTAAAGCAAATGCAGGTATTGCTCCATTTGGTGAGAAGAAGCAAGAGACATTGATAGAATTACAAGATAGTAGAACTCAGAAACAAACACAGCAACAACAATTAAAGGAGGAACAAAATTTACGAATGTTAGAAGAACAAGAAGCAAGCATAAGACAGTTGGAGGTAAATATTTCAATTTGAGAAATGGATTGTCGACTTTCTGATATTGGATTAAAATGCATAATTATTGTCTTTACAGAGCAATATTAGTGATATTAATCAAATCTTTAAAGATCTTGGTGCTTTAGTATATGATCAAGGAGAAGTAATTGATTCTATAGAAGCTTCTGTAGAAAGAACAGAAGTATCTGTGAACGAGGCTACTTCGCATGTAAGGCAAGCGAGTATGTATCAGAATAAACTGCGCAAGAAAAAATGTGTACTCGTAATTATTGGAGTGGTCGTATTGTCTATATTAATCGGGATCATAGCTTGGCAGAGTTCATAAAACATTTTACATTCTGAACGATACTCTTGCATGAGTAACAAGATGTAGCTGCATTCTAATTGCAAGGTATAATACTTGGTTGATATTTTTTTTTTAAGAAGCTCCTTATACGATTATGATCGCTTTACGAGTACATGGAAGGCATAGTACTATCAAGGGAAATGAACACAAAGAGAAAACTTGCATCGTTGATGGTTATTAACAACGCTCTTGTAATTGTGATAATAAATGGTGCAAGATCTATTTTACAAAATAAAATGTGCAATGGCAAGTCTCCGACTGCCCAGTCCATTTGTACGTTTCATTACTCATTACATAATACTAATGCATAAATATTCATATAAAAAAGGTATATAAATATATATGTATACTTACATAGGTCTATCGATGGTATAGTCGTGATTAATATTCCATATAATTTTATTAAGTATACTCAGAAAGTATGGTGATTCATTTTAAACGATGTCAGAGTGCGCTTTGAATTTTGAATCTTGTTTGAGTTGTGTGAATCAGAGCGGAATGGATGTGCCGGTATAATCATTATAGAAGTGTGCAAGCATGATTCGAACGCCCTAAACCTAAACGAATATTAATAAGGATACATGGAACCGCAGAGAATATGAATAGAAAATTGATGTAAGTTAATGTATTATATTTAAGAATGTTGATTTATTTTAATTAAAATGTAATAAATCCATGTAAAGAAAATTACATTACATCAGATTTGAATTAAAATGGCTGTCGTATCAGTTTGAATAACTATTAAACTATTTTAAGAAAACAACTACTCGTCGAGAAGATTTGTACAAACAGTTTGGTAAAAATTTCATAAAAAATGAGGCAAAAATTAAAAAATTGCCCTTTGACTATGCCGGTAATTCAGATCGTATTATTCATTCAACGAAATGCCATCCATGGCGCTACTTACGAACGAAAACTCGTCGTATATCGTATTTATTTACGTTGTCTGTGATTCAAGCTGCTTGCTTGACAGTCGGGATGTGTATTTCGAAACGGTGAAATTTTATTAAGTTTATTTGTTTCTAAAGACGTTTTTATGCTTGCGAGTTAAATACATTAAAGTATTAAAAAAGAAACGGGTCTGGATGCAACGTGTAACTGTATAATGTTGACGCACATCTTCCTCGTAACCGCAGTCACATTGTTATGCTTGTCACAATCTGAGGTTAGTATATCAGTTAGTCAAATATTGACATTTAATTTTTCTAATATATATAATTTTTACAAACGATTGTAGGCGCAGTACGACGATAAAAGATGTAAGTGCATTTGTCCTAATGTTTCATCTGTGGTAAATACAGCGCAATCATCGTTAGTGCGAAAAACGTACATCATAAATGTTCCACCTTCTCAATGGTAATTGAAATTCCTATTTAATATAGAGAACTTAATCCCGCATACGTAACACCTGTGAAGCGAGGTCAATATCATAATTTAATTTAAATTTTAATCCACAGTAATTGCGAAGGTGTTGTTTTGCCAAAGGTAGGAGATCAGTTAAAAGGCAAGGAGGAAATATTTTGTTCGAGATGTGGTTGCAAGTATGAAAATAGGAATACCACTATTATTAAAGTTAGTTTCTTATTTTACTATTCTAATTTAATTGATACAGAAAAATAATGAAATAATTGTATGTTTTCAGATAGTGGTAATACTTGTTATTTGGGTTATATCCCTTTTAGTGATTTACATGTTATTCTTAATCTGTTTGGATCCATTATTGAACAAAACAATTCATAAAACTTCAACAAACATTGGCTACCATGAACATAATAATGTTGATGTATGTATATTTGGGTTGTTACATATATTATGTATGTACATAAAATGTTACAAATTCAATTTAATATTTATATTTTTATTTCGATAGGACGATTCATCAATTGGTCCTGGAACATCTCATCCTATGGGTGAAAGAGGTAATGTATTGAATCGTGTCGGTCATCAACAAGATAAATGGAAACGGCAAGTTCGTGAGCAGCGACGTAATATTTATGACAGACATACCATGCTTAATTAAATTATACACCTTTGTTTCTAAACAAAAATCAAGCATAACAAATAGTGATATGAGGCTGTGGCATTTATTTGTGGGCATTTAAAGTTCTACATCTAATTTTTTCTGAATATGTTATATATATGTATATTAAATTATTAGAACACCATCTATTTGTAAATGCCAGTAAATTAGGTCACAGCTGATATATTCACATTGTACCAGGTATGTATGTCTAGCAATCTTAAAATTCATCAGATTTAATGTATAAAACAATAAAGTGTCAACAATGTGTTATTTTTATTAGTAAGTGCGTATATATTTTTTACGAAATATTAATTTCAAAATAAATTTAAATATTATGTAGAATGTTATTTATACTGAAGAATTTTAATATGCAATTAATTCGAATTTCATTTGCAGAAAAGTGTATTTGATCTTACAAATTATTTTAGTATCACAATTAAATTAAAGATATTATTCCGAAGGTTTGGTTGAACCTTTTTTCAGTGCTGCATCAATTAGGTCTTTAACTGAATCATATAATGTTAAAACTAATGCTCCTCCAGTACCTCTAAGAATATTTGAAAAAGCCCCTTTAAAAAAAGCCGCAACACCTTCTGCTTTGGCTGTTTTCACCCAACAGTCTAATGTGTTTTTGTACATTATTTCGGTTTTACTACGTCCCGACTGCATCATCATGCGTCTTCTAACCGTATCGAAAGGATACGATATGATTCCAGCCGTTGTTGTTACTACCTGAAAAAATATTGTGTGAGCATATTCAAATTAAGCATAATAATTTGATAAGCAATCATTTACTTGGGCAATTAAAAAGTTAATATATAACGGAGTGTTTTTCGCATCAGGAAGCAAGCCTCTTGTAGTGTCGTAAAAACCAAAATATGCTGCTCTGTAAATAATGATTCCTTGGACACTTACACTGAAACCACGATATAATCCAAAAAGACCATCTGTCTTGAAAACTTTTACCAAACAGTCTCCTAAACCTTTAAACTCTCGTTTGTCTGCTTTGCCAATATCTGCTGCCAATCTGTAAAGTATATTTAACATTTAGTATTATTTAAAGTTAAAGAAGGAATGCATTACCTTGTACGTGCAAAATCAAGTGGATAAACAAATAATAGGGATGTTGCTCCAGCAGCTCCACCAGATGCCAAATTTCCAGCAAACTGTTTCCAAAATGCATCTTTTGGAACACCTTCCAAGAACAAAGTTTTGAATTTGTCTTTAAACGCAAAATTTAAGGCTTGAGTTGGAAAATATCGAATTACATTAGCTAGATTGCCCCTCCAATAACTGAGAAAACCAGTTTCCTTGGGTATACGTACAAACGCGTCTATCATACCTGCAATAAGATTTGAAACATTTATAAATCATTTTAGTTAAAAATAAAGTACATACCCTTGTACCGATCTTCTGGCCTTATTTGTTTTGAGGTATGTTGCACCTGAAGTAACAACTTTACCCTTTCTATCGGTGCAACTGCAGTTTTAGAAACAGCTGCAGATATTCCACCAGCTAAAAAATCGACTAAAAATGATTTGTATGCATCCATAGTGCAAATTTCAAGACATAGGCGTCCTTAAGAATGAATTAGAATACATTAAAGTAAAACTAATTTGGATGAAAACTAATACTGTCAACAGTTTTTATAAACAACTTGTTTTCGTACATTTATTTTTTTACATCAAACAATTCTAAGACAGTGAAAAAAAATGAAGAAAATTTATTAATCCATATCTGACAAGAGCCTCTTTATAGCATTTCAGTTTACAACTTCTATTGTTTTCTGTTTTTGTTTTTAACTTATTATAACAGGGTAGGTAAATTAATACACAGCTGATTTGATTTTAACGTTTAATCGCTTTACATAAAATCGAATCTTTTTTTTTTGCATTAATTTAAGGCGTTAAATTGGTCATACAAATGTTGTCATCAAAGCTCCCAAACGTGTTTTAAGAACTATGACTAATTTTCTTTTTCGTACAAAGAGTTTTAGATCACAGTAAATTCTAGCTAAAATCGACGTAAAATATATTAATAGATTTTTAAGTGTAGGAAATATTGTATAACTAAACACTTAAGTGGAGATATTTCAATTTCAGGGACTAGACGAAATTACTTAACATCAAACCACATTGAATGTATTAGATAGTAGCATCACCATTTCTAAAATGCTCATACCCGTTAAATTATGTTAATACATTTAAAAGGTACATATAGCATATTAGAGGAATGTTTCGGCACATAGTGGCAAAGTTATATACGTATGGACAAAACTGGACCTTCTTTGGTCAATACGAGACTTCAAAAAGATATATTTGCAATTTTTTTTCTCTTCTAAGTGCATAAAAGATTAATTAAAAAAATAATAAAATAAAAGTTTTATTGCAACTTTAACTTACATTATAGATAAAAATAAAATATTGGTTAAATAAAATACACGTTCACTGCCCCTGTAACTCAGACATTTACTGTTATATCTATTGCATATCGTGTAAGTAATGGAATATGAATATTGTGCGGACATATTCATTGTTTATAATCTATTTCCAAATATTTATACGAAATATCTTTTACTTTTTAAAACATTCATTTAAAATTGGCACTAATTAATATCAACTTGTTATCGTCAAGTAATTGGCAGTGAAAATACTGAACTTTTCATCCAATTAAATGTTATTGAAATTCAAATTAATAAATTGACTCTAATATGGAGCAGCATATTAAAATAAATGATGTATCAAAGACTCATTAAATATTTCATATAATTATGGATGTGGTCAGGAAGTATTTAAAATTCTTGTATCGTTTGTTTAAGCAGCATGAACAGACTGGAAAAAAGAATATATAAAGTTTTCATGTATCAATATATTTCGAATATTAACTTATATAACAAACTTTACCTTTGCAATGTCCACTCCTGTTAAATTCTTAACCAGTTCCGGTACGCGCGTTACGATGTTAAAGACTTCTTCGGTTAATTTTTCTGCTCCAACAGTTCCATTTCCGCTAGAGACCATCGTTATCTTCTTTGCTTGTGATAATGGTGCTGCAACTTCCGCCGCAACCTTTGGAAGTGTATCAAGCATCATATCAATCATAGCAGCGCTCTTATATTCATTCCATGCAGCAGCTTTCTTTGCCATTTGTTCTGCATCTGCTTTAGCTTTTGCTTCAATAGCAAAAGCTTCTGCTTCACCACGAATTCGGATAGCTTCAGCTTCTGCTTCGGCTTCCATTACTAAACGCATTTTATTAGCTTCAGCCATTTTTTCTAGTCTGTAAATACAATGTTTATAAATATCTATTTAACAGTTTCTTTCGTTTACAAATTACCTGTATTTTTCGGCATTAGCTGGTCGTCGTACTGTTGCATCTAATTCCCTTTCGCGTCTCAACATTTCCTGTTCTTGTACAGCTATTTCTTGTCCGCGTTCGACCACTTTTACTTGCATCTGTTCTTCCATAATTCTTTGTTTTGTCTTTGCAGCTTGTAATTCAAACGCCATTTCCGCTTCTGCTTTCTATGAACAGTTAGAAATTAATAATTTACCATTTACTTAAACAAAGATAGAAATGATATACTTACTTTAGTTTGCACTTCAACATCATAAGCTGCTTTTTTTAATTCAAAATCCCGTTGCGCTTTTGCAATGTCAGTATCGTTAAGGAAACGCGCAGCCATTCTTTGTTCTTCTGCAATAGCTTCGCGAATCTGAGCATCTCGGCGAGCTTCTGCTTCGCCAATTCTCGCATCACGTTTTACTTCAGCAGTTCGCGCCATTCCAAGAGCTTTAAGATATCCCTACAAATAATTGATAAATATAATTTAACACAATACAGTTTAATAATGATATTATTTCGTTCAAAATGTTAAATAATAACATTAATTTTAGCACTTAATTTATTTAGGCCTGAATTACACAAAGACAGCATACAATAAAAAATATCACACACACATATTTGAAGAACAGATTTACAAATGTGTGTAGAAGATTTATGCTACCATTGAAGCAAATACTTGATATATGCTCTAAATCCCTCATTAACTGAATAGTAACGATTTTTACTAATTTCATCTGGAGAGCAGTGCATTGGCATTATATGTAGTGATAAAACAAAATTTGAACGTACCTTTGCCCCCTGCAAGTAGCAAAACAAAAATGTATTCAATATTTACGATATACAAGATTGGACTAGATTAACTGATATTAATAAAAAGTACTTATACATATACAACCACTTAAAGGGGGACTTTTAAGAGTGTATACTCTAATAACAGATCACTGTTGAAAAGATTTTAAAAACACATTAGATTGCTATCATTTTCAAGTTTTTAGTATACCTTTTTGGATGAATTTCTTCTTAAGTTTTTGAATACAAAATAAATACTTTTTAATGAAAAACAGGATGAACTTACTTCCTCGTCTCGAATATCTTTTAATGTATAGGACACAACAGTAATGCCCATATTGACTAGATCACTGCTTGCTACTTCAAAAACTTCCTTGCTGAATTTTTTTCGATCCTTGTATATTTCCTGTGATACATAAATGGAGTAAAGTACATGCAATTAATATTTGTATCTATCTTTCATTAATCATAATAGTATAAGGTTTATTGTACCTCTACAGTCATGCTTCCCATTATTGCCCTTTGATGCCCTTCTAATGTAACAAGCGCAATATTATGAATTTCATCTTCAGATTTTCCAAGAAACTGCTCACATGCAGTAGAAAGCATTTCTTCATTTTGTCCTTGTATTTTGACCTTTAAACAAATACACAAATGTTGTAATATATAATTATTTTTTGCATGTTAGTAGTTGATATTGAATCATTACCTGTGCAATTCCTGTTACAGATATTGGTACACCTTGACATGTATACACAGTAGGACTTTCCACTTGTAAAGTCATGGTGTTTAATGAAATTCTAAGAAATACAAAATGTAAAAGTAACATTTGTACAATAAGCTAGTTTTGTATCTTTAACAATATAACAATTTACTTACTTTTGCACTTGCTGAACGATTGGCCATACAAAAACTCGGCCACCGGGTACCAAAAGGGGTTTGCTGTAGCAGCATCCTTAAAAAGAAGAGCCGAAAATCCATTATATTTTAATGTATCTCTACGATCGGTGTCTTTTAAATCCAAGTAAAAATACTTCTAATAAATGAACAATTAATTAGACCATGAAATAACATAATTTTATATTAAATATATATAGTTAATTAAACGTAATTGATGATATAACGTGTAATTCAATTTTTAACGAATGCGTATTAAATCAATTAATTGACAAAGTACTCCTCCCATGTCGAGTTATTTGAGGCGCATAAAAGCAGACAAGATGCAGCCTAAATCTATTTACCTGACACCACGAGTGCCTCGTTTGGGCCACAGGTAACAAATCCACAACTCATAGTTATAAGAGCGTACAAGGAAAAATAATAGTTACTGGAAATTTAAAGGGATCGAATTTCGATGCAATTTCCCCACCACCAATTGACGTCGCTAGTTCTCGTCGTAAGATCGTATCAAGGCTTACGGCAAGTTTACAAGAAACACAAAACTGTTTCCTACAAAACATGTTTTATTTTTGGGTATACAAGTAATCATTTAAAACAAGTTGTTACTAACAATAAATCGAAATTTATTATACACATATATATTTCACATGATATTTATAATCGATTATATGTATATTTCAAAGAAATACATAAATTGTTATTTAAATGGTTTTATTAAAATTTAGAATCGTCTGAATTGTTTCTTAAATCGTTCGTAGTGGTAATCATCGGTTGCTTTTTCTCCATTGTCCTTCCTTTTTCCTTTAAAATCATCTCGAGGAACAGCTACCTTTTTTTTGTCATCAGAATCTTGTTTAGACTTTTGGAAATCTGTGTCTTCTATATTAACTGAAAATAAATGAAGATATTAATTGTAGACAATTTATAAATTAAACAATAATCAAAGAAACATTAAATATACAACATACATCTGTTGTGTTGTACAAAATTAACAGCCATATTTGTTGGCACAAATTGTGAAGGGCCATCCTTCTTTCTGTGCCTATCCCAAAGCAACTTTAACTTAGCTTCTTCTGTAGCTTCAATATTACGAATTTTTGCTCTATAACATATACCAAATTTTTCAATGACAAATACGATTTCTTTTATATGTAGTTTGCTAACAAAAAAAACGTACTCTATTCCAAGATCTACTTCTGGAATACCAGACAACATTTGATTTGAAAGCATTTCTTCACTTCTATGTGCAGAACTTTGTCTTAAATGTTCAGGTACTGCTTGTAATGCTGCTTCTTCTGGTGAACAATAGGATCCTTTATCATTGTTAGATCCACTTTCTGTTTTGTCTTCATTTTTGCTTTTCCTTTTTGATAATTCTTCCTCAATATACTTTACCCTTTAAAAATTATAATACAATATTGTTAATATTTGTTAATTTTGTAACTGTTTGATAATATATTTTATATACTACATACATTTCTTCATCTTCATCTCTTTTATTTGTTTCTGCATTGAATTGTGTACCTATTCCTGTTTCATAAGCATCGTTTTGTTTAAGCTTTGTATTTTTTAATGCAGCCATATTTACCATTCCTCCAGTTTTTACATTAAAAGGATCTGACTGGAAAAAGATGCTTCTTAGAAAGAACAATTTCTATAGTATTCATTATTAACTATAGAATTACAAAACTTACTGTCATTACATCAGGTGTTACATTTTCCCCAAGTGCTAATCCAACAACATTTACACCCTTGGGACGCTCGCGAAGCTTCTGTATAATTTTCATCTCCTCCACTTTTTCTCTAAATGAAGTAATAGTCTTGCAATTAGAT
This sequence comes from Osmia lignaria lignaria, assembly GCF_051020975.1. NCBI lineage: Eukaryota > Metazoa > Arthropoda > Insecta > Hymenoptera > Megachilidae > Osmia > Osmia lignaria. The sequence goes on from NC_135040.1 coordinate 14,985,427, forward strand.
TTTACATGTACACATAATTAGGATTATTGTTTACCTGACTGATGCTTCCTCATTTTCATCATCTTCATCAGATGATACATGTCGTTTCCTTAGTTGCTTTTTGGGCTTTTTCTTAAATTCTATTTTATGTTCTTCTGTACTAGTCATCTGTTTTGGAATAAATAAATAGAAATATTTACAACTATTTTACTTAACCATCATGTATTATAAATCATGTATACAAATAAAAGATTTAGATCTTACATTGCTTGTATGTATGATTATTTTTACATTGAGCACTTAAAAAATTTTATCTTAGCGCCATCTATACGACAACGGCGCAAACTATTCGACAACTTACTTCTACCTCTTTCCGCTAGATGGCGCTAGTTCTCGGGAAATCAATCGGTAAGTTGTTGAGTAGTTTGCGTCATTTTCGTATAGATGGCGATACAGTCGAAAAATAAGAGCATAACCCCTTACCTCTGAGGACTGAAGACAGACTGACGCGCTCAATGCAAAGCGACTAATTTATGAATAAAACTCAAACTGTAGGAATCAGTGGAGAGGAGAATAGAACAGTAATCTGATAAAAGACTATCAGATTGATAGCCTGATATTATCAGAAGTGAATCGAATCAGTTCTAATACTTGAAGGTATAAAATATCAATTATTTTAATTATTATCATGTCTAATACTAGTAAAGATTATGGAAAATTAAAGGATGTAAGCAGTCATTTCACAGAAGAAACATTAAAGAATATATTATGTACTGTACATAATGGGACAGAAGTAAATGTGTTAAGTTGGAATTTTGGTCAAGCCAGTGCTAAAGGTGATAATTATTTATCAACTGTTAATAAAATTAAAGTTAATGGGATTGTTGATGGTAAAGAAATACAAGTTAGTTTGGTGGTGAAATCCTTACCACAAAATATTGGTAGAAGAAACACATATAGAAGTGTAGATTTTTTTCACAATGAGATTATATTTTATACTCAGGTGAGAACTACTTTGATTCTATTTTTACTACAAACTCATCTATTATCCAATACCATGTATACCTCTTTCAGGTGCTCCCTAAATTGGAAGAATTTGTAAGAGATAAAGAACAAAGTCAAATATTATGTGTACCACGTCACTTTGTTTCTGTTATGGATGGTAAAAATGATTACATAACATTGGAAGATGTAACTACTTTAGGATATAAATCTATAGACAGACAGAATTGCCTAGATCAAAACCAATGTATGATGATTTTAAAAACTATAGCAAAATTCCATGCAACTTCTTTTGCATGTAAAGATCAAAGAAAAGAAGAATTTATGAAAGCTATAGAAAATTTGGATGAAACATACTTCAGTATGAATCATTGGGATTGGTATAAAAGATTTTATGTAATATCCTAATCATTGTTATTAATTATAGAATATTAATTGTTATGGAACATTTGAAAATTAACTCAGTATTTCTGCAGGAAAGATTAGTAGGTATTGCTAAGAATGCTTTAGCTATGGAATATCCTGGCAGTGAAGCAGAAAAAAAGTTTAATTCTTACAAATTTGATGAATTATTTGAAAAAGCTGCTGAATTTTGTAATCGTAAATATCATGCAACATCTGTGATAATTCAAGGTGATTGCTGGGTTCCAAATTTTATGACTAGAAAGACAAACGAAAACGAAGCTTTAATGCTTGATTTTCAGTTGACAAGATGTGCAAGTCCAGTTTTAGATATATCAACTTTTATTTATGCTTGCACTGATAAAATTGTTTGGAAAACACAGTTTGATGAATTATTAAAATTTTATCACAATGAACTCTGTAAAACTATAAAATTGCTTGGATCAAATCCTGAAAATATATATCCATGGAGTACATTTATGGAAGAGGTGAATCACGTTTATGTCATTGATGATGTACATTTTTTGATAATATTAACCAAGTTAAATAATTGTAGGTAAAAGAACAATTTCTATTTGGTCTAGTGTTTGCAACAGAGATTATTCCAATGAGTCTGTTAGACGAATCTGATATATTCGACTTAGATGCTATAAAAGATGATACTGCAGTAGACATTGCTGATATATGGACACTGTCAAATATTAAGTCAAAAAGTGGAAGACTTAGACTGGCTGATGTTATTGTTCATGCAGTTCAAAAAGGATTTTTGTAACTTTTATAGATTTATATTTAATAAAAGATTCAGATAAATATATTTTTATAGATAATGTTTATTAAACATGTGGCATTAAATAAAATAGAGACAATCTGTATTTGTATAATTTCAATTATAACAACACAGTTTACTTAAAATATAGTCTGTATAAGAGTAGATATAGATACTCATCATTTATTCATTTATAAGCAACGAGTATGTAAGTTTTCTTTTCTTTCATTACTTACTTATATTAAGAAACTAGAGAAGTGTCATAAAAACATCTCATTTTTTATTTAATAGAAAACATCTATTGCCATAAAGCATCATTTATACAGATAAGTGCATCTTTGAATTTATATCTGATATTGGAATTTAAAAGATGCAAACAAGCAGTTTTATATGAAAAAATAATCAGGAAATATTGTGTGTATCAAGGTGATGTACACTTTGACTTTTTAAATACCATCAATTCTGAAGAAAGTTTCTTGTACAAATAAAAATTTACACGATAGTATGATCAGCATACTCTATGCTGATTTACTTCATAAATTTTGATGTTGAACATTATTTGTCATAACATTACTGGCATCAAAAACAGTAGTATCCTCATCATCTTCTTCGCTTAACGGTAATGGTCTCATTTCAACATCTTGTCTGTGTGTAAGAACACCATACTTTCTGACCATTTGGGCACGTGTTTTACTTAATCTGTTAAAAATTTGTTTTTAACTACACAGTTTAAAAAATCTTTATACAAATGAATAGGAATTATATACCTAAAGCTACGGAACACGATATAGGCCATGACAAGAACACTTAGGCCCACAAACACATAAAATCCACGCTTCAGAGCTCCAACATTTAAAGAAGTTGTATGTCCCTCGCCCACATGCTGTTGAAAAATAATAAAATAATATGCGCATAAAGTAAAATATATTTTGAATTAAATTTTATAAAATTTCAAAGAGAATAGCAGAAACTGAAAAATCACATTGCATTATTTTAAAGACTAACCTCTTTTCGCGATCCTGTGACTTGTGTATTAGTTTTATTAACGTCTGCTTTTAAGGTCGTATCGTTTACCGTTTTATTACCCTCATCAATCGTTGTTGCATGTTGTTGCGGTACTTTTTGTTTCTCTAACGAATTATGTGCGTTATCTTTTTTTACAGTTCCATCAGGTACAGTCCTATTTACCCTAAAGTTTCCATCGCATACTGCACTCTGTGCTAATAGGAAGATCGACAGAAATATAAAGTATTTTATTATCTGGATTCTCGAGCTCGTCATTGTTCCGTGTCATTTGTAAAATAAATTCTAAGAAGGAAAACAGCTCGGCACTATGCATTGACGTTTCATCGCGAGCTCCGTGTTTACCCGGCATAAGCGACTACCATCTCAACACATTTTGACTTCACTGCTGTTTCGCGGTATATTACATGTATTGACCACATATACACACGATCAAAACAATTTACGCAAAATGGTTAAATATAAATCGCAGAATATATCAACAAATCGTTTATATGTATTTTTCGAAATTTATTTCGTATTACACTTGAAAGCTGTCTTCCACTATCCAAAATAGTCACAACTTCAATGAGAAAAGGTTTTTCATAAGGAAAAAAACGTATATGTATGTACATACAAGTGTTGATATTACTCATCTTTCATATCAGATTTACGATAGCTATACATACGTAAAAAAGCGTCTACCTTATACGCCTATTATTCTTTGGATCGCAATATTCGATTTATACGTAATAACATAGTATTTGTACGATAACTTATACATATATGATATAAAATTATACTGTCATAAAAATTATCAACCAGTTCCGATGTGATAATAAAATAACGAAGAAACTTGACTTTAATTATCAGTGTTTATTCAGTTCATGTAAATATTATGTGTGTACAATTAAAAAGCGAAATTTATCCGATTTGCGCGGAGAATAAGTATCGTGCGGTTGTCAAAATGTTACACGCCATCCGTAGTTGACATGCGTAGAAGATTAACCAATGAGAAAGTTGAATTTGACGCGTATCATGCGTATAAGCATACATATATACATACCCGTACGACAGTTAAAGCTGTTGGAAGTTACGGGTAAGAGCGCAATACACGTCAGGCTCTTATTTTCATTCGTGGAGGAGGCTCGCCTCGAACAAACGGGTGACCGAGTCCGAAGGATTTTGCGAAGAAAATCCAGGATATAGGTCGCCTATAACTGGTTAAATATGATACGCGCCGAAAATGGGGATGTTGTATATTTGGAACAGTTAAAAAATTCGGTTGAGAGTGACGCGACAGAGAAGGCAACGTCAAGAAAGTGCGAGGGGCAGCTGTCTTCAGTGAAGGCAAACAGCTGTTCGTCCTACAAAGGTGCAAATCGTACGACAGAAATGGCGCAAGAGGACAATAATCCGTGCTGGGATAACCTACCAAGTGTTATCCTGCAGGAAATATTCTCATATTTACCACACAACTGCCGGTTAAGAGCCTCCCAGGTATTCTTGAATTTTTTTTTCCTCCTCAAGGCCGTTTAAATTCTGACCTGACATTGTGGGTAATCAAACTTCTACGTCGAATCTTGTGTGTTCTTTCGAGTTCTGTTTGTTACGTAGTTTAATTACGCGTCTATTCTTATTTTCGTATCTGTCACCTTACAAATAAACATTAAAAATAATTCATTAAAATAAATTTCTACAGGTCTGTAGAAATTGGAGGTATACTTTATTTCATCCCCGTTTTTGGAGAAAAATTACATTTGCTCTGAAAGATGAAGACAGTATATTGTGGTCTCAGTATGTAAAGATTATTCTAATGTATTGTATATCAATCTAAACGTCAGAGCATCGTTTCTATTTAATTGTTTTTTTCATTTCAGATGTTTGGGAGAAAATTTTGGACTTAGCGTGCGTGAAGTTACAATTCGCTGTGATACCCCGAACCATTCTGTAGAGGAAGCATTATCTCTTTTAAAGAAATTGAGTTGTAACAGGCAACTTCGTAAATTGTTTTTGGAATCTAGTAGTAGCTCGTTTGAATACGACGATGACAATGATGACAGTCCAGGATATACTACTCCGCTGATCAAATCTCTTGTAAAAATTATCGAGACGTCTAATCGTTTAGAAGCTTTGAGTTTAGGATGCATAGAAGAACTAACGGCGAGCGCAGCTGTGCTTTTGGAACCTCTTCGTTTACACCATGCTAAACATTTGACAACTCTTAGTTTAGCATCGGTTAGAGATGAACCAGATGATTACGATTTTTTGCAATTCGATTATGAATTCGTTTTTAGTTCCTTTGTCAGATTATCCATTTTAACTCTAGATTATGAGTTTATAACTGATTATTTACTACAAGCATTAGATAATGGCACGATGGAAAGACTTGTAATTCATGTGCACGGTTGGAATGACCATTATTTAGGAACAACAGACAGCGCTTGGCAAAATTTTATTCAAAAAAAGTAAGCGTCGAGACAATTTGTCTATGATCATTCCGACGAAACAATTTAAGTATCTCATTAGATTTCTTTAATTTCAGCCCAAAATGCGAGCTGCGATTGAATCTTATACACTCTTATGTCGGTATTCAAATGTTGGACACCGATATACTACGACCTTCCATGCCCCTAACACACTTAAAAGTTTTATTTTGCGAAAACGTTAATATCAGAGCGTTACATCGACTGTCTAGCTGGTACTCGCTTACTTTAAAGTCTTTAATATGGATTGATTCTATGGAACCTAGAATAACATTTGAACCAGCAACTCATGACCCAGATGATCCTGATAGGTGAACAATATTTCTGCATTATGCTACTTTTTTCTACCTATTTCATTACTAAATGCATTTAATACTTTGCTACAGCCCTGATCCACTAGTGTTAGTTGCATGGAAGTGTACTAAACTTGTGGAAATTGTATTCATTGGCCACAAATATTATCAAGAAAACTTGCTAGCTATTGCGCGTCTACGAGGATGCTCTCTGAAATCATTAGTGTTTGCACAAAGATATATTGCATCTGACAATGAATCCTGGCATATGGCTGAGACCATTACACATGTAAGTTTTTATACCATTCTTAAATATTTACGTATCTTTTGAGATTAACAAAATCATGATTTTCTTAGTTGTCTTCCATCGAGTTTATTAGTGTTTAATTATATAGGAAATAGAAGAAATAATGGGGCGTCGGTGGAAACTATTAAGCGACGCGGATTTACCTCCAGTTGTAAATAATGCTTTCGGAGGTGACAGTAGAGAAGTTATCATGCCATTGGTCCTTTGCGACCAGAAGTAATTTTCAACACAATGCAATGAAAAAAACAAAAACAAAAATTACTCCCAAATATCGTACACTGACATCTCCAACAATTTCTGGGCGAGCTACATTCTCAGAAGTAAAGTTATAAAAGTTAAATCTTTTATTTTTCTATAAGATTTGTTTTTATGGGAACTACGGATGAAAACATCGAACAGCGAACATGTGTAAATTCGTAGTTCAAAGCCAGTAACTAACGGATACAATATTGCCTGTTAGGTAAGAAAACACAGCTCCAGTTTTAAACGGCGAGCATTAAAAACGCACACAAGTTGTCCTTTACAATGATTTTATCAGTTCTTACGAGAGCGTGATAAGCCATAGTTAACTATGTCTTTCTTGAATTGATACAACGGGGTATCGAAATTAAGTATGAATCAACCCCCCTGTCTTTGTTTATCAGAACGGAGAATGAAGCGATTCGCATTGGTTTTTCTCTTTAAAAAACCTTTGGTAATGGAATCAAGTTTCATTGCTAACAGTGGTGGTCTCGGAACAAGAGCAATATATGTATTAATGATCGTTCCTCTCATCGATGAATATTAGGAAAGAAAAGTATTTAAAAAAAAAAAAAAAAAAAAAATATTCAAACATCATTAAACGTTTGAGGTCTTACCAAGAAGAGACCGTTGAGTGTGTGTGACATGCGATGTCATGGAAGAAGTGGAGAATTCAAACGCACGAAGGCAAATGTACTACCGGTAAGAGGCGATCATCCTACCAAGTTAAAAAGAAGAAGAATACGAGACCAGAAGAAAATACGAAGAAAAGGGGGCCGATTTCACACCATGAGCCACTGGCAACCGTAACGAAATTCCAAACGTATGTAAGTAAAGAAAAGAAAAAATCATGTTAACAAATACTTTTCCAATTCTATGGGAAACTTAGATCAAGCGAGCGCCAAGAGCATGCAGTGTAAGAAAGAGTAACTAAAAAAGTAGTAGACTTCGCGAAAGAGTTTAAACGGTGTGTTTTGTGCAGCAGATATACAAAGATGCACTCGATTAAGAAGTCGAACAGCGATCCGAGGTTATTTTTAATACCAAAACCAATCGGACGCTCTTGTACAAACGTTAAATGAATGTGCGCCGAGAAGAGTGCGGTTAATCTGGTGGTACGTGGTAAAACAGAGTTTGTATATCGTAGTAGAGAATGGAGGTGATGATACATCATTTCGATGACCTGTTAAAGAACCTGTATAAACCTCCATAAAAAAAAAAAATATGTACCGTCTCTTCACCGTGCTCTTAGCGACCGCTGAAAACGAACACAATTGTAGTTATCTATAAAAGAAGAAAAAAAAAAAATCAGATGAATTTAGCTGCTAATCGTGTATGTGTATAATGTATGTATATCTGTATTATCTGTCGATCTTTAAATGTTAAATATTTGGATGCCACATGCATCTATTTCTGTCGTGCGATTAATGACGATTTTGAACGTTTAAAACAGAAGAAAAACATAAAATGGTGATCCACCAGAACACAAAGAAATAATACCAAAAGAACAACCGTGTATACAGTTTGTTATTCTGAAAGGTTATTTACATTCTTTTTTTTTTCTCTCTCGAGCCTTTGTGTAATTATTATTACATCGTCACGTATCGTACTTGTAGTCACGTATATACCATTGTTTTTTTTTTTTTTAATTTTTTTTTTTTATATGTGGTTCTGTACATACATTCATGCGTTTAAAATTATTGGACACGCGCAAAAATCGCGGAGTTGCGCCCGAATTTAAAGGAGGGGGAAAAAAAAGGAAAGAGAAGAAGAGAAAAGTGAAGAGCGAAATAATATATAGCCGTGTTTATTCGAAGGCAAACGAAAAAAGAAAAAAGAAAAAGAGAAAGGTTCGATTAAGGGCTAGGCACAAGATAACGTGAAAAACTATTTCTTTAAACGATTTAAGCTGTTATACAAGATGAACGGGCCTTAACATGTACCTGAGTCGCGGTAAGAATAAATTTACCGAAAATAAAAAAAAAAAAATATCTGATACGCGACAGCCACCATAAGAAATAAATCGTAGACACCTTAATGGACATTTTTCGGCGATTCGCTGGAACACCTGGCCGTGTCTCTCGCCAAAAAATGCCCGCGCCGTATTAAGGTATGCGCTCTCGTGCCCTTTCATTTCGTATTCCGTGCGCGTGTATTCTGTTCTATAGAAGTCCGGCAAATTTGTCATGAAAATTCGCAAACTTGTTGCGCGAACAGGTTCGATTTTATTTCTTCTTCTTCTTTTCTTTTCTTCTTCTTTTTTTTTTTTTTTTTAATTTTGCTCGTGGTTTTTCCTTTTTTTTGTAATCGAACGAAGTCCCGCATAAACAGTATACTCGCGGGCACGGTGCCCGGCGTATGAGTCTAAAGAGAGAGAGAGAGAGAGAGAGCGAGAGAGTGAGAAAGAGTGAAAGAACATATGACGTTGCGAAATGATAACGTATGAGAGAGAACGGAATTAACGAAAGATGATGATACGCGTTCGGATATAAGAACGATGATATCCAAATGAATAATAGATGCAGAAACAAAACGAAGAAAAAAAGAAAAAGAAAAAAAAACCAGGTATCGAAAGATACGTAGTACCATCTCTGCGAATTCACTGTGTACAAAGTCTTTAGAAAGAAGAACGGCATTCGTGCAGCTGCTTAACCAAACGGGCACAACCCAATTACACATTAATATCGATATAAACGCGTCGCGACAAACCAAGCATAAGACTGAACCTGCCGGGAAAGGTATTACACCAGTTAGGTGAGCTGCACGTGTCGCCAAATGTCCGACCTCATATTCATAAAGCAAAAGAGGACGATCCCGACTAAACGGAAAGCATCGTTCGCGAATCATCGAAACGAAATTGATCACATCGATGTTGCGTGTGTGTACGATCGGCTGCGATTTAAGTTTTCTCTGGTTAATAGGAAGCGTAGGAGAAGAAACCTTCCTCCTCCCTGCGTTTACTTTATAATTAAAGGAAGCCTACTTTGCAATCTGTTGTACTTTATCGAATAATGTATAATGGTTGTCTCCACGATCGTTGCTCGTTTAACGGTTTCCTTTTTACTACACGTACGTTTTAGCTTTCCGTCTTAGCTCGCGGCCCTCGACGATTCGCCCCTTGATGATTTCAGCCACGCGAACACCGAATTTATGAATATGCGGCGTCGTTTTAATTTAAAAAAGAAAAAACAAAAAAAAAACAAAGGGATGGTGCGCCAGCTAGTGTTTAGATCGAACAAACGCCCCCGTGAAGAATAAAAAGAAGAATAAAAAAAAAAGAGCTCACTCGACCGGTGGTTCTCGTAGCCGATAAAATATGTACTAAACTTTAAGCAGCCTGCCAAGAATCAAAATACTGTATAATATCAAACGAACGCTAGCCAGTACAGAATGCTAAGATCTATTTTTTAAGAAGCGAATGTATATTTTTGTACTAAGGCAGGCCTTAGTTGTGAATCGTGTGTATTCTTGCGCGTGGAAAAAAAAAAAATGATGGCACAAGACGAGGAGATCTGTGATCGTGTCGGCTCAGCGGGACAAAGAAAATCTTACGTATAGCAAAGAGAGATGATGATAATAATTAGCACCATGACGAACGAAACAGCGAGGGAAATAACGCGACCACGGCGTGTCCCTTGCTTTTGTTATATCGAGTGGGCTATAGATAAATAATAAGGGGCGACGATAAATCGAGAAGAAAACATCTGTGATACAAAAAAAAAAAAAAATTATAAAATCTTAGAAAGGGTGCTCGAGAATAGGTGGCGAAAGAGAGAAAGAGATCAAGCGTGCGTTTTAAGGGGGGAAATTAAGAAGAATCTAAGAAAAATGAAGAGCGAAAGAGAAAAAGTACAGGGGAAAGACGGGATCCTACGTGTATTAGGAAAACGATACGCGAGATATGCAATTCCTAACAAAAAAAAAGAAAATGTTTAGAGATGCTTTTAGAAGATCTATTGTGCGAAAAATGTTCGTCGCGTGTATATGAAATAATCGACAGATGGTGACCGTCTTTCGACGAGATAGCCCGGTCTAACTAATGCAGTGGGTACAAAACCGTCTTGACCATCCTTGTTCGAACGATCGCTCGGCTGTCGTGTGGATTTCGATGAACGCTTCTCAATCGAATAATATATTACCGTTGCCAAGCGAGGAAACATTTGATTAAAGTTTCGTGTTCCTTCGAACTCGATCAAATTCGATCAAACTCGAACGTTACTTAAAACATATATCTGACATTCCATTCGAAGCTGCGAGAATGAAAGGGTTACGCGGTGTAATCTTTACCGTCGTTATTTAGCCTCTCGTGATATCGATAGAATTAATTTAATATACCTTGATTAATTTCGAGCAGAGGAATCGTCGCTGTCGTGTTAGGTTGAAAGAACGAATTAATTTACACGAAAGGGCTGATTCAAACGGATCCGATCGAGTCAACAAAAAAAAAAAAAAAAAAAAAAAAAAAGTACATTTCCATCGAGATCCTTGTTCGAAGTTACGCACATCGCGTGTTCCGATTTCCCACGTGACCTCAGGATAAGTCAGGACGTCGTACGCCACGAGTATAGTATTATAAGTTCCTAAAGAAGATGAAAGAAAGAAAGAAAGAAAAAAAAAAAGAAACAAAATATTTTACATGGTTTTAAGTGATCGATAGAACGAAACCGGCAATTACGAATAAACGCATATTTCACGCGAACAGAGAGTTACGTAGAAACAAGTTCGTTCGTTGATTCGTTCTGTTTATGGGATTGTTTTTTTAAAAAAAAAAACAAAAAAAAACGCTTTTCAGACACTGCACCAGCAACGTTTCTTTTTTTTTTTACATATATATATGCATATACATATATAGATATATATCTATATCCTTATATCTATACAAATATTAATTTACAAGTACGCGTGTATAATCCATTCCAATCGAAAGGGGCAGGCGTGTAACACGTATGGCGGTAAATTTCAAAAAACGATGGTTCCGCGTTGAGGGAAACGAAGGCAAGAAATATAGTGTCAACGATGGTAGACTCGATTCAACGTGAAACGACGAAAACGATCCTCGGACAATCTCAACATTTACCGCCGTCTATCAACTACGTTTCGTGGTTCGTCCGATACGAAAGAACGATATTCCATTAATTCGCGCGCTCCTCGATCGACACCGTAAAACAATTATTAATAAAGATATTACCAAAACAGCGTTTAGATATGTATATAAGTTTATTAAGGGCTGAGATAGCGAACGCGAGCAAGCTATTTTTTATTATCGTCGAATCGCGAGATAGGAGACGGAACTTAATCCGCCGTGTAATTTCTTCCATTACGAACGGAGAGGGGGAGGAAACAAACGTTTTCGATGTAAGAGAGAATATTAAGAAAAAGAAACCAACGTGACCGGGCCCAAAAAAAACGATGAATGTCTTCTTGTAGCGTTGTATTCTCGTTTAATTAATTAACGGAACGTGAAAGTCCTAGCTCATAGAAACGAGCGCACGCGTGTATGCAAAGTAGCAAAGTGGTTAATGAAACGTGTTTAAGAAACCAAAAAACAACGGTCCTGGAGATTTGTTTTTCCGATTCGATACGAGTTTCTTTTCTCCGCGAGAATCGGATTTAACTTACAAACGCGTTACGGGAGCGGAGCAACACTTACGCGAGTGAATCACAACTCTCGTTCCGTCGCGCTAAAAATACTGAGAATGCACGGGGTGATCACTCGACGGTGGGGTAAATTGTTATCTTCGAGACGCGTTATTGCCTCTTCTTCTTTCACTCGAGTATTCCGTTATCATTATTATTTACAATAATAACGATACTCGAAGCCGAAAACGAAGGAATGAAAAAGAGTGAGCGTTTCGTGTTGACTAGAACCGCGCGTATTTGTTTCAACGGAAAACAGTGCTCAATCGGTTTCGTTAGCGCGAACCAACCTTACGCCGGTTGTCTCGGTATTCCACGTTTAAAAAAAGAAAACGTCGTAGTTTTAGCGTTTAGTTTTGTATATTTCCTAATTATCGCGGTCGACTTGCATTTCAACGATTCGTGTCGTTTCACCAACACCACTTTCTGTTATTTTTCATTCTTCCTTCGAACGACACGCGCGAACGCGATCCGTTGAAATTAACGTTTTCATCGGGTCTCGTGATATCTACAAAGTGCAATAGAATTCGCGCAAATAATGTAAATACACACCGCGCGCGAGTTAACGCGTTCACCGGGTTGATCTTTCGATCTCTTTCTCAAAATTTATTCGTTTTGTCCGCAAAAGATCTCTCGATAAACTCGAATGTTACCTGCCGAAAGTATAAATCAATGAAATCAACGAGTCGACTCGTCTCGACCGGTTAACAGGTTGACCCTTCTGTTAAATAATCGGGTACCTTAGGGGTTTGTTTAACCAACACGATGAAAGTGTTTAATTCAGACGTGTTCTCTCGGCTGTTTAAACGAAAGAAACACGAAAAAGCAACGTTATCGTGAACTAATGGACAAAACGTGGCCTCTGTTATGCACGACACAGTTTTAATCGTAGCAGAACGTGTTTTCAACCTGTGTTCGGTGCACCGCGAGTTTTCTACTGAAACGATAAGATGCGCGCGCGACTTTGCGAACGTTGCCTAAACATTAGGTTGCTGCATAAGTTCTCTGATTGTTATTTAAAAAAAAAAAATTGAGTGAGAATTAATTTTTTTTTTTTTTAGAATATTTTATGTGAAATTTTTAATTACAAGTTGTATAACAGCTGTATAGAATCTTTGTTCCTATATAAAATTATACGGTATAGCGATTTAAGTGGAAGTTTGTTGGTGCCATATATTTCTTTCTATCTGCTTTAACGCTACACGACGATATAGGACGCTTTTAACCCCATAGCTGAATTTTCGTTATACGTGTTTTAATTTTTTATTAACGCGAAATATTATCTGATAATGTTTGCGGTTTAAAAATCGAATGTTTTACAAATATATTTTTTAATTATATACAATGTTATTTCGTTTTGTTATTCGTGGTCTTAGACGTTTTACACATTTCGTATTTATATATTTACTGCTTATCTGGATCATTTTCGTGAAAAGATGTAGGTCAAAAATGACCCGGTATTTAAACTTTCCGATGGAACTTTAGCAGCAATCTAATGTCTTCGATGAAGTGTATAGAGAAAGAAAGTAGTTGGAACTGGAGTTCTTTAAACAGAAATGAAAATCGTTTCTCGCGTTGATTTTAAGACGTGTGTAATTTGTCAACTGGTTTGATCCGCACGAACGTTTCGATTTAAGATCTCTTAAATAAAGGAACCAATCAATTTCTGCGTATCTCTTCGTTACTTTCCAAGTTATTTTACTTGACGATGACAAACTAACGAACGAGAATCGATATGTGTGTGCGTGCGTGTGTGAACGACGCTTAAACGTGTTGAAAGGAACGCTTTTACCGGTTCCTCTCCAAAGTCATTGCTCGGATTAACCCCCGAATGGCGGAGATGGGTCGAACTGACCCGGGCTTATACAATGGTGCTTGGATCGAAATTAAAAATTGAAATTTTTCGAGGAAAAATCTACAGGAATGGTGGTTTGGTAAATATCGAATCATTGAAGATAAACTTTACTTAATTAACAGTCTGATATTAAATTTAATCATTGTCTCAGTGACCGCCATTCGTGGTTAAATTTGGTTAATCGATCGTAGAAATGACTCTGTGTCTACTTGAAAGTATTCGAACAGTTGAATTCTAAAAGAAAGGTGAAAAAAAGCGTCGTGTAACGAGGTAATTATTTCATAAGACGTATCGAACCGGAGTTCCATCGTGTTCTTCGATGCGTAAACAGGTGTTGCTTGGCGTCCTACACTTTACAATTTTCTTCGTTATGAAATAGATATCAGTATTAAAATGATACTTTCTCGTTGACAAACATGCAATTCTAACGCTTTGACTGCCACGAGTTTCATCCTAATGCAATCTTCGCCAAATGGTGCAGACTTTCTCCGCGTTCGAAATTAATCTTCAGTTAATTCGAAGTTAATTGGAAATAGAAAAATTAGATAAAAAGTTCATTCTTGATATCCAGTGTACCGTGGTAGTCAACGCGTTAGCGATTAACACGTTGACCTAAAAAAAAGAAAAAAAATAAATAAATAAATAAATAAATTGTGAGTATCAATGTATATTACAACTCGTCTTCGCTGTATCAATCAACGTGTTAAATTGTTCAACTTTCAATGTTACGTAAATTTCATAAAGAAAGTTTGCATGAAAGTTCGTAAAAATTCAGGCGAATTTCTTTCGGTGCCTCTCACCTTTTTCAGATTCAGCGATTCAGATGTTTCGTTAACCCTTTCGCTACGACGACAGATAATTAACGAGAACTAGAAGATAATCAGCGAAAGGGTTAAATCGCGAAGGCACCGAAAGAAAGTTAATTTTAACGGACCACCATGGACAGCGAGTGGATCGAACGGCGAAAAATCGCGTGTACGAATTCAAAGTCGATCTCCTAATCCGTTAAAACGGAAACAGTTCGTTGAACTCGTTCGATAGAGTCATTGATTACCGGAAGTGCGTATACATTGTGCAAGCGCGTGAAGAGAGGAAATCGCAAGTCGAACATGTTGCATCGTCCTATTCTTCTTGCAATATATCCGTGCAAAGGGAAAATATAAATAAATATCTTTACTGCCCTCGACCTTTCGCGGTCCAATTTCTCCGTTTGCACGCGGACCCGAACGTTTCGACATCGAGCATCTCGGTTCTGTTGCATCTTGCAAAGAGCATATTAGAACAGGGAAAGTCCTCTCCTGTTCTATGCACCAGCATGCAATTAATAGCGAGATATAATTCCGGCTATGTAACCTGCCGAGGAACATTCGCGAAACCGACTTGTCGGTATTCAACGTGGTACCTGATTTTCTAACATTCTCTTCTTCGCGCGCGATCAAACTTATTAACCCTTTCAGTGCTGAATACTTTTGACAAAATGCTAGGTAATTAGATCGGTAGTTAGATCAAATATTATTCCTTTGTTTAGATTCTACAGTTTCGGGTAAGTGTAGGGGAAAGGATTGTTCCATTAGTCAGAGATTAGGGTAGGATCTCGTTTCTACTTTTCCCTTAAACACACAAATAAACGACTTAATCTGAATAAATGAAATAATATTTGATCGAACTCTAAGAGGAGGCTTTGGAATACCTAAAATTCATCAGTTGTATCAGCACGTCCCAGAAGGGTCTGACATTTCATAGCACTTAAAGGGTTAACGATAAAAGAGGTAGTCTCGGCGGGAATCATTGGACGACGAAATGGTCGAATACATCCTCGACATTATGCAGGATGTCCGGTGAGGTGTTTGATGAATTTTTTTCTTTACAATTGGACGAAGTTTATCGAATACCTCACCGGACACCCTGTATAGATGTGTATATATATTATATAGGTACTAACAATGTTTTGTCTGTAAATGTGAAGTACGTTCAACGCGTTATCTGTTGATCGTCCATTTCAGTGAAATCACGCTCCAGGTGCACAGGTACACGCGGGCAACCGGAACGAGCAAGTAAACTAGAAGCTGTACTTACACCTTCGTACATAAATACGATCTTGTATCTATTTCTTTTTTTTTTTTTTTTTTTTTTTTTATTTGTTCTTGTTAACGAACGTCGATTTTCGTTCGATTCGATTGCCCCTGTGCGACACCTTGACACCCGATAATACGATACGTTCCTTAAACAGTACGATTTTCCAATCTGCTTGCAGCCTGTTGCAGCGAACTATGTGTATTTATAAAAATTCTCTCGTGTTACTGCGCCTGTTGTCTTACTCCCGGCCAGCTAGTTTTCCTGTCGTTCGTGACACCGAAACTTTTCCCTTCGTTTTGTTCGGAAAAATAAAAGGTAACAAGCTGAACCGACTAGACAGAAACTGTTTTTCGTTCGTCGATGGATGAGCTTATATAATAAAAAACGATATTCAAAGTCAGCTATTGCGTTTGTCACGAACGATAGAAATCTATTATCGTAAACGCAGCTAATATCCGTAATTGTCCACGATTGTACGTTTCTTTTACTTTTAACTATGTTTCTTCTACGTGGACAATAGAGTCTCGAACGAGCATTTGTAATATGGCGCGATAAAACCTAGTGAAAATCTGTCACGTAAAAATCAGTATTCTTTCGATCCGACATCCCGTAGAATTGTACGCCGGTATCTGATTTTTACACCACTTCTTCGATGATAGAAATCAAATGTTTTTCTCAAGTATCAATCAATTTTTAAAAGATGTATCGATCGATTAAATAAAAATCGTGCATGGCATAAAAACGTAATCGTCTTTATTCTGCTACCTGTCCAGCTGATATTGTTTGTAAAAGAAAAAGGTAAGAGTAGAAAATTAATAGCATTCTTTATCCGAGTAAACAAATGATCATTTCTATAAATAGGTGTCCCGCAATTAAGAGTTGCTCATTTTTAATCTTTCGTTAAGCAGTAAGTAATGTATCGGAGTTGACTAATTAAAATTATTTCACATCCGAATTAGAGGTCATCTATCCAAATCCATTAAATACACTGGTATCATTCATTCACTCTAGACGATACAAAGACTCTAAACTTTATCTCTAATCTTACATTCTATTATTGTTAATCCGATTATTTCTTATCTCTGCTCGCGTGAAATGTTTCCATCTGTTTGAATGTTAATCTCGAATCAAATGTCACATTTTTGATATCTAACAATAAGATATAGATCTGGATTGGTAAAAGCAGTAACGGTATCGAAAGCGAGAGCTGAACCGAACCAGTGTAAAGCCCTGCCGAGAAGTGATTCGATTTGAAATACCCTCCAATCCATCGTGGCTGATGCCCGATTGGCGGTTACCGGTGCAGGTTCGAGAGGGAAGGGAATGCGCAGAAGCACGTGGATTTGTTTAGACGACTGTCAAGCCCCTTTCGTAGAGCATTTACAAAGTCCGTGGGGTGCTTCCGGTAAGCCCCGTAGCTGGCGGCGCTTTCCCGACAAACGATACCGGGGGCCAACGGGGGCGACAAGATCCACTGTCTACTCCCCTCCTCTCCACTGCCACCCTGTCCCCCTTCCACGGCGTTACACCTCCGATGCGGAGACAGAGACAGTGGCCGGGACAGGGACAGGGACAGGGACAGGGGCAGGGGAGTGACGACGGCGACGATGCCCGGCGAAACGAGCGATGGAGGAGGGGAAGACATCAACGGCGGACAAGGCCGCCATATTGAATCACTCTCGTTAATTTTTGCGCAGAGGCGGTGTGAATTTTTTCTCCTTGCGCGGAAGGTAGCGGCTCAAGGTTGTGTCTGGGATTCGACGATTCCGACGATCGTTTCGCGGTTATCACTTGCTGGCCACGTCTCACCCCGGACCCAACGATTGAACGTTGTATCGCGTAAACGGAAGAAAAACTTTCTGCGGATGAGTAAATTGATGGTCGGGTATGTCACACGAAAAAGGTTCGTGCAAACATGCGGAAATCGTGCGTGTATGATCGCGAGGCGGTGAAGTGTGCTCGTGATAGGGAGGGACTCTCGAGGGAAGCAAAGTGTACGCGTGCACTGACTGCAGTGATGTGGTGTGCGCCATGTCATTGTACGTAAGCGATAGTATAGAGAGTGTAATATATCGTAGTGGAGTGGAGTGAAGTGGAGTGGAAAGCGACCGGCTGCCTTGTCTGCCTAAACACCGTGCCTGCCCTATCTACATGTCTCTGCTGTCCGTTTTGTGCGATCGTGTTGTATGTCAAAACGATTCTCGCACAAAATTCGGACCGCAACTTTGATTGACCTCCTCTCTCAGGTACGTATGCCTTCCTGAACGCGGGAGGCGTATATAAGACCGTGTGTGGGGGTCAAAACACTCCGTGAATCGTTTTACAGGGAAGGTGCGATTATCAATGTAGTAGCAAATATGTTGTGCACGCGGAAACATAAAGAGGAATCAGTCGCGTGTCGTCGTCGTGTGAGCTGGCGTCACACGTCGGCCACGAGCATTCCTTGTATTAGTACATTCGACACCACCGAACCACGATATTTTCAATCGCATGCCTAATTAATCCTCATCGAATAATTTCGATATTTTTCCTTCGAATAATGAATTATGATGCTTTTTTTTTTATCAACCACGACACGTATAATGACGAAGCTGCAATATCAATTTATTAATATGCAAGAAAGAAACGATAAACGATGAGACATCGAACTGATACGATATTACCAATATGATCAGTATTATACCATTTGCTTGCATGCGCTTTTTATTACTATTTCTCTTTCTTTTTTTATCGATGATCGTGTATACCAGTTCAACGAGAAATTACGGAATAAACGATGAGCTATTGTTTCTGTTTTCAATCGAATAATTTGACTCGCTTTCGAATTGACTTGGCGATAAGATTAGGTCATCGACTTATTGCAACGGTGGCATTCGTTTATTAGGTTAGGAAGAAAGTGTAAGATTGCCGTAGGTCGCTTTACGTATTGCCTACTGGTTCCAGCGTTCTGCACCATTTACATCGCGCGTTACTTCCTGTTGATTTAACACAGTACAGGAAAACGCTTTTTAACAACAAAGTAGAAAATTCTTTCATGTATGTATATATTGGTTTTCTTAGATACGCATCGTTGAATGAAATCGTCGATCAAGAAAAAAAAAAAAAAAAACGGTACGGGTTTGATCGCGCAGTTGGAATTTCTATAGAATACTTCTTTGCCGGTCGAAGAGTAAAGTGACGAAACGGAAATTAAAAATGCTGTGACATCAATTCGAGAGTTTAGATCCTACTCTGTCACGTGATCTGGAAAGTGTGCAAGGCGGGAGATCCGAGAGAAACTCCGTGAACTAGTTAATTCTTTTGCGTTAGGATGTTCTAAAAGCGTGTTCTCGGAGAGATAGTGGGTATTTGAAAGAAAAAAGAAAGAACAGCGTGTTTGCTGAAAACACTGGCCTCTCGATGGTATTACTCGCAAGCGTACAGAGGCGAAGAAAAGCGAGGAGTAAATAGAGTCGTATTACCTAGAGGTCGCGCTCGGTTTCTCGATACAATAGTAATTACGAGATGCGTGGACGATATCAAATACATTGCAAAAACATTGCAACTCCTTCGTCCCTCCGGTCGGGAAGGCCGGCAGTGGGGACTCCGTCGAAAAATCGATTTTCCGTAGGGCATAAGGGCGCGGGGAGGAGGCGAGGGCAAGGGAGAAGTACGGAGACGAAATTCGGGAAAATCCGCAGAGTGAGAACGGGAGAAAGAGAAAGGAGGAGGGTGATAGGGAAGAGGGAAAGAGAAAGAGATTGGTTTCTAGCCCGTTCCGATGTCGCTCGTGTGGGTGAGTGTGGCCGACTCGTGTGGTAGGGGGTTTAGACCGTCGACGGGGTGAGGGGAGAAATAATTAATGTGCGACCGTACCTCTCCCCTCGCGGTACAGGGCACCCTTCCCCCCTTCCACAGTCTTGTACCGCTACGCTTAGCTGCCATTGTGCCGAGACGCCACTTCCGAAGCATCAAATTCAATTCTTCGATTTCGTACCGCCACGAAATTCCTTGCGAAAAGATTTCGTAAATCGGGGGGAACCTGAAGGGGATACGGCCTATTGCGCTGCCGGCGGCCCAATAAAGCCCGCCAATATTATTCCTCGTGTACGATCTCGAAGAACGTATATTCTTCCTTGTACATCTTTGAATTCCACGGAGGTTAGGTTAGGACATTGCTTCCGTGGATATCGGCCGATCGCCCGCCTTGCAAGCTAGACACGATCTTTCATCGCGCGTTTTAGTCCGCGAGTTGATCGCGTTACCGGTGGTGCCTACTGTGTTGTGACCGCGTCCTTCGTTCCTTTGGAACGGTCGTTCCATCGAAATTAGAGGGAAACACGATGCCCCGGTGCATATGAACGGGAATGCCCGAACGGAGATTTTGGTAACCCAGTTATTTTTATTCCGGCGAATATTTTCTATCGCTTTCAAATCACGTCATTGCGAAACCCTCTCGCACACATTCGCGTACGATTCTTTGGTAGTGTTTTTTTCCTACCAAATCTCGTTCGTCGTTATTGTTGAAATCGATCCAATTATAAAATCAACCAGATTAATCGAAGTTATTAATAAATATTTGTGTGTGTGTGTGTGTTTTTTTTTTTTTTATAGAGTTTCTGCATTTCGAAGAATGGAAGCCATGGATTTGGACGGGGATGCGGTGGTGGACTTGAGTGTTAGGTGAATTATAAGAAAAATACTTTTTTTTTATTCATGTTTTTCCAACTGTATCCAACCAGTTGATCATAATATTCTATAAAGGTACATTGTTAAAAACTGTGTCAATTTAAAATTGCTGTTGTTTACGTCATTCTGATTATGAAATGAGGCTATTTTACACTCTAGTTATCAACAATAGAAGTATGCAATGCATTATAATATTTGCTGATAATATCATTTTTAGTAATACAAGTTTCCTTATCAGTTATGGCAAATAGTAGTTTTTCTATGTAAATTCATTTGAACTTCTTCCTGTTTTCCATGTTTCAATGTATATTTATTTACATATTCAATTTATGGTATTACACTATTTCTTTTGTTCAATTAAAATTATATATATATATATATTTTTCTTTACCTCATAATACATTATGGTTCCAGCAGCAGTGGCAGGAGAAATTCTCCATCGATCACTGTTAACTCTGGTGATGTAGGAGGTCCACTGGATTTAGGCATACATTTGTCAGCAAGTTCTAACGTGGATAACAACATGCCTGAAGCGCGTAACATTCAAAATGCAGCAAGAGGCATATTGGCCCCAAAATCTGGGGACGATAGAAAAACACGCCGTAATCTTAGACCTAGGATTGAAATAAGTTACGCAGAGACTCCTGATGAACGTAGAATAAATGGTTACGTGAATGGAAATGCAGACAGTGATGAAGGTTAACGATAAAAATAACAAATTTATTTATAGTTTCGATACTAAGGTTCAGTAGAATCACACGTATACCCATATTACATTTTTATAAATACTTAACAGATATTTTGTGCAGATTATATCGTATGACTAACAGAAGTTGAAATTAATGTTTATCAGGTGATATGCCCCCACTGCCACCGATAAAAGAGTTGTCATCGGATGAATTAGCCGAACGCGAAAGGACACTTAGAAAATTAAGGGAGGAACTTAGATCTGAGGAAATGAAATTGGTGTTGTTAAAGAAGTTAAGGCAATCTCAACAATTGAAGGAGAATATTGCTGCTGTACCCAAAGTACCCAGTAAATTACCTCCACCAGTTCCGGTACAACAAGCTGCTCATAGGTAAAAGATTACAATACATTTTATATTTGTAGTTATTGGAATAATGCGTTTGTTTTTTTAGTCTTAGGACAGCAAAAGCACCACCACCTTTACTTAGAGGACAACCTGCGCCAAGTAGGAGCAGTAGTTTACATGCTCCTCCACCTGGAATGTTATTACCACCTACAGTTGGTCGAAGCCCTACTTCTAGTACTGGAATGCCACCTAACATGGTCATACCGCAACCACCTCATCCTAGCAGGGGCAGACCACCAAGCGCGACACCAAATGTATCAAATTATCATGCACCAGCAGACAGAACTGAGAGGTCCACTAAAGATCCTACTCCCTCGCCGGCACATCAAGTAAGTAAGGTACAATTCGCCCGATATTTTTTTTAATAAATTTATTATTCAAACTGTTATACTTGTTTACATTATTTGTAAACTATGTAAATAACCGTGAATTGTGTTTTTGTAAACACAAAGCTGCTTGTTGGATCTCAAGAAAATAAAACCACCGCATCCTTAAGCACACCTGTGATTTCAGAACAGGTATATCCACCAGTAAAAGTATATGTACAGTCTCTTGCCAGTCTAATTCTTTATTAAACATTGTACCATCTTTCTTTGGCCTTCCTTAATAATATTACTATTTGTGCTCTATTTAACCCTCTTATCTTCCATCTTCTCCTTCCTGTGTATTGCATTTATTATAACACTGCTACTTTACTTTATAGAGAACTTATTTACAACGCATCTCATTCAATGTACGTGTATGTACCTAATGTTCGATTTTGAAATTGTAGGAAAGACCAAGGGATGATAATCAAACACCCGCGCAACGTCAAGCGGCTGCTAAATTGGCTTTGAGAAAGCAACTGGAAAAAACGTTATTACAAATACCACCTCCGAAACCTCCGCCACCAGAGATGCACTTTGTACCAAATCCTTCTAACACGGAGTTTATATATTTGGTCGGCTTAGAGCACGTAGTTGATTTTATCACTAAAGAGCCTGCCATTCCACCACCTCCGGAACCGTTCGAGTGCACTCAATGTAAAACGGACTTTACACCTGTATGGAAGTGGGAGAAGCCGGTGACTGGTGGCAAAAAAGAAGGTCCGAGAGGACAGCATGCAACTTTCCAGAGACCTCCGGCAGGTCGTGATCCTAGAGTCATATGTGAACACTGTGTAACGACGAACGTTAAGAAGGCTCTTAAAGCAGAGCATACTAATCGGTAGGTCCTGTTCGTATTCATGAAAGATTGTAAGTAGATATTTTCTAACGCGTACCGATACATTTCCAGGTTAAAAACGGCGTTCGTGAAAGCATTACAACAGGAACAAGAGATAGAACAAAGGTTGGCACAAGCAGCTTGTCCAAGTCCAGATCCACCAGCTCCAAAACCAGTTCCTAAAGCAGCTACTCCTACAAGAAGAGTAGCAACACCACCAGCCCCTCCACCGCAAGTACCACCAGCGCCGACGCTAGCACCAACTCCACCAGCCCCTAAACTACAAGAGCATCCTTTGGTTAAATTAGCAGAGAGTGGAAAGTTTGGTCCACATCATGCTGCTGCTGCAGCTGCTTTACAGCAACAGTTACTCAGAGGTATGCCCGTAATTGTCCTTTATCGAAACAATTTATCGTAACTCGTTGTTCTTTAACGAACGTTAATGAATTTTTGATTTCAGAACTGGCAAAAAATCCTGTACCAGGTCTACCACCTCATCAACCTCTTCCCGCTCATATGATGCCACCGTTTACCTCAATATTGTATCCTTATCAGCTAGCAATGGCGCAGGCCGGCGGTAAGGGACTCGCTGAATTACAACGACAAGCGGCAGATTTGCAACGCCAATATTTGCTTGACATGATCCCGTCGCAAGCGTCTCAAGCGCAAGGCAATCAAGCTCCGCCACGGGCCCACCCGCATAATTGGAAAACGTAACCAGACGCATTTAGAGATCGTACAGTAAATGCAAATAAATGAAATTGCAGAGCTGTGTTAGAGGAATATCGAGAAGCAAGGATACTCGCATTCATTTTTCCACGACGTCGTACTAAAGGGGAAAATATTGTAATGGAATGTGACAGTCACGTCTTCAGGGCAGTTTATAGGATAATGTACCAATCGTACGAGATTGGTATCTTTTATTATAAAGTGAAGCTCAAATCGGAAAACAATGGACAGACTGTATTTCCTGTATCATTGTGAGGAAGGATTACTTGGATCATCATTTGTGAATACGCATTGACGTGTGAGTGTGAATTTATTGTTACCCGAAGGTTTCACCGTCTCGGAGAACCTAAGCTTTCAGTTACGATACATGTTTACCATCGTTTGTTTTGTGCTTCAAAACGAAAGAAACGGAAGAAAGAAAGAATATTTGCAACCAATGAAAACCAGACGGGGGAAAAAAAAAGAAAAAGATGATCGATGTAATTGGTTTTTAACAACGGTATCTGTTTTCTTCTTGCATCGGTATCGAACGATACCCCAACGGAAAATAGATAAATAATGTCAATCGATTGGAGTAAAGTGCATAATGATTTTTGGATGCACCTGAACGAATATAATTGCTTCAATTATAACATTATATACGTACACGTATAAAGAACCAAGTGGACATTTATAAGGCACTAAGGACAGTAATGAGTGTTACGTGATTTATAAATTGGTTGATTAACGATATAGTAGTGATAAACGAGGAGAGAAAAAAAGGCGTGCGCGCGCGCTTCAACGCAGCAGCGAAGCAAATGATAAAATGGTGGGATCTTTTTAGGCCCTTTTATATAGTTAAGCCGACCTTTGTCGCTGGTTTTGAATGATTTTTGCAACCATCGGCGGTACCTGTACTCTGTGTATATCTCTTTATTTTCTTCAAACTGTGAGTATTTTTAAGACGATTATAACAAGGAAAGAGTTGTAGGCTACGATAAGAAACAAAACGAAAAGAAAAAGAAAAAAAAAGAAAGAAAAACGATGATCTTTATAATGAAAGTGTGTGTCAGTGATAGTCAGGCAAATGAATGTGGGAGTGATAGTAATGTTTTTTGTCGGTACAAGATAGGATACGTATTCAGCGTGTTTTTTAAACTAGAGTGACACGAGTGTCATTCGCGCACAAATCGTAGAAATTTCGTAATAAGTCGTTGGTTCGTATAAGAGGCGCAGAATGTATTTAAAACAAAGATTTTTCCGGCGATGAAGATTTAAATTAAACGAAAGGAAATACATATATTAAATATGTATATATAATATATATACAGATATATATATGTTATATATATATGTAACACAAGAAAAAAGAAAAAAAAAAGAGATATGAAAGAACGAAAACCTGTCGATTAGGGTGTAAAATTTAAGCGCGATTGATTTACATGTGTCACATCGATGTAAAAGTATTTAAAGAATTTAACAGGTCGTATGTATCCGAAGTTTCTTCTGAAAAAAAAAAAAAGAAAAGAAAACGATCAAGTTGGCAACACGCCGAATTTTTACGAAATCCTCTCTCAAAGAAAAGGAAAGCAAAAAAAAATAACGTATCTGCACTCACAAGAGTTAAAATATCTCCGGCACACGTCCCAGCAATACTTATTACAAAAACCCCCCACTAAATAATCTGATTTCATTGATTCCGGCTAAACCGATCTTGGTCACATTTCCGAATCACTAAATATATAGTTACTGTAGTCTTGATATTTCTCGGTATATGATACAAGTTAATAAACTAAAATAGCATAATCATCTCTCTATCTCTCTTTCTATCTCTCTCTCTCTCTCTCTCTCTCTCTCTTCTCTTTGTACTACGTGGATAGATTTTGAGCTCATACTTGAATAATACATGTAACACCGTAGTAAGTCTACGATCGCATAATAGATCAAGATCTGTGTTTTTTGTGTAAGAGAATCGAAATAATGTCATTGTCAAACGTCATTGTTGCCAGGTCGCGCTACCTACCGCTGTCATCCACCTTAATCGTTAACACGATTCGCTGGTATTTATTCGTTGATCGGTAAAAATAAGGGAGAGCATGGCCTCTTAACGCATAACCTACATATTTATGGGGATTACTCCGTTCAATTTTTAGTCATTCGATTATAAAGCGACAGTGTTTGTCCGTTGCATTTGATCAGCGGTAGGTGCGGTGTTAACCTTGATAGATTTTCGTATTTATTTTGTAATAATTGCGTTTGTTCACCAGCCTCCCTTATTTCGTGCGAAATATCGTTCTTTCAAAGATGAATAAAGCGAAGCGTGCAATTTAGGCTTTCCTTAATTGTAAGGAAACGTAGAGGAAAATGGTGTACCACCGCGAAGATCGGAAATTCTATGTTAGACTCCGAAAAATGAAGGCAAATGGCGGGAGACTGCTCCCCCTACATTTTTTTCTTAAGAGAAGCCTCAGTTGCACGCAGGTGTACCCATCACTCATACTCGACTGCCTCGAATTCGCGTAAGATTCGAAAGAAAGAAAACAATCGCTAAGTTTCTTCCTATCTTCCTTTCTAGTCTTGTCTTTCATCTCTGCGTGGTGCTGTTTACGAACTGAACCGCTCTCAAGTGCGAAACTTAATAATTTTATAAATAAAAATAGACAGTCTTATCGTTGCAAATTCGACAATGCAGGACGGTAGTGTGAAAACAGGGATCGAAGTTATAATTTCACACGGCTAAAGCAATACCTCGAAATTTGTGAAACAATATTTTCGAAAGTACTTGGAAACAAAATTGATATTTCGTGAGGAGCGCAGAACACGAACTATAACGAAAAATAGTAAAAGAAAAGAAAATCAATACTCGGATCAAGTCTCGAATGTTGTTCAACGGAAAAAAATAAGAAGAACAAGAATTTTACGTCCAAAAATGTTCGTACACCGTATCTTAAGTCTGGCTACCTGAGAATCTCTCTGCCCCCTATTCCCTACATCCACAAATTTTCTAGGATTAGTAGCTAAAAAGTACAGATATACCGAATACTCTGGAGACTACACGAATAAAGCTTAATCAATGATTGTATTACGAGTGATGATTTATTTGTGTTCTCAGAAACGTTGTTTCTCTGTTGTATACATATATACCATACGTACGTGTGCGTGTTCTTATTGCGTAACACCGTTCACAGAGAAAAATGTTTATCTTTGCCTAACTGTAAAGGATAACTTTCAACCGAGGAAATGAACCTTTGTAAACGATCGATCAATGGATTTTTGCGTATTGAAAAAAAAAAAAAAAGAAGAAGAAGAAGAAGAAAGAAAGGAAATTGAACTGCCTGCGTGTTACATCCGGTCCGTCACGTACAAGGTTCGAACGTTCATTTTCGTTTTTAAGTGTAATCGTTAAGATACGAGCGAGGGATTATGCCTGCGATCGTTAGTCTTTAGAAGGTACTATTAATTTTTTTACTATGTTTGTAAATTGACCTAAAGAACGCTCAAGAATTCATCATTACAAACTCTTAAACATTCTTTCTGTTCTTTGTTCTTTCATTTTATTCAGTTCTCGATGGCGTTTCACAGTGTCGTTGTAGATTAAATGAAAAAACAAATTGAAGTTACATACGTTGATCGACACACGACCTACACGGGGTCTTCGACGTTTCACAAAGTCAGGTACAAATTTATCGCGGCATCTTAGTTCCTGGCTGTCTGACGAAATAGCGGAGAAAAAGAAAATAAACGACACGGGGACCAGTTTAGCGAGTCGAAAGATAAGTACTATATTTAGAAACTCGATGTAAAACTTTCAACTTATGCAAGATAGCGATTGAGTGTTAGGCTACTCGAGGTAACTCGGTCTGTTACGTGCACACACGCGGACCACCAGGGGTTTTCTTTTTAATTGACATTTTTAAGAAGAACATTTCCATTCAGAGCGAACGAGACGCCGCGATAATGTTTTCAGAAGTGAAAGAAGAAAAAAAAAGATTAACCATTTGTCTATTCGGTAAAAGTCCAATTCGTTTGGCAGTCAAAAGCAACACCTGATTCGAGAGTAATGTATGATATGAAAAAATGAAACTGATGTGTCTATAAAATGATTTGTGTTCGTTAATTGGTAGAAATTTTATTTGATTATGATCATTTTCATTCCAGCAAAGTTCGTCTTAATACATTGACAACTGGTAAAGTTTCAGTTTTCAAAATTAATTAAAATCTCGTTAATTAATATAAGGTAATGCCAGTTGTCAATGCATCGAAGGTACTGCACCTCTATCCGTGCACTGTACGTACAGTCTCGCGCAACGAGGCTCATTAGTTAAGGGGAGAGAACATTCCACCACTCTCTGCAAGCTCCACTCCCCACCATTTCCCTTAACCGAAAGAAACCCGTTGCACTGGGTGTACAAGCAATCGAAGAGGTAAAATACACTTTCGTTCATCACTGCCTCCTCTGCGGCTCAAAGTTCAACAAACATAGTTGTCCCATTATTTTTTTTTTTTTTTCTTTTTAATCCTTGATTTGTATCCTTTTTCGAGTACCATAAGAAACGACAATTTTCTCGACTAACGTTAATTCTGCTTCTTTTCGTTAGGCTCGATCAGACATTTCTTGAAGTGCTTCGAGCAGAATGGGTACAACGAGGGATGATCGCAGGTTCTGCAAGCCGCGGCAAGATGAGAACAGCAACGTAAGCTTTCACGGCAACAGGATGCCCATAATTCAGGACCAGCTGCCGCACAATTGTAACAGTAACAGTCGCCTGAAAATAAAAGAAGTGACGGCGCACAGGTGAAACTTGTGACCGGTCCAATTAATCTTCCGTTTTATTAGCTGATGTCGCGAAATTTCTTTTTTTTTTTTTTTTCTGAGGCCAGAGGGTTAAGACTTACAATTCCTCTATTTGACTTTTACTGTAGATTACGCTTATTCTTTCTCCCTGGAGAATACTATCCATCGCGATTCCGTTACACGCGTACGCTTGCATCACTCGCGGGACACTTGATGCCGTACGTTAAGCGCAACGAGCGTAATGTTAAAGAGGAAGAAAGAGGAGCATAGCAAAGGTGATGCATATCGAGTGTCGTGTACGCCGCACGTGCGGATTTTTCATCTTGGAACTGGTCTAGAATCGAGGCGCGCCACTAATCTTTCAGATGCTTCAACAATCGCATTCTTTTATTTTTTTATCTTTTTTTTTTTGAAGTATTATCCTTTGTACTTTCTCTAGAATTTGTATTCTTGAAAATTCACTGCGCGAATCTCGAATACCAATCGTTTAACCGTTTAAAATTCTGTAGGAAACTCTGGTTGCTCGTTTTGTGAATTTTAGGGGAAACTGATGAGCCGAGAATCGTTCCGAAGCCATCAATAGTGAAAGTATGTCGTGAAGCAACATCTCCAACGAAGGGTTAGTATTTATATTCGCATCTTCAAGGCAAATTGTCGTTCCAGGAAATTTGATTTATTATCGAGTCCCACTAAATCACATCGAATGGTAAATTACAAGACGCGATGCATTCAGTCTCCATTCATTTCACTGATTAATGGCGGTATGCATTTACCTCTAATGTATGTTTCAATTATTTTTTAAGAGAATTATCGTTCGATGGAGCAACGAAACTGGACTGAAATCGGTTCTGGTGAAAGTTTACCGTCAAATGAATATCCTTCAACCGCGAAGGGGTTAATATTACGTCGCGAAAGAGAATCGGAAGATCACCTGTTAAGGTAGTCTTCAGAACACTAATGAAGCCATTAAGAGTGTCTCTTATGCAAGTTGAGCAAAAGTGTTAAAGATACGAATGTTGGTATCACGCTATTTAACGCTATTATTTATAGAAATTTGTATTCAAAATTAAGTTAACTTCAGTCGATGGATTAACATTCTCGCACGCGATGCAATGCATTTAACGTGGGCAAACAATGTCTGGGAGCGGCTATGTCAAGGTTACCATCACTATTGTGTACAAGAAAGGATTGTTTTATCACGACGTTGAGAAGCGGAAGGAGAAGGCAGAAATGCAAATTTTGAAGATCTAGAATTATTACCTTGAGGACAGTCGACGGACCTCCTCGCCTCGGCTCTTCTGCACTCGAGACCCTCCTCGCCTTTCGGACAGGACGTGAAAGACTCCTCGATCGAATTTTCACCGAGTATCGCGTTTATCTAAAAGCATCGCTAATTAATAGACGTCGAGTTAACGATACAAGCGCAAGAAATTATTAATTTCTCTCGGATAGGAGAACTTATAAATTGTCAATGTTATCGTTTTAAACGAGGTATTATAAAAGCATTATTAGAATTATTAAAAGGAAAATTACTACGTTCGTGTTGTTATTACGGTATTAAGATCGTGTAACCGTTCCAGAACAGTGCGTGCACGTACGTTCTTCGATTACAATTTTTATTATGTAACACAGAGTGCCGGTACTTTTAACAGCGAATTGTTTACGCTCGTCCTTTGGTGGTCCAACAAGTACCAGATCATTTTTTTTTTTTTTACCTTATATGGAAACACGTAACAATTATCTTGTATCTCTAAAAACTTGCAATAATTTTAAATTACTTATATAATTAATTCTTGTTTTTCGTTTGAAATCATCGAGACAACCGATTTTAATTGATCAAAGAACAGTTGCACTCTCGCGTAGAAATTTCCTTTTAATCACTTTCGAATGTAATAGCGTGGGTTCTGGAATAGTATTGGTGTTTTTATTTTATTTTCGAAGCTCACTCGTTTGAACGCTCCGGGTTTCGAAAACATTTTCACCAGTTTCGCCAACGCGTTCTCCTCGGTCACGCTGGTGACATTTTCCTCGCATCGGTAACCGGTGAACAGCAACAGGAACGAGAAAAGTAACAACGAAACGCGAGAACACATCGCCGTGTTGTTGGTGAACACGCGCGACGAAAAAAGCTCGCACCTCTATAACCGGATAATTTGAAATCGCGACTGGTGGCCAGGTACCGGGGAAGCGCATCGGTTCGACTTCTCCGTCGTTTTACTTTCTGGAGGGGATATCCCACATCGCGACACAGACGTGTGCCAGGGATAACCGTTTGATTTCGAGGTCGCAATCAATCGGGAAAGCTCGCACAACCGCGAAATTATCGCCGTCGAAGGTTACTTAATTACGTTTTAAGAAATTCGCCACGGAATTATAACCATAGACTGAAATAAAATCACTATTAATAATAATATTAAAATTATTACCCCAACCGCCTTCCTAAAATTAAAGAAATTAAAAGAAAAGGAAACAGCGCATCATTAACATTTGGCGCGCAATATACAAGGTATTCGACAACAGGTGGGCAAAATTTTAAGGGGTGATTCTAGGGATCAAAATAAGACGAAAATCAAGAATAACGAAATAGCGTTTGCGGCTTTGTTTTCCAGTAATTAACGTTTAAAAATTCCAGTAAAAAGCGCCTGAAACCTGCAACCCGCCTAGCACCGACGTCTGAGCATCAGGTATGCAGGGGTCGGTACACTCGATACTGCTCCGATTCTTGATTATGACTGTACCGACCCCTGCAGACCTGACGTTCAGTCGTCGGTGCTGGGCGGGTTGCAGGTTTCAGGCGCTTTTTACTCGAATTTTTAAACGTTAATTACTGGAAAACAAAGCCGTAAACGCTATTTCGTTATTCTTGATTTTCGTCTCATTTTGATCCCTAGAATCACCCCTTAAAATTTTGCCCACCTGTCGTCGAACACACTGAATTATTCGAAGATTAATGATGATACGCGTGCATACAGCTAGTATAACATGCTTTGAATCTTTTTCTAATGAAAAATTAAGTCGAAAATGGAATCATATTTTGTCATATGAGGTTTCGTTTCTGAGTAAATCCATTTTAAAAATGTCTACATCTTAAAAAGACTGCCATTGCGCGGGAAAACAAGTTGGCGCCATCTACTGGTTTATGCTAAAAGTGAGCTGTTTTATTTCGTCGGTAAGGAGCGCAAAAATGACTTCTTGTCAATACCAGGGGGCACTTTTTACAGTTTTCTTCATTATCTACTGGTAAAAAGTAGAACTATATAAGTATTGCGTAATAGAACATCGAGATGGCGCTTCCGGTACCATTTTAAAAAGCGCGTGTTTATGAAATAAAAAATTATGATTTGTACGTTACTTTCAGCTTGTTGAACCCAATCTTTCTCAGTAATATGACACTTTTACTGTAGTATAAGTTAATTATTTGTAAAAGAAGCACTTAGCTGATACAGACTACGTCTGTGAAAATGCGTGCGTAAAATACTCGTAAGGAGGCGCACTATATTTATAGCTAGAGATAAATATATATCCTGGCAATCTTCCAAATTACCAAACGTACTGGTCCGAGACAAGTAACGGTCTAACCCTTGTAATAGCAGCATCGTGTCAGTGCTATTAGTGACGTCTATCGACATTGCGATTGTCGTGGACAACGAGGCACCAAAAAGAAAAAGAAAAACTTAAAAAATTAGTGCGAACACAAATTAGGGAAAGATGTAAACGATCCCACGGGTTATCGGCTGAGGGACACTTTGAGCAAATTTACTTTCCCGGCAAAGTGAATCGTTTATTCGCTGTAGTTGTTTAATATGAAATCGGTTAGCTTATTTTGCTTCTTCAAGATGGAGGGTGGATATCCGAACGTCTTGTATAATTATTGCTAACGAAGTTAAACTTATATCGCACCCCTGTACCTGATTGAATAGCAATCAAGTGAGTATACGTCAATCGATATGGAATTTTTTTTCTTCTCTCCTCAAATATAGAATTTTACCCATTGAGGATGACTGGATAATTTTATAGATTGGAAAATTTAGCGTTACCAGAGAATATACGTAGATTATTCATTCTATTCTAGGTTTCCCTACATATTACTACTATCTATAAAGCACTGTTTCAAGTCAATTTTCATTTATCCCTTGCCAAGTATTTCACGATTTGCAGTAAGCCAAGCGATTCGCTAAGTCTCGCCTAATTTTCTTACGAAACTTTATTCACTTATTAATTCAAGGTTTCATTTTTAGGTAGATCCTATCAAGCCCTTTAGTTCTTGTTAGACTCAGGCCTGGTAGGGTATAACGACGCTCCATGTGATACCCTGTACAAGATATGCTTTGTCGGAAATCGTTCAGCTATTCGATTTCCGGTCCCGTGTATTTTCCACGAAACGCGTATACGGTGGTACGAAACTTACCAGGATCTCTGTCAATGTATCTTCGTCGTACTACCATCTTGTATCTAATATTTCGTGTGTCATATATGTCATGCTGAAATGGTAGATGACATTAAGGGTGGTTTTCTTAAAAATTTATAAAAGGCACGGAAGAACTTAGAACTTCGCGTGTTTCATATTTTTTAAAAAAGCTATTCTTAAAGTTACCTATTGTTTTGAAACCAGCAGGATAATCTCACCCTCTCAATGTATGGCATATCTGTGTAAATAACGAGCCTCTGTGACTTCTATTTCTACAAACACAATCGTTTTACACGGCCACTCCTCTTGTAAACTGACACCGTATTTAACCTATGGCGTTGTACGCACCCGACTTATAATATCATTATGTACAATGGTGTACCGTTACAATAGACATATAAGTTAACTAATGTCTGAATGTTTGTCACGAATGTTATCTCTTGTCTTTACACGTAGAATGCACCACATGTATTCGTCGAAGAAAGGAGACCCTCTCTGCCCCCTCGGTTTCCATCCTCAAGTGCGGTGGCCGACCCGCTGCAAACGATGCTTCAGGTATCATTTTTTTTATGGATGTAGAAGGCACATGAAATTGTGTTCTGTGATCATAAATTCAATATAAGGCTATTTGGTGCAATTATAACTTTGTTTCTTTTGTTTTTAGGGATTATAAGGAACACGGGGGTAAGAAGGATAACTTAAGGGATATTACATCGTCCACGCCTAGCCTTTCGTTTGAACAATCTTCGGGAAGGTACGACTGCCTTCAGGGTCACTAACGATCATCACCAAATGATGCAAAGCTAAATTAAAGAATAAAATTTATTAATTGTATTCAGAATACAATAGACTCTCGTTATATTGCCGCGGTGGAAGAGTAGTACTAGTAAGATCAAATCCCTCACGTGGCAATATAACGAGCATCTACTGTAACTGCGTCTATTGAACTGAAATTAAACTAATTCATTAGGTCTGCAGAGAATGGTAAAAGGGTATGGTCGTCGGCGACGAACCTAGCAAAAGATGATTTCAAAGGAAGCTCAGAATCGTCGCCGGCAGCAGCCGGCTGGACATCGCTTATGGATCTTTCTGCCATCGATAAAGAAGAAGAAAGATTAAATGGTGATTATTTGAAAGTAATACTTTTGAAATAACATCTTTTTTTCTTATTAAATTATTATCTTGTAGCAAGGAGGCCAACGAAATTACAGATCAGAGAGGTCATAGCCAACAGAGGTGGGGGTAGTTCTGAAAATGATGTTGAGTTTATAATTCAGGTAAATTGAAAGATTATTACAGAAATACTATTTTACGAAATATTTGAGATAAGAATCTTTCACTGCCCTTTATTGTGACTTGATCAAATCTAAATTTCCTAACATTTCTACAGTATTTAGTTTAATTGTGAACAGCTTCTATTACAGCAGCAGATTTGAATCCAGAAATCAAGAGACCCTGAAACTTCCTTTATCACTCCCAATATTTATTATTGGTCTAATTCCATTTACCTTGAAACTTTACTCCCTCAAGGTGTTCATGTTAAAAAAGTGATAGCAAAGAAACGGACCTCCTTTGTCTACGAATGTATCTCGTAAATTGCTGTTTCTCTATTCAGGTGAAAAAGTCGAAGATCGGTTCATCGAAAAGCGCGATACAAAATGAGGATCACCTTATGGAAAAGGAAGAGACGACGGAGAAAGTAATGATACCAAACATCTGCATCCCATTTGCTCAATTTTTCTTTCCATCGCTGATTTCTTTTTTAAATTGCGCTGAACGTCATGCAGGACACTGTACTGAAGATTTGATTCGTTTAAATAACTAACACTCCAAGTATCCATTATTGGATATTTCCCTGCTGTACAAAAAAGCTATTGTTACATATAGTACTTTATCTTTGCATTAACATCTTTTATCCATCCATGTAAATTGCTGAGGAACGCAACATCTTAATTATATGTATAAAGTATCCTTATGTTTGAAGATGAAACAGCTAATTGAAGTTGATTACAATTATATTATATTATTAAGTGCCAGCTGATGTAGCAATATGTAATGCTAGAAAATAGATGCAAGTGGCAAAGCTGAGAGTAGAAATTGAAATAGATATTAATAAAATAAAATATAATCAATGTATGATCTTCAGAGCGAGATGGACCGTCTAAGGGCACAATTGGTCGAGCTGCAAGCGAGATGCGAGAAAGCTGAAAAAGAGAAAAGCGAAATCTTGATGAGAAGATTAACAACCATGGAAACCATATCTAACAAAGCGTCGTCGAATGAATTACAGAAACTTCAGAAGAAGAACGAAGGTATTACAGTTTTTCAAAGTCCACCGAGGGCTGGACGTGTTAACTGATGAAATTTTATTGATATTTAGCGTTGATGCAAGAGAAAACAAACCTAATGAGCAAGGTAAAAGAGTTGGAG
Source organism: Osmia lignaria lignaria (assembly GCF_051020975.1). Taxonomy (NCBI): domain Eukaryota; kingdom Metazoa; phylum Arthropoda; class Insecta; order Hymenoptera; family Megachilidae; genus Osmia; species Osmia lignaria. The sequence continues at coordinate 15,020,778 of NC_135040.1, forward strand.
AAAGAAACAGGCTCAAAGTTGTTTAGGGGCGACAGAGATAGAGAAAAGGAAGAACTAAGATCAAAATTAAAGGCAGCTGAAAATTTATGCGAAACTTTGATGGATGAAAATGAAGACATGAAGAAGGAAATTCGTCAACTGGAGGAAGAGATATATGAATTACAGGATACTTTTAGGTAATCCAGATACTCATTCGCTGACGCATGTTCATTTGGCTTATGTGTTTCTTTTTTAATTTATGAGATTGTCTTCATTGGTGTAACTAGGATATTTGGATGGGGTGGGTCAGTCTCACCCTGGCCCTTACCTAGTTACGCAAATGATTGTCTTATACGTAAGAATTTTCACAATTCTATTGCCTTTCCTTGAAACATGTGAAGCTGCTGTAGAGGATCTAGATTGAAAGCAAAAAAAAAAAATTCGATTTAACACCCTGTGATCTTACCATGGATCAAGAAATTGATGATTTAAAAAAAAGAAAGAGAGCAAGCATTCTACTAACTGGTTTGTCTGAATTTAAATTAATAACCAAACGAATAAAGAAATTTAATTTCCACAACGGCGAATTACGACTCGCTCTCGTGTGATTTTTCTTTATGTTAATAACATACACGTGCTTGAATTGCCACTGATCTTTTTACAAAACGATAACGAGACTATGAAGGGAGTCGATAACAACGAATATCCACTTACTGCGACAAAATCAAAATTGATCATGAATCTCTTTAAAAGAAAAATCGAATTTTTTTCCTCAATCAGAATTTAAAGGTAGCTTATGTCGAAGGGAAGACTTTAAAGAGTTAACAAAGATTTTTTAGCAACACAAGCTGTCTGAATTGTTGCAGGACGACGATTTGGACGGAAGACATCAACAAGACTGCATTGCTTTTCGCCAAAGCTGCACTGAACGCGTGGATGTTTGATCACTTGGTAAACCAGTTCCTCTGGCTATTAATTAAATATCTTAACACATTGACTGTCATCAGAGTCACCAATGGATTTCCCATCCATGGTTCCTTATGAACATGTTGACAGTCAACATGTTAATTGTACTTGTATCAAAAGCAAAATAAACTAAAGAGGAACCGCGTTTTTAAAGAGAGCAGTACGTGGAATAAAATACTGTCGTCGAACCCTTTCAATCTTTACACACAATTTCATGCTTTTCTCTGTCAAACCGCTTCCATTTGAGTCTCTAATATGAATGCAAATTAATTAACAAAGGTAATTATATAATGTACAGTGACTTGAAAGTACACTGTAGCTTACTTATGGTTCTCTTACTAAAAAACTTCCAATTCTTCTGTTTTGATGATTAATCAGATCAGTAGGTATGTGATATGAAGATATTTGATTTTATCAAGGGATGAGCAAGCAGACGAATATGTTCGTCTTCGGAAGAGCTTGGAACAGTCTAATAAGAACTGTCGAATATTGTCGTTCAAGCTAAGAAAAGTCGAGAGAAAGGTGGAGGAACTGGAGAGTGAGAAAAGCGGTCTGGAAAAGAAATATGATGAGGTAATCAATACTCTGTGAAGCTTCTAAAACTCGCAATCATCGATGATAAAAGATTGTTCGTATTAGGTGAAAAAGGTTGAAGAAACGCTGAAGAAGGTCAAGGGCGAGTTCCAAGGTAGACCTCAGAAGAAAGCAACGGATTTGACGAGCAAAGTGCAGCTTAAAAAAATGGTGGAGGAAATGGAGAAAGAAATAGGTTGAATAAAAAGAGTTATATAAATAAATTTACTTCGCGAAGAACCACGGAATAATGAAGTTAGTTTTCAGGGGACCTGATGACCATTTTCACAAACATCTCTGATGGCAAAGATGTGGACGTTCAAGAGTTGAAATCCAAAGACAGTTATATTAAATATGATAAGCTTATGAAAGAGTACGAGCTGCTTAAAGAAAAGCTAGACAACGTCACCAAGGAATTATCAAACGAGAAAGAGAAGAAGAGGACGCAATCAGGCTCCAAAGCTGAAGACAAAAATACTGATCTTCAAAACAGTAAGCTACTATTCAGATCTAAACAAGCTGATATTTGAAGCTTCTACTATGTACTTGTTCTATTATTATTCAGTAAAAAAGAAATTAGATGAAGCTGTGAACATGAGGGAAACCGAAAGAAAGGCATGGGACCAGGAGAAAACAGCATTGTCTGAGGAAAAGGAGAAGCTGAAATCGAAGCTACTTTCATTGTCTGCAGAAAAGCTCAAAGTGTACAATGAAGTCGTTCAATTAAAGAAGGATTTAGAGACAGCCAAATCGTCAGAAAAGGAAGGCGAGAAAATGGAGAAGACGATAAACGAGCTGAAGAGAGAATTATCCCAAGAACGAGAGAAGAACAAGAAATTGCAGGACGATTTGTCTGCCTACACTGAAAGGGAATCAAAAATGACTCAATCAATGACGTCTGTGAGTGTCGTTGAAATAGTTAATTGTATAAATTTTATAAAATAAAATTATCTTTTTAGGTGGAACAAACGAAGAGCAAACTCGATGCTGAGGTGAAACGTCTGAAAAAAGAACTGGAGAATGCAAAATCCTCCAACTCCACAAAAATAAACAACCTGACCACAGAATTGTCTGAGCTAAAGAAAGAAAAAGAGAAACTGTTGTCTCAAATTGATCAAGAGAAACAATCCAAAGAAGCTGAGGTGTCCATGCTGAAGAAGAAAGTCAATTCATTGGAAAAGACTGGATTAAACGCAAAGAGAATGAACGAAATGAGGCAAACGTATAATGAGAAGATTTTGAGTAAGTTGTTTTACTATGATACGAAGAAACAAGTCAGAATGATCTACATATATCAGGTAACAGTGGCTTATATTTCAGATTTGGAGGACGAGCTGAAGAAGGGTGAACAGGAGTATAATAATTTAAATGAGAAGTACATTGAACTTGGAAAATTGAAAACGCAGTTTGAGGCTGATAACGAAGCACTCAATAAGTAATTAATCTTCCAATCTTTATCAATTTAATTTTAAGAAAAGATGACATTTTACTTTTCTATTACTTACAGCAAATTACGAGAACAAAACACTGAATTAATTAATATTCGCAAGGAGCTAGAAACACTAAGGCAGACCGTCAAATTGAAGGAAAGCGAATGGCGGTCCGAGAAAGGCGTTTTGCAAGTAAGAATTCACATTGTACGAAATATTTTTAAATAGAGCGTTAAAATTACATGTAGAAATATTTTTCAGAATAAATTAAAGGAAAGTGAGTTGCCAAACAGAGCCATGATAACAGATCTGAATAACGACATAAGCAATTTGAAGAAAGAGAACAATACTTTAGTAACGCGATTGGAAGATTTAAGGAAAGCGGTAAGTAAAATTGTTACTAGAAAATGATTATATTTTTTAAAAATTTATATTTCGTAGAATGACGATCTCTCTGACAAGCTTAAAGACTATGAAGCAGTGTCAAAAATTCATCAAGCAATAACGCCTGATACTAATGCACTGGAGTCAGAAATTAGGAAACTGAAGAATGCTTTAGAAAACATGGAAAAAGCTAAGAAAGCTGATTTGGCACAATGCAAGATGAGATACGAGCACCGAATCACGGCTATTAATGACGAGATTCAAACTATTCAAAATCAATTATCACGATACAAACGTGAACGCGACACTTACAAACATATGTTGGAGGGTGCTCAGAAAACAATTGGAGAACTGAAGTCTAATAGAGGCAGATTAGCGTCTAATGCGTCTTCTGGAAAGTCTGATGAGGTTTGTTATTTACTATAATGAATAGTAGCAATATTAATATAAGAGTATACTTTTTTTTTCATAGGAAGAAGAAATGTCTGGTGCCAGCAGACTGATTCTGGAAAGACAGATCAACAGTCTGGAAGATGAACTGTCTGAAACAAGATTAGAGACATCTAGATTGAAAGCAGAATTAGTATCAGAAAAATCAGCTAGTCATGTTAAAGTGTCTGAATTGCAATCACGAATCAACGAGGTAAAACTGTAAACGCCTGGTTCTTCAGGTTTTAAAATATTTCATTTTCTTTCGATATTACAGCTGGAGGAGGAACGAATGATCGCCAGTGGCAGGACAAAGATCCCAGGATTAAAAGTTCGCATGGAACTGGCTTGGCAGAAAGAACGGGAGGAACATCAGAGATTGTTACAAGAAACAGCTACACTGGCTAGGGATTTGAGACAAACCCTGTTTGAAGTATGTATTAAGTTAAAGCCATCCTCGCTGATATTTAAAATTAAAATTTTTCTCTACAGATTGAGAGAGAACGTTCCAAAGAACGACTGGAAAACAAGAGACGACAGGATCAATTGAAGAAGGTATACGATGAAGAGAAGGAAGAGAGCAAGAAGAAATTGCTGGAGGTAGATATTCATTAAAAAATGATGTGAAAGGTTTAAAAATTAATGTATTTCTTCCTACAGTTGCAATGTGATTTACTGGAATTAAGAGACGCCCACGCAAAACTAAGGACCAGTAACGAAAAGATGAGGCGAGAAAAGGAACGACACGAGAGGGAAAGAGAAGAACTAAAAGATGCTATCTTCAAGAAGAGTAAACAAGAACAAACTGAACTAAGAAATATTAATGTGCTGTTGCAACAAGTCAATGATTTAATGAAATTCTTCCCTGAGTTGAATGGCATAGCTGAAAATGGAAATTCCAGTACTTACACACCTACACCACCCAGACGATTAAAGGTACATTACATTAAAATAATTAGTTATTATTCATAAAATACATCATCTATTTTGATACTTTAAAGGGACCAAAATCAAGAGAATCATCGCCAATGTTGGACGCAAAGGGTGACATAAGAGGTATGATCATCATTATTCCTTCATTTAGATGATTTAAATCAATGATTGTATTGAATATCCAGGTTCAAATTCACAACTTGGCGAAAGAACAGAGAAATTGGAATACACTATTAAAAAGCTGATGGATGTGGCAAAGGAGTTGAAGGAATCAAAGAAAGCAGCTGATGAAACTAATGCTACAAGGCTAAAGAAACTCAGCAAAAGGTGAAGATTAATATGATTAATTATATTTTGACTAGATTTAATCAATGATTATTATACACTATCAGATCAACATCCGTTGAGAGTGATCCAGGCAAAGGAATAACAACAGCTCGTTCAAAACCACGTTTGAAGAGAAAGAGCTTGTCTTTGGAACAGACGACCGCACGAAACGAGGAAGTATGCACGGAACAAAGTTGTATATAATGTAAAAATTATATCAGATAGAATATTTAATTTATGATTGGTTGTAGTCACGTATTTGGGGCACTGATAGCAACATGTCCAGCTTGCAATCGTTGGAAGGCTCGGAAGTTGATGGACGAACGCTTAGTTTACAGAGAGATTCTAGTGTCGACAGGTATTTCAATATCTGTAACATATTTAAGAATATATCTATTAATTTTCGATAATTTTTAGTCGTCTCTCCACTGGTTCCACGAAGAGCGAGATGTTAGAACGAGAGAAGAAACACGGTAAAGGAATAATAAAAAAGCTTACAACAAAATTAACTAAATCAGCCAGCGTAGACGATCCAAACGTTTCCATGGACCTCTCTCTTCAGGTACACAGATCATAAATCATTGTTTTTTACAATTGTAAAATTAATGATTCTTGTTTATAGACCTCGGGATCCGAAACTAGTATCACGGAGAAGACTGAAAAGAAAAATCTGAAGAAGAAATTAACGGATATTTTCAAACGAGGTTCGAGAGGCAGCAGGTATGGTTTGGTTTAAATAAAAATAAAAATTTAAACGAAGGGGACTTTGAAAAGAATGCTATTTTTTAAACAATACAATAATCAGTCGAATAATCAACTAAGATTTAATATTAATATTATGATATAAGTATGTACAAATTAGAGAATGAAAATGAAATTGTCACTGACAAAATAATTTTGTTTCTCTATTTTCAGTGTAGAGAAGAAAACTGGCACCTCAAGTCAAAGTAGACCAGTATCAAGAAACTCCACAACATCAGACAAATGATTAAATTACAAATTTATGGTACCTTGCTGAATCATTGCTCTCTGCTAGCATTAGCGATTTTAAATGTACAATTACAACAAATGGTACTGCAATTAAAAAAGAAAGAGATTGCTCAGTTACGTGTATCGGAGCATATACAAAAAGATAATACTTCCTCTACCAATATCTTCTTTCTTTATTACTGTCCCCATCACGGACCACGTTTTTCCTTCTTCGATTTCCGCTTGTGTTTCGAGCTCTTCTGCTCTTTGTGTTTATGTTTCTTCTTCTCCTTCTTCGACTTCTTCACTTTTGTTCGCTCCACCCACACACCGGTTACCTTAGAATCTGTTTTGGGTTTTGGTACAACAACACTTCTGAACACGGGTTTAAAAGTTTGTGAACTGGACGCCTCTGGTTCAGGAGGAGCTTCATTCTTAAGTAGTCTTGAAGGAAGCGCAGGTCCGTACATATCAGGCAACAACTGAACCTCTGGAGGATTTGAACCGGTATCGCTAATCTGTTTGCTTCCTGAATCAGTGTCAGATACCGTGATTACATCTACCTCTTTCTTTGTTTCACTTGATTGCGTACTGGATCTAGGATCAGCAACTAAACTATCAAGATCCACCTTGGCGAAAATTCCCCGAGGTGGAGAGGTGTTTCTGTTTACATTCACCTCGCTTGGAACTTTACCGATTAGGACCGACTTCACCACCTCGCTATCCACGCTTTCTTCTGGCTCTGAATCAGACTCTTCATCACTGCTACTTAAGAAAATTGCTTTGAAAAGATCTTTCTTCTCTTCCGATTTACTTTTCGTTATACTATCATTCTCTACATCTTTGGCTTGTTCATCTGGAATCTCTGTAGTTGAATCAAACTTGTTGCCTAAATTTTCTTTGACTTCAGTAGCTCTGGGAAATGTTTCTTGGACTTCTTTGCCAAAAACTTTCTCGTAAGAAGCTTCAAAATTTCTCATTTTTTCAGTTACAGGCTCTATTGCTTGTTGACTATTAACAGGAATATCTTTATTGGACTTTATATCTACATTTGTGTTATTAATAACGCTATCTTCTTTTGATGGAGCAGTGCTTTCAAGAGTTTCCTTTGACACGGTGTCAGTAGCTCTCAAAAATTTCGTAGAATTGCTCCAATCTATGGAATCAAAGATTGAAAATTTCGCTGTTTTCTTTTGCATCTCTGGTGGAGCACAGCCACCCTGTGGCTCAGGGATATTAAATCTTTTGCAAACGATACTCGCAGGTTTCCATTCTATGCGCTCTCTAGTTAATTTACCAAACATTTTCATCTTTACAGCTTGTTTCAACTCATTATCTTGTTCATTTTTTGCTGAAGAAGCATCCGAACTCACAGACTCAGAAGCATGTGTAAATTTACTGGTGACATATTCGTTTGTTGACTTTACAAATAATTTAGCTGCTTGCTCAAATTCAACCCGTTCGTGTTCCCTGTCCCATTCTGTCATCGATAATGACTGTATACTTTCGAGTTTATCCTTTTCACCTTTATCCGAGAAAACTAAATATTGCTCGAAACGTCTTTGTTTATCAGGATCAGATAAAAATGGTTTCATCGTGCTCTTGTTTATGGAACTATCTTCGATTAAGTTATTTGTGCCACTTTGTTCCTCTGAAGCTGAAAAGGAATCTTTAAACTCCTCTAGATTCTTCAAACTTCCCTCAGAATCTTTACCAAGACCAACGGTGCCTCCCTTAACAAAACTTTGTGCATTCAATTTATCCATCCATGAAGTAGCTGCTTTAACTCGCTGATTTTCCTCTCTCTGCCTTTCCTCTGTTCGTTGCTTCCCATGTAAATTTAACACTTTAGTAATGATATTAGAGGCGACCGATGGGACTGAATTTGGGTAAGATTCTGATAATTTTTTAGAACTAGGAGTTTCCTCCAGTATCCTAGCCCTATCCTCAGCTGTAAGTTCTTTACGTTTTCCGTTCTCAATTGCACGAGGAATGTTATCAGTCGGTGGATAGAATCTACTTTTTCTAACTGCGTGCATCGGCACGAAATCCTTGGGTAACTCTGGTGGTGGAAAGATCTTCTTGTGTTGCAATTTAGCGCTTGCCAATGCAAAACCTTCTAAACAATTATCATTTTTCAAACTGTTATCGCTAGACCATCTCGTCTTCGTTTTACGTTCAGGACCGAGCGAAAAATCGTAACGCGACATGTCCTCCCTCTCGTATATGTCTTCGTCGTCGGCCTCAAATGCACCAACTCCAAATGCTTGTCCATGGATTGATAACTTTTTATTTTTATCCTGAACACTGAATGCGGGAGTATCAAATAAATTTACATGACCAGAAAGTATGGTTCTTCTATCCAAACCACTGTATCCTATGCCAAAGTAATTATCTTTTGGATTGCACCTATAAAAGAGTTATTATTATTGTTTATTATTTATCAAAGTCATATTATGGAAACGTGGAGTTCACCTAAATGGTTCATAATCATCAGGAGCAAATGTAACATCTTCGTGATCATCTTCTGAATCTTCAGAGCTACTTTCTGAGTTTGCCTTCTTGGAATCTTGTTGCAATACTTTCATTTTTGCATTCCTTCTTTTTATTTTAGCCTTTTCTTTTTTTGTAACTCTAGATCCTATACCTTGACCCGGTCTCCATCCCATTTTCTTCAGTAACATAATGCCAACCGTCTCTCTGTTACATTATATGTTGGTTAATGATTAAAATTAATACTTCATAATACTTCATAATACTTACTTCACAGGTTTCAAAAGGTCCTTCAGTACTGGAGTACCAGGAATAGGACCACTGCTCTCACGATTTATTCTCTCTCTTTTAACACCTCTGTGCCCATGGTCAGTATAATCACTGGTAGCACAAATACCCTTTGGTGCAATTCCAAATTGCCCTGTATCTTCTTCATCCATGAAATCTTCTGGACATTGGGTAATGCCTCCTGCTTTGCTACTTCTGGAAGACTTGAAGTGCTGTGGCCTCCAGCCATCTCTTGTGCCAACAGTATTAAAGTATCCAGCAGAGAAACCTCCAGTAAATGCTCCATGGAATCTACGTCTACCTTGTGCATCATACGCGCATTGTTCTTCAATTGTTACAGGTTTCTTCCTTGGTAAATTGTCTACAAAAAATCCATGTCAGAATGTAACAATTTTATGATTAACTTTTAATATTTATATCTCTTTAATTACCTTCATCTAAAGGATCAAGAGGAACTCCAAAGGAAACATAGTTTTCATCCTCAGAATCACTCATTTTTGTAATATATAATAATTATCATTTAAAGATAAATAACATTGAAAATCTCTTCTTATTTTATACAAGTGTCAAAAAGAGTACATTTGAGGTTACAAGGTGCATATTAAAATAGTATTTTCCTCTTTGACTGAATATCAGTAAACCATCTACTTAAACAGATTTTGTTTGTATTTGAATTAAGTTAAATCTTGACAAAGTATAAATCGAAGAAAGTACCTTAAAAACATGGAAATGATAAATAAATCAAGAACTGTGTTATTTGTAATTTCTTCGTTTTAGAGAATTAATGGTGCTTGTGTTGGTAATGGAGCTGCGAACCAATAATAATGTAGATGGTAGGAACTTTTTCTCTGAGATTGGTAGAAAAATATTTTTGGACGCAGTAGGGAATAATTTTGAACAAATTTACAGAAGTACGCAGAAGCATTTGCTGCAGTTAGTCAACAGAAAAGTATCCGGATAAGTACAAAACGATGGAACGTAATGAGAAGTTTTTAATTTGAAAAAAGGTCGTAATTACTGAAAGAATACGGGATAAGGAATAGATGGCGTGTGAAGTAATTTTTGATAAGATAGTGGAAGCGAACGCTTTCTTTGATTTGGAGCTGGTTTGAAGGATCGCACGACATTTGAAATGATAAATCAAATGTCGGAGGAAACGATCGCGACTGCACCTACCAGTGCAGAAAAACCGTCAAATCTAGACACGAAGCCACGAAAATTGAGTGTAAAAACGTTTGATTTCCTTTGGAAGCGTGATTCACGGCGTGAGAATATATTGAAAAAAGAAAACAACCAGAAGAAAAAAGATTTGATAGAAGGAAAAGTTATTGAATCCAAGACTAAAAATGCTCCTTCTAATAAAAGGTCTTTTAACGTCTTCAAGGGTATTAAAAGACACATGCAGATTAAGAAGCTGACAATACATGATTCCAAACAAAAAGTAAGTATACAAAAGCTTTAGTGGTATTTTCTATCTAACAGAAATATTTCCAGATGAAAGAAACATATAGTTTGCAGAATGATACAAACTGTGATTCATCAACACTTCAGCAGAATAAATGTACAGTTTCTGTTGAAGGGAGCACTTTATCAGATAATAAATGCGAAGATATTAAGAAAAATTCTGATATTTTGAACAGCAGCGAATCTTTAACTGCTACAGATGAATGTACTTTGTCACAAAATGAATGTACTTTGGACAATCTAAATGAAGCAGTAGAAGGTTGTTCTGATATTGAAACAAAAACAGAATCAGTACACGTGCAAGTTGTTGACAATTATCAATCAGATAATAATCATGAAACTATTCCTAATATGCATTATCTGTTCTCTAATAACAACACACTGCAAATAGAATCTGTAGTTGCTGAGGAGCATCAAGTTGAAAATATTGAAGAAATTTCAGAATCTAATATAAATAATGATAAAGCAAAGGTAAGCCTTACAGAAGAGCTGCTTAAATTAAGCAATTATGGATGGTATTGGGGACCAATATCAGGAACCGAAGCTGATGCCAAACTTATGTCCGAACCAGATGGTGCATTCTTAGTCAGGGACTCGTCAGATGATAGGTTTGTTCTTTTTATTGGAAGCATTTTTTAAATGACAACTTATGTACAATATTTTTAATATTTGTTTTCATACAGATACGTCCTGACGCTTAGTTTTAAATCATCTGGAAAATTGCTCCATGCTCGTATGGAACATAGCGGTGGTTTATTTTCTTTATGTAACCAAAGTGAAAGTGAGGGATTTAGTTCAGTAGCTGATTTAATTAACTATTCAATGAATTTTAGTCAGTCAGCAGTATTTTGTTATTCTCGGCCTAAATACCCTGGCCATCCATCGTTCCCTGTAAGATTAACCAAGCCAGTGAGCAGGTTTAATCAAGTTCGAAGCTTACAGTATCTTTGTCGTTTCGTTATACGTCAAAATACTAGATTGGATAATATTCATAAACTACCTTTACCAAAAACTATTAAGGGCTATATCGAAGAAGCACATTATTAATGCAAAAAGAAAAAAAAAAACGTGAAACGTACTATAATATCCGTGATACGAATTTTTACAGATTGAGATTATTGAATCATGTAAACTAGTTATTGCACAAAAATTTGATTTTGAAAGGTAAGAACAGATTAGATATGAGCATTTTTATTTTATAAAAACTGAAATACTCATTGTTGAATGTACAAGATATCTCCGTTTCTATAAAAGTTGATTGATATGGCTATATCAGTTTTATTTATATAGATAATGAGACTTATAGTTAAAATAATTTTAATTTGCATGAATTGTTTCATTATAAAATATGTTATATTCTTAAACATAATCAGAAGTTTAATCAACCTGTGAAGTACTTGGCTGTGTAAATACATTGTTTAGAATAAAACAATCTTCTGCTCAATTGAATGGTAAAGGTACAAGTTGATCTTCCCTTGTTTAATGGGGACAAAATTTTATGAAAGAAAGGGATCATATTGCCTTAATTACTGTAGTGTTGCAGGGTAATTGTTAAATATTATTAGATTTATATTTCTATCAGTTTATATCTTTATATATCTTGCACAAAAATAACTCATATTTATTGAGTTTGACTTCAATTGTACAGAATTTGTTAAAATATGGTACTAAAATAAATTAGATATGATTGTTAATTTAACTTAAATCTTCATTTTCTTTAATATTTCCATTGTACAACTGAAAGTATATACATCGTTTTTTCAAAAGTATACTTTCATTCGCACTAAATAAATTCGAAAAAGAAATACTCGACGTGCTTTGATTTCTATAAATAGCCAATAGTTTATTCTTCTTCTACTTGAAATTTAGTTTACCTATTCCAGTTCAGTCCGAGTATATTACGTGCCTGTCGAGAAACAACATCAAATAAGAATATTGTTACAATATTGCTTTATTAAATAATACTAAAATTTAACCAAAACTTACTGTAACAAAAGCAGCACTTGCTGTTTCAGAAACACGATTCAGGGCTTGATCTGGTAAGGCTATATCAGAAGTTGTTGTGAAAAATGCATGAATTTGTGTTGCATCTTTTATCCGCCTTTCTAAGAAGTTCCAAGTTTGTCTATGATCTTCACTGTTATCTTGTAGCATATACAGCTCTGTGGTTTTATAAATACCTGCTAATACTACCCTTCTTGTGTACCAGTTGATCTAATTAAAAAGATTTCAATACAAAATATTTTAATTGAACATAAAAACACATAGAAGACAAAACTATAGAAATATTCTTACATCAACTGATCTATCACCAGCATAATAACAAATGTCATCTACCAAAGTAAGTAAATTAGCTAATGACTTTGGTGCATTAGGTGGTAGTGCCATTAGAGCTAATGCTTGGGGCCATGTCTTTTTATATGGAATCACCATTCTAAGCCTTATTTCAACGGCATCGCGTACTTGTGATTCTAATGGTTTTTCTCCTTTGGTACAATTTTCTTCAGTAGCCTCTGCTCGTTTCATAAGGATTTCATTTAATTCTGTGTTACATGTCAAATAAAAGTACTGAACCAAATCTACTCCTTTATTAGGGAATAATCCATGAACCACACCAGGATACCCAATAGATTCTGCACCTTTAGTACATATACTTATTAATTGTCTGTATTAGATGCAAACAATATATTATTATACTTTGAAACTATAACTAAAATACATTTAATAAATATATGGGATTTACATCACCTATTTACTCACACACAAAATTGCTTCTAATTCATCTACTTAACTGAAAAAAAAAATATTATGAATTACCAGCACTGATAGCTTGCTGGCTCCATCCTAGATCATGAACATACTTTAAAGATGCAGCAAGAATTTTTGTTTTGATATTTTTTTCATATTCTTCGTCGCTTTCCTTACAATTAGTATACTCTTTACTTGTTTGTTGTGTATTTGCATTTTCAGTCTGATTCGAGAGTAATGTCTTACAAGTCCATAAACTTCTAAAACCTAATAAAATTAAAATTAATTTTTTTATTTCAAGAAATGATATATATTTATTTAATTATAATTAGTAATAGCGAAACGAGTAAATTACAGGGTAAAGTCAAAATAAATAAATTGCAAATGAAAAAGTATTTTATTTAACAGCAAATAATGTACACATTAAAAATATGGAGGTATTGTTCTGAAATTACAGTACTATTACTGTGTTACTTAAGAGGATTATTCATAATGCATTCATTAACTCTAATCAAAATGCTTTCCATTACATCAAGCCCATTCACTGCTTGATAGCACAATGAAAGTTTATTTAGGACTGGTATTGCTGACAATTTTTCACCTCCCACAGGTAATGGTGCTTCAATAACATTCCTTTCTAATTCTGTTTTTGCATTTGCTTTAATAGCTTTTTTTTGTTCTTCTACATCCTTTACCTTCACCTTCCAGTGTGTTCTGCATAAATATATACCTTCTCTGAGTGGTTGTAAATAATCTTTCTCCAATTCATCTACTAAATTCCAAATTCCAGTTTGATTCTGTTGGTCTCTAATAAATAGAAATCTCAAAAGGTTTAAGCTAGTGATTATCTCATCAGATAATTCTACCAAGTCTGATGCTCTTTCATGTGGTAATTTACAAGCTAATTTAATCAGAGACTCTAAATTATTACCAAGAAAATATGGAATAAGTGGTACCGATTGAAGGCATTCAATGACAGAATCCTTGACTATCCCAGTAGTTAAACTAAGCAGACCTGAGTATTTACTAGTCTGATACAACCGAAAAACGATTAAATATCTAGCTTGCATGTCAAACATTTCAACATATTCTTGAAATATGATTAAAGCTCTTTTCCTTTCTTTGTTATTATTAAAATAACAGATCATCACCTTTGCAATTGTATCAAACAACTGTAAATAAATATTAAGCTCCAGTAACTCTGATGTTAAGGAACGTCTTATCAGTCTTTTCAATAATTGATCCATTAAACTTAATCCTTTTGCAATTGTTTCCTGGTCTTCAAGTAGCTTAATAATAAGATATATACATGCTTGAAAAATATACTGGAAGTCATATACTTGTGGTACTCTCTCCCATAAATGTATCCTTGTTATGACATAAAAATAAAAGTTAGCATATGCTAAGTCTGATATATTTTCATCTAATTCAAAAAGTGTTACTTTAAGATTATGACACTCTTCTTCTATGCATTTCTTCTTAGAATTGGTTTTTTTACTTCTTAAATTCACAATATTTAAAAACCAAAGCAAATCTCCAGTTATTTGACTTACAAGAGTTACAATCTTTTCTGGTATAGACTGTTTTAAATATTTTTCTGGGAGATGACTCAATGGTTTTCCCATCAAAAAAATTAGGATACTCGCAAGGTAATCTTTCAATGTGGCACACTTTTCTGAATTTTCTAATCTTGCTTCCTCCACTAATGGTTCCAAGAATGATATAATCACGATATAAATATTCTGTATTTTATTTATAGTTATAGTACTACTTGGGGAATCCTCATCTGGTATTGGTAAACTGTCAACATAAGATCTTATTGTACTGCTACACCACTCTATGGCTTTCATCTTATTATTCATTTTATTGAGGCACTTATTAAGTACCTTTAGAACTATACAAAATTTCACATGAATCTCTGGACCTTCTACTTGTTCTAACAGCTCTAATACAGTCTCAGAAGGATTACATTTTTCTACTATAATATTTAATATTTTTGTGCAGCATTCAATTAATTCTGCATTATACTTTGTGTTTTCATTGGTAAGATGAGAAGATACAATTGGTACAATATACCACGAAGATTCTTGAATGATATTGTCATAACTATTGTCTTCAAAGAGATTTAAAACTTCTTTGAGTTTGTTTTTCTTCAAGTAATCGGTTAAGTCATTAATAAATTTGTTCGTTACATTTTCCTTAGGGTCTGTCATTTTTAACAAAATTATTTGTCATACAAATATTAAACTGTTAACAATCTTCCTTGCTCATAAAAACCTTTACTTTCATAACCTTTACTTTCGACGTATTTAAATACCACTCTTTCCGCAAACTTACGATGAATAAATTACATTATTTTTAGGAAAATAATTGTAAAAGATAATGAATTACAGAGTTGTGGTGAAATTTTTAAGAATATTATGCTCTGCTTATGAAAACTGTGCGCATTTACTATAGACATACAATATATAGTATACAAATTGCACAATGAAACACAATTATTACACGTATTAATACGATTTGTAATATTTGTCTTGTGTATTTGATAATTCATTTACAAAATTCTAAACAATAAATGACAGGATCAAAATGATGCGCGTATGAATTGCGATTGGCATATATGATGGATAAAAGACAACTCGCTTACCGTTCGCTAAAAACCCTTTTCGCATTAACAAAATACTTGACATAGCCATATTCACCAATTTTAAATAAACTACTTGTCATATATTTATATGTGTACGATGAAACTATACAAATATTATTCTACTTGCGAGATTCGTTTATAGACACTTTATGAATTATACTTTACGTTTCACCTTTCCTGTGAATTTGTCTTAAACATTCTCTTGCTTTTATTTACGTTTAACGTAGTTTCAAAAATAAAAAAGCAAATACTGGATTAAACAAACAATATAATTTAAATTGTATATCAAAATCGTTAATTAAAAGATAGGAAAAATAAAATTATCAGTCAAAATTTGATTTTCTGCCGGAAGGGGGCGCTAGTTGTATCAAGAAACTTAACTGTTGACATCTACCTGCAAATTTTGTTTATGCCAGAAAAATGTTATAAAGTATCGCGAAAACAAAGGTCCAGAAAGGTTAAGGGAATTGAAGGTATTTTTATTGTATCTTCAGTATAAACTTAACTGGAAATGGAAAATAGTGGTGAAAGTGGTGACGACGGAGGACCTTTAAGTACAACAGCATTTCTTGGCGGTAGTGGTGTTTCTGCGTCATATATCAGTGTACAATCGGACGACATGGAGGGTAGGTTAACGATGTTTTGAAAATATTCGATGGAAACACAAATAAACTATAATTATACAACTATTGTATTATTGCTTTCAAATAATTAACAATTTTCAATGTTAACTTATACGAACAGGTTATTATTTTTATTCAGATGATCCTGAAAACACGGATGATTCAAATCATGGAACAAGCGATCCTTTACAAGGAGCCGGAGGCGGCAGTGGTGGAGGTCCTCTTCGTGAGCAGGACCGATTTCTGCCGATAGCGAATGTTGCTAAAATTATGAAAAGAGCTATACCAGAGGCGGGAAAGATAGCAAAAGATGCACGTGAATGTGTTCAAGAGTGTGTATCCGAATTTATATCGTTTATTACATCCGAAGCAAGTGATCGGTGTCATATGGAAAAACGTAAGACTATCAATGGTGAAGACATTCTATTTGCCATGACGACTCTTGGTTTTGACAATTACGTAGAACCACTAAAAGTGTATCTACAAAAATACCGAGAAGCTACGAAAGGTGATAATCCTCCAGGGAGTGGTACACCGGCAGGCAATGGAAAAGTTGAGCCACAAGGAACTATGTACGAAGATCAGTTGTTTGCCATTGCCGCGACTGCTTCTAGTGCTACCACTTCGGATACGCCTGTAATATATAGTTACACGTCTACCGATCAAATGCAATTCCAGCTTTCCTGATCGCAACAGGTTAAAACGATATATTAATATAAATTATTAAGATACAGAATGCGATACGCGATACAGCTATCTCAACTGTAGCATATTTTTTCTCACGTACGATTGTGTTTTACATAAGACTGTAAAATCAGTTTTGATGGGTAAACTAAACTTACATTTGTAAGAAACAAAGTATGAATGGATTCAGAGTTTGGTAAGGGAGGTGAATTAAATTTAGGCAATTCTTTGTAAAGAAACTATAAACGTGGAAGGAAATAAACCAGGAAGCAGTTAAAGACTCGTTAGTAATTACTTGTTTACTTTTTTAAACACGGTAGGGGTAGAAAAACATAGCCGATTGTTTATTTCACTATTATTTTTTAAAGCTCTAGTATTCGCAATTAAACTAGGATTTAGGCTGTGGTGGTTTTTTTTTTTTTTTTTTCTTTTGCGAAAACGGTTCAGGTCGGAATGGAAACAAGATATTCTATTTTAGACAAGAACCGGCAGTTAATCAGCGTGTAGATTCTCGTAGAAAACGTTCATAATGGTTGTTTTCACTCTGGTAATTGGGCAGGAGAGAGCAAGAGCTCGTGTGCTTTTGTTGATGATGATGCAGCGCCACTCGAAGGCATGGCTGATTGTTGTTGTCGCTGTTGTTGCGCTGGTGACAAAAGTGAGGCGGTAGGTAATGTTCCAGCCGGACGCGCGTCCGTTTTCCTCACTTTTTCCTTTTTGTCAGAAGCAACGTGGCAAAACCGCCAGCGGCACTGACCGCAACGGCATAAACAGAGGCAGAGCAGCACCCGAAATAGGCAACACAGTAAACCGGCGCACAGTAGCGAAGGACCCACCAGCCTCAATTCCGGACTGAGGAATCCTTTCTCTCCAGTGCCGACAAACGAGATAACTAATCCGAGCGCTGTAGTTCCCAGCCCCGCATAAAGTACGGTATTCACTGCCGCACTAACTTCTCCTCTACGACGGTTTGCGTTACTGCTTCCATCATCTTCGTCATCTTCTCCACTGCTTCCATAGCAATAGCTTGCGTCTCTTATCTGAGAACAGTAATACGGTACTTATACGGAACTTTATTAATTTACTTAAAATTCTATCTTAAATTATAACTAATAAGTGTTTTTACCCTGTTTCTTTTCATCCATCGTCGATGAGCCTCGCATTGCTTTGTCTTGTAACCATCTCCACGACATCCGTGAGGCGACATAGGAGACAAAGGAAGGGGGGAAGGTCTGCTGCACCCCTGCCATGCTGCTTTACCAGGTCCTCCACCACACTGAAATTATTTTCCGTTCAGGTATTGTTGTTATAAGCATTTATAGCAACTACAGTTGAGATCATTCAACACTTTAATTATCTATCAAATCTTTCAATAACTATGTATTATACTTTGGCTAAAAAAATTCTGAACAATCTACATTATTAAATAAATCTTAATTAATTTTTCTCTTAATTTCTATAATAAATATCATATATATACTATTATACAAAATATAAATAAATATAAAACATAAAAGCATTATATTATAATTATATATATATATATATATAAAAGTTTACATCTTTCTCTATCATGTGAAACATATTTTCTATTATTTATGTACTATATCAAGATACTTTTTAATTAATACTCTCTTTCCTCGTTACCCAGCACATAAATAATAATGTAAAAAACATGCATGCACGTACTAAAGAAAATACAGATAAATTTTTATACAAAGAACCAATTGAGATGTGTATAAACGTTTATACGTACATGTGTCGTAGAACTTGTCTAGACAAGTGCACTGTAATCATTGCATTCTGATTGACAACAAAGAATTAATTAAATATATAATTAGTAGCAATTAAATGTTGAATATTATGGAATACAATCTTCTGTACCATAATATCAATCTGAAATGCATGATTTTTATTTCTTTCATATGTATTATATTTAATGAAACTTTCACTATAAAACTTTCAATGAAAAGTTTGAAATATAAGAGACTAAATTAAACCGATTTAACGTGCATTTCTAAGGTAAAAATAAATTTTATTTATGTTTTTACTGAAAAGTTGATATAAAATGGTACAAAGGTATATCAAAAATTGAAACTTTTCTTTATATGTTTTAATCTCCTTTTAACTTTTCTTTTTAATGATCACATTTTTTTTCTTTTTTTTTCAATAAACAGTTAATAAACATAGAAAACACTGATCCGTTCTATGATAAGAGAAAGTAAAAAAGGGGATAAACATCAAGTATACACTACAAATGTAATTTCTTTTCCCAGAAAAAGGGTATATAGTTGATGCATAGATAATCAGCTAGGGAAGCAGCAGTTACCCTCTGATGCCATTAGCTTACTGTTGATGATACAGCATATCGGTATGGTTGATACTTACCCCATAAACGTAAGATCGTGGGGGATATCGCGGAAGCGGCGGAATAAGTCTGGTGGCCAAGTTTGAGGGTAATTCTCTAAAGTTCACCACCTTACCCCCCCGTAACCGTTGCTTCTCCCTTCTAATCAATAAAGCAGCCTGCATTCCGCTCATTCATTTGTATATTTTATTGATCATTAAGATCGGCCGTCCTCCTCCTCTTTCTCCTTTCCAGTTCTGTTTTCTTTTTTTTTTTTCTTATACACAGTATAAATAAAACTTTTTCCCTTCTCCTTTCCCCAGTCAAAAAAGAAGCACACGAATTCCTCCTCAAATCTTCCCCGATAGCGACTGGTACCAGGCACTACAACTTACTCCTAACATTGTATCGTCTGCCTCCAACATTAGTAGATGCTCGTATCCGCTGGTAGGAACCAGTCGAGACATGTTAATTACTATAAAAAAAAAAATAATTGTAGTTACAATTGATGGATAACCAGCTGACGAACCTGGTGCCGCTCGAGGACGTGTTATCGCGCGGGGCTTTACATACGCCACCAGACAGCCAATCGATGGTGTGTTCCTAATGTTATAAGTAAAGGTGTGCCAGCAATAGAAGGTGCAAAGTGCAACGAGGATTTGTTAATTACTTGAATAAAGGACTGCGATTAATAAAACGTGATCAGGTAAGTACCTAGGCAACAGCGACTAGTGTGTGTGTATGTGATAGAGAAAGAAGAGAAACAGAGCTAAAAAAATAGATAGAGAATATAATGAAACGACCCTAGGAGCAATTTAATTACCGCTGAACAATCTACCCACCTGTAGCTCCAATGAAGATGGCGAAACTCGGAGATCAAGGATCGATGGTGGCGGGAAAGGGAAATTATTGGACTTAGTGGCGCAGGTGACCGAACTAGGCGATTCAAGAGACAACGGTGGAGGTGATATAGGGAATTGGATCGGTGATACCGGTGCAACCTGCTGACACTTCTCGACATGACGCCGTCGATCGATGCTCGGATGGAATGCAGATGACGGTGGTTGTGGTGGTTGTTGCGTGGAAGATGGTGGAACAACGTGCGGACGAGCAAACTTGCTGGGATGGTGGTGGTGGTGGTGGTGGTGATGTTGGTGTTGGTGTTGGTGGTGCTGAGAAGAAGCCGCTGGGATCGGCTTCAACCGCGACGGGATCGTACCCTCGGCGACGCGTTTGTTAAGCTGCAACCGTTTCTGCTTCCTCCTGTTCGCTATACTGGCACCACCCGCAGCTGCGTACATCGCTTCGCACCCCGATTATACTCTTCCCGGTTTAACGCCTTCGGGCCAGGCGTTCTTTCTGTTACGAGTTTAGATCCCTTTGCATCGTCTTCCTGTGTGTTTTTCCTTCTGGAAAGGCAAGAAACATGACGGACATCCGCCTGCTATTGGCGGCCGTCATACTAAACTACCGACTAACTTCTATTCTAGCGAGAAGCACGTGAAAAGCATCTTATTTACAGCATTATACGTATATTTGCATATTGAACACAAGAAGCGGTGGTTACACTTACTAAATGCTCCAATTAAACGTACTTTTTATACTATTAATAACTAATCCTTTCCATTTGAATACTGTTTATACTAATTTTTATCGAATAACATAGCTTTTGAAGAATGAAAGAAGGATTTCAATGATACTTGAAGTGAATCAGAAGTATTTTACGTAATGTATAATAATGAATACATTAGGAGATACAAGATACTAATATCTACCCTTATTAGCGCTAAAAGCATAACGCGGGATATGTAAGCAGGAAGATGCTAAGAGATTTCTCTTTACAGAAAGAGGAAATTACAGTTGTCCTTGTGAACATTTGCCAACATAAATTAAAATGAACAAATTTAATTTATACGAATTTCTTTCAAAAACATAAAAATAGCCTGATTAATCGCATTTTCGTTGATTAAAAAATATGTACATAAATAATTTTCTCTCTTTTACCACCAAGCTCTCAAGTTTTCTGATCTGAGCATTACAAGGAGGAGACCTCCGCATTGACACCTTTCTGTTCAGCTTCTTGACCCGTCAATGGGTCAAGTAGTTTCGAACACGAATGTAACAAATCGAAAAACCCTCTTCTTCTTCTTCATTGTTTTACGCCGTGACACGTTCTAGTTACCCCTTCTTATCCCACCCTGACATTTTCCTTTTCGCCACTCTTTCCCTCCCGCGATTCATTACATTCGTTTTCAGTGCCCTTCTGCTTTCTATCTTTGCCTTCCTTTGTTTCATCCTATTCTTTGTTTTTATGTCCTAATATTCCTCTATCATTTTATCCATGAAAGCCGTGATATTATTATAAAATTATAACGGTACTAAAAAAAGGAAAAAAAATTATATTAGTTATGAGATGTATTAAATCCATGTAAAGAAGCAAGTAGGTAAAGATAATTACCATGTATAACCCAGTATCGGGGTCAGCAAACAAATGTAATGCACATGCAATGATACGTCCGTGCACGAAGCAAGTGAAAAGGGTATACGAAGCGAAATAATAT
This sequence comes from Osmia lignaria lignaria, assembly GCF_051020975.1. Lineage (NCBI taxonomy): Eukaryota > Metazoa > Arthropoda > Insecta > Hymenoptera > Megachilidae > Osmia > Osmia lignaria. The sequence continues at coordinate 15,042,623 of NC_135040.1, forward strand.
ATGAAGTCCCAGGGAAAATAATGTAGAAAAGCCAACGGTATCCACGGTGAACTGGACGGCAGTTTGCCCTACTTGGGTACAGTATTGCCTCGAAGTAAGCAACTCGAGCGGCACCCTATAAAGTAATCGGCCGAACGTGCGAATTTGTTTTTTTTTTTTAAAAGGATAAAAGATTACTTCTTTTCTCTAGCGAGTTGCTTATTTCAATGCAAAGATGTACTTCCTAAAAAGAAAAGAAAAAGAAGACACGAAGAAGCGCGTAAAAAAATAAAAGGCTGACTGGTGGCCAACGAGCACATCGCATTTATTATATTTTCTCCTTTCTTTTTCTTTTTTAGGTTCGCATTAGGGAAACGCGTATTGACAGAGCGTTCTATACAATAAATGACGACCAACGACGAGAACGACGACGACGGAACAATGAAGGCTACATTTGTTTCTTTCTCTCCCACACTTTCTCTCCCTCTCAATTAACACATGATCTTTCTCTTTTTTTCCCGTTCATTTCGTATCGCTAGCAACTGCTGCAGCAACGTCGGCGACGGTTCGACGGCGGCGGCAGCGACAGCAATAGCAAAAGCAGGCGTCAAGTCAGCCAGCAACACCAAAAGGCTGCGCGTACCAACGACTCAGGGTAAACCACTGCACCGTGTACGAGAACTGCCTCTCTCTCTCTCTCTCTTTCTTTTTCTCTCTCTCTTTATCCCAAAGCGCCTTCCTTCGATTTACGTGGACGACATTTTCTTGTTCGTTGTGCCTTTCTTTTTGTCCAATTGCACTTTTTTATTCTTTTTTTTTCTTATTTGCTTTTTTTCTTTTCTTTGTAGCGAGATGCCAAACTACTACCGTTAGAGGGACCCGCACGCACACAGAAGCACGGACACAGGGGGGAGCAGGGGTGCGCGACAGGGGATACGCGGGACACGAATATCCAGGACACGATCCCCGTGTACACACGGCGCGTATCACTTGTTCGTTATAATTAACGCAGCCTCCATCGTGTTAGCTCGTAATTCGTGGACGCGCCCGTTACTACCGAGCAACCACCGACTGAACAACCCGTCAGCCCGCGGTTACTTCTTTACCCTCCTGCTCGACAACCCCTTCTCTAACGTTCTCGCAAGCGCGTTACGTCGCTCGATTATGTACGCCATTCGTTCACTCGCCTTATGCGAATATCTAAACTTACCCAAGGTTGAGACACTTTTCAGGTTCATACGTTCTGCTGAACTATGGTTATAAACGATAATTTAGTTGGTTTAATGCAGTAACCGGTATTCCAACAATTATTATCGATATTGACTTACCGCATGCGGACGCAACCTCGTTCGATTTTTATGTGTAGCTCGAGGTGAAACCAGTTACAACGAGTAATACGTTTTAGTTCCCTTTCAGTTTGTAAAAAGCAAATTGGATAGATTAAATAATTGGTAGCAGTTATTTTTGATAATATAGCAGGTATTTTTTCACTTCACTTTTGTAACTAACGAGGTTCAGGTTCAGCGTCGTAAGTCGTTGGAGTCGTACTTAAATCGATATCGATGGAATTCGTATCGATTAACGATCACTTTCGATACGAAATTCAATTTTGAATTTCGTAAATTGAAGGTTGAAATTGTAAGATTTTTGTTATTCTGTTGGGGGTGAATTCCATCGTATGTCAATACTTAACAGTTTGATGATCAAATAGGACGGGTAAAGTGTATAATGTACTACTGCATCGAACGAAATATTACGTATATCATGCAGAATTGCCTGCATTTTTAAAGGAGGAATAATACCTTCGTGGTATTATGTAAGAGTTGCATATAATTAAAATTTGAAATATAATCATCTAATGTATTGATAATTTTGACTGACGTGGATTACATAAAGTATCTAAATGCGTTTGTATTTCGTTCAGATGGCATTGAACGTGTATACATATACAATACGTATAAAATCACATGCGGGGTGGAACTCCTTACAGATTCTAGGACAACCCGCTTTCGCACTTACCCTCCCCCGTACCCGCTGCCAGGTTACCTCGCCCCCTCGAGTTCCCCGAGTCGATATCCCGTACTGCTTTTGACCTTTCACCTTTCTCACATTACCCTGATTCTGTGGCTAAGGGACAACCTGCTTTATCGGCTTGTAACACCACCCATGTTTCGATTATGTTCTACTTTTTTCTTCTATTTAATCTCAATTAATCTTATCAGTGACAGCGACATGCTTTTTAATCACAAAAATAATCATTACATTTTTCATTATGTAATTCAGGAATGAATATGCAATTAACTTATTTACAGGAAAGAAGGGAAGACTAATATATACCAATATTATTTATTTTAACATTGTTTAATGTTAATATAGGTACTTAACGTTATATATTAAAATTACATTGAAATCTTGTAATTGTTGAAGTTCAAGTGCTTAAAGTAACACAAGCATTCAGTTCCTTTATCTTCGTTTTCTACCACCTACTTTAAGGCGCATATCACGTTTTCCTTTTCCTCCTTTTGGCTTCTTTGCTCCCTTGCTTTTTACTCCTTTTTTACCTTTCTTTGTCTTTGTTTTTGTTTCGTTAACTTTCGTTCTATAAAAGAAATTTATAAATGCATTGTGATTTTCATGTTGATACTTTCAGAAACTTGAGTACTTACTTTGGAGCAGAGAAATCTTCGCGAAAGATTTTAGTATTACTTTTAAGGATGTTCTCTGCTAAATCTGTATTCCGTTTCTTCTCGTCGTTCAAATTTAATGGAACATTTTCGGCCTTTCTTTTCATACCTGGTACCTGCTTAGCAATGCCCTTTGCATCTTTTTCTTTTGGTAACCTGTGCATATTATACAGTGAATATGGAATTTATTTCATATATCATACTTTGAACATTACCTATCCTGAAATTTGCCAACAGAGGCTGTCGATGTACGAGCGATAGTAATGGCCTGAGAGAGTTGTTTTGCCTCTGGGAAATGTTCTTTAGTAGGAAGTCCTACTTTTGGAATTTTAATATTCTTTGCTTTTGCAATATTACGCAGCCTTTGCAGTTCATTTTTAGACTGTCTTTCTTCTTTTGCTGCCTTTGCTGTAGCAAATGGATCTTCCATGGCTTTGTTTTCATCATTTACTTCTACCAACCATTCTTTCTGTTCTAAAGCTGTCTTACGCTTATAACCAAATGTAGGTATCCATTTCTGTAACAAAAATATCAAAAATACATATACTCATATGCTCAAGATACATGTAGAATACTTAGATACAGAAGACATACTTGTAATTCATCATCCCATTGAAGTTTAGATTTACCCTTCTTCTTAGTTCTGATACCTTTTTCTTTAGCAAACTTTTGCCATTTAGTTAGAGGTTTTGGTTTTGGAAGTTGACGAGATCTTGGTAATACAAAATGAGGCTTGGGTAATTTTGCTACTATCACTTCATCAATACGTTCTGTTGGAAGTTCCCAAATTTTATTAATCAGTAGTTGCACATTATCCCTTGTTAAACTTCTTAAATACGGTTCCTGTTGAGCTCTAGAAAATACATGGAAGCAATTAATATAAACAAATTTAATTGAAGTAAAATTGCTTGTATCATAAAAATGAATTTGTAGGTTACTTCAGTGCTTTGAGATCCAGGGTATTAGAATCCAATACTAAGAGAGTTCCTGCATCTGTTTCAACGTCAACATCTTTATTTACTACCGTAGATTTACGTGGGTCTTTCTCTTGAGCATCATTTTCTAAAATTGACTGTACAATATCCATGTTTGAAACACATGTGTTAAAGGTTATGTTATGGTTGCTGGTTTCCTTGATAGTAAACTACTCAACAACTTACCGACTGAGTTTCCGAAACAGGGGACAGCGCCATCTATCGAAAAACAGCGGAAACTCTGCGACAACTTACCGACTGCCGGGGTCGGTAAGTTATCGAGTAGTTTGCGCCATTGTATTATAGATGGCGCTACTGTTTCGAGGCATAAATTCAAAACCCTTCGAAAAACAAAAGCATGTCCAGTCATGTTGGATCTGTAGTCACCGATGGAGGTTAATGTTGTACTTTAGAATTCATAAGAATGTGTAACAAGAATATTGTTTCACACATTTGTCAAAGGAATAAAAGATAAATGTTGTGTTAGTAAATGAAAATAACAAGTATTATTTCGTTAGTTTAAAATTAATCAAATGTCGTAAAAATGTTTGTCCTCGCAGAATTGAAAGACACAGTCAGAATTCCACCATGGGAATTCAAACGAAAATTAAACGATGCTGTTACCGATGAACTTAACAGGAAACTAGCTAATAAGGTGAATTAGTATATTCTAATTTAAATTTGCTAAATCACTAATCAATTATTTGTTCAAGGTTTATCTCAATGTTGGTCTTTGCATTGCTTTACACGACATAACAAAAATCGAGGAATCGTATATTTTTCCCGGCGATGGCGCCTCTCATACCAAAGTAATATTTCGATTTATTGTCTTTCGTCCGTTTATGGAAGAAATTCTAATAGGAAAAATACGCAGCTGTAGCGTTGATGGTGTTCATGGTAACATTTATATCATAAAGTCTATGTTGTTGCTAATGCAGGCTTATATTTAAAAAATTCGAACTTTTGCAGTAACATTAGGATTTTTCGAAGATATTGTAATTCCACCTCATAAACTGCAGCATCCTTCAAGATTTGATCAAATGGAACAAGCATGGGTATGGGAGTATGATACAGGGGATGGTGAAAAGCACGACTTATTTATGGATGCAGGTATTCAATAAGTATTCAATAATCTATAATAATAGATATAAGATAATAACAATTGAGAACTTTTAGGAGAAATTATAAGATTCAGAGTGGTGAGCGAAAATTTCACAGAGGCATTACCTACTGGGCCAAATATGTCTGGGGAAGGTGTTGAAAAGTCAGAATCTAAAAACACATCTCCATACACTTTAGGAGTATGTATGACTAATTGATAAAGTATTCATTACAATTCTTACATTCTGATCGTATCATTGTCTTAATTCTAGGGTGCTATCGATGAACCAGGTCTTGGATTGCTAACATGGTGGGAAAACAGCTAATGGTATAAAAATAAATTCAGATCAATAAATTTTTATTTCACAGCACATTCCATCGTGTAATCATATTTTCATTCTTAATGTTAAAACCGTGATTGGCGTCGCATGCAACCCCGATTTTTTCGATAGAACTTTCACTGTGCGGATATATTTATATTTAGTTTTGATTGGTAACAGAATTATTAATCATTATTTGTACAATATATACAAAGACGTTATGTGCTAAACATGTGGTAACACGCAAAAAATAAGTTCAGTTCGATAGAATTCGAGGACATGCTGAACGTTATTGTAATAAGTTAATCGATAGTTATTTTATTCGTCAACATAAAAAAGAAAAACATTGCACCCGTACCATTCCAACGATGGCATAAAATTCATCCAGTACACCCACGTATGGAGCGGTGATACTCGAGCATAGTGTAACATTGATTTGTCTCAAGTAATCATCGAAACAGTTAACGGTATTAAACACATAAAATACGTCTCTCTCTATATTGCGATACATCCGTTACATTTAATGAAAAAACATTTCGAGAACTTAGCTAGGTGTAAGCCTTAAATATAGGAAACATTAATTACATGACAGCAGAATATACGTAGGTAAAATATAAGTTAAAAACTTCATCTAGACAATACATAGATGTGCAATGATCATTAATTTCTTCTTCTTTTATCATTCTTTTTTTCGTCATTTTCATTTTTATAATTTAGCAACACGTATCATCGAACAAATCACGCGAATCGTACGGCTGGTAAATAAAAACCCCTCGTTAATCTGCGCAATCATAACCGGAATGTTTCTGCTCATTTTTTTTTTTTTTTTTCCTATGCAACTCTTTTTCTCAAAGCAACGCGTTGTAATCGCGCATATTTTTAACATGTTGACTGCCACAGTGAAAACGTCCTTGTATAATATAGCACACAACAGTTGCAATTGCTCAAGTAAGGCTTTCTATTTGCTATCTGGCGTAACTAGTATAATATCAATGCTATCTAATCTTTCTTTCTTCCAGTTATCCAGTAATGTTGAATTCACGGTGCCGATGACCTCCCCCCCCCCCATGGCAGTTAACATGTTACAACTTTCTTCAAGCGGGATCAACAACGCCCTAAACATAATCGTCGAAGTTGAACAATATACGTATAATAAAAATTTTATCACAGTTCTAACTGTTTTTTTTTTTTATTTTTCTTTTTTCTATTTTCATTTGAGTCTGTCTTGACGCCTCGTCTGACAATTCTACATTCGTCATCGTTTATTATTTTTTGTCTTTTTCTTCTTTTTCAGCGAGAACCTACGAGTTTAAACTGTCTCATCGTTTATATTTTTCTCTATCATCAAGCGACGCGTGAAACTCTGTACAATATAAACCTGGATACCTGGCTGGTTTCTTGTCTCCTCTCGTTGCTGACGGAAGTAACAAAAATGTACCCATTGCGATCATAGCATCCTAGATCCAATCGGCGAAAAGAGGAGTGCAGTTTGGTAATAGGAGCTCTGGTGTATGAAAAGAAATTCCTATTCTCTATCTTAGTATCGTGTTTACTTTTGCACGTTTAAGGGCTAGCGTTTTCCTTATCATTTTTTTTTTTGTCTTTTCTTCCGTTTTCTTTTTTTTTTTCTTTAATCGTTATACAAGAGAGAAAAACATTTCTGGCATTCGTATTTCGCGTGTTTGGACGTCAATTAATGCTTCTCTTCTATTCGTACGACGCATCGGCTCGGTTCCTCGTGCACACCTTCGTCGCTCAAAGTATTGCTTAACACGAAACAGCTTCGTTTCTCGTCGTCTGGTTTCTAGGAATAAAAATTCGTCCGTGGCTCTGAACGCGAAGAAATCCCTTGGAGCTACGCTGCTCCTCCTACGATATCGTTTACTCGATGATCAGACAGCGAGGCAGATGTTCACGCAAATAATCGAACAGCTCCTGGGACGTTCCTGGACAGTTGGTTAGCTCTAGCTCGTGCAGATGACGAAGTTGTATCAAACTGGACAAGCCACTGCTCGTGAGCAACGGGCAACCTGTGGATAATGAATATATTTTCAATGATTCGTTTTACTTAAAAACATTTTATGGGTTTCAGGTGAAATGGATAAACGAGGTGGCTTGATAACGTAATCAGTCCTTGAATGTAATCGAATAGCTGAAAGTTTTAAGTAGCATTAATATGCAAGAGAGGAAACGGAAGGTTTATGTCAGAATAATTCCAATCGTGGTCTGCTTTACTAGGGTAATATGTTTATCCTCTTTCTATATGGAAATATGGAACACCGTTCTAGAGAATTTGCCTTAGATTCATCTTACCTGCCACTGAGAGTACTTGTAAGGATTTCATGCCGCACAAGTGCTGAAGTCCAAAGTCTCTAAGCAGTATGCACCATCTCAAGAACAATGCGCTCAGCGATCCCATTGTTGAGATGTAGCCCACTCCAATATCGGTGATGTGGACACATCTAAGTGAGAAAGTACCATTTTTATGTCATCGAATCTTTAGACTTATCGTTGGTATAAGTATAAACGAGGGAGCATTATTTTATGATGGTTTACGATGATCACGTTAACGTCTCGATTAACGATAAATTGGCATGAACGTTCGAAGACGGAACCGCAGACGATCAAAGTCCTGTAATCGAGCCAAGAAACGTGTATCAAACACGTTCGAAGCGTCGTACATCATCGGGGGAATCGGTCGCTTAAGAAGATTGCAATTCCGTCTCCTTAGACGTCTGAACGTTCCACGATGGATGATTCACGTTTATTGCGTAATGACCGATCTTAAATAGAATGCTTGTTAACACGTTCAGTATTTAGAACATGAATGAAGCGCGAACGGATCGTACGGATTCAGCGCGGCTAAATGACGGGCTAACGCGATTTAAGGCGCTCCCTGTTTGCCGGCTGATGTCCCGGTTAAGGGGCTCTCACCTGTCCAACGTAAGCTCCTCCAAGTGATTCAAATCACAGGCGATGTACTCTAAGGCTGCGTCCGTGATTCGCGAGCACCAGCTCAAATCCAAGGAACGAAGCCTCGACAGGTTTTCAGCTATCAATTCAACGCCGTCGTCCGTCACCTTACTGCAGCCGGACAACGACAGGACGGTCAAGTTTGGCAAGGAGTGCACTGTAGAGAAGACAAAGGATGAAACATGATATAAATTATGAAAATTAGGAATTAAATATGTTATACGTATATCTGATATGAAATACATTTTAGGTCAAAGCGATGAACTAAGAGCAAGTAGAGTACACGGGAGATGTGTTCCTGGCTAATTAGCACGTAAATGATTAACACTTTCATTGAAAAGGATCTCACTGACACGAAGACTGTAAACTAGCCTCCAGAATGTCTACAAAGGATTGAGACCCACGTATAATTGTTTTCCTATGTTAAGAATTATCATGCTACACGCATCTCCGCTTGAAAATGTCCAGGAATCTCCGAACGCAAAGTAGTATAAATAACGACATCCGGTCGTTGTCCTCGGAGCATCAACTCACCTAGGAGCTTGAATCTGAACGATCGCTGACAGCTTGTAAGCTAAATAAAGCTGTGTTCCTTAATTCTAAATTTATAATCGCCGGATACGTACACCAGCTGACTTAATTTCACGGTATCGTCATCGCGTATTTCTACCTGGATTCATGCAGAACGATGTCGCAATCGTCCCCTTTTCTACACGTTGCTCTTGCAACTTCAAGGTCTTAAATTTTGTTTCGCCTCTATCATCTGGCGTGTTTCATTCGGTACCGCGGAGTAAACGTTAATTTTCTGCATCAGCGATTGTTCAGTCTTCAGTAATATCTTTGTGTTAGAATAACTTTAGTGACATTCAATCTTCTTAATTTGTAGCTTCAACCCGTTGAGAGGACGATTCTTACCGATATTGACCACACCGTGGTTGGTGAGTTCCCAGCAGGATTGGAGCCTGAGGATGCTTAGGGAGCTACTTTGCGAGGCATGGAAGTAACTTAGGGCAGCGTCGGTTACGTGATAAGCTTGCAGCGAGAACTCGTAGAGACTCGGCAACAATTGAGCGACAGCACCGACAGCTTCATCTGCCACGTTGATACAATCCGACAAAGAGAGCGACACTATTCTAGGTGTCAAGCAAGTCCATAAGCCGGCTTCCGTTATCTCGTTGCAACCGGCTAATTCGAGCTCGAACAGGGCCTAAAAATATGGAAATCCAGATAATTAGGAAAATCTGTTGCCTTTCAATTTCGCATTGCCGACGATTAATCCTTTCTTTGTCACGGTGAAAAGGTTAAATTGATTTCCATGGAGAAACTTACTTGCAAATGATCCAACAGGGTTTCTAAACCCCTGTCGGTAACCGCACAGCATCTCAGAGACAATGAGTGGATATTTCTCTGCGCCAAGGGGAAACCATGCGTCAGGTCTGGGATGTCCTCGTCGGAAGCGCCCAGGAGGACCAACGAATGGAACCCTCTCCTCACCAACGAGGCATAGAGCCGTGTACGCGAATTTGGTGGCAGAGCACGCACCTCGCGGCACCTAATAACGGGCACCAATCCTGCCCAAAGTCTTGGCCTAGCGTACAATATGTCTCTCCATCTTGTGCATACCTGTACAAAAATTATATTAATTACTAGTTGTAAAATATTAGGAATTTCACTGTCCGTTAGTGAAACAAAGTAGTGATTCCGACTATAAAACAGTAATATCTATTCGCAGCCAAGAAGCTTAAAGCCTTCCAAACAAACAAGCTAGTTAACGGAGCGTCTCTCTCCGATGTCTTCCATCATTTTGATTTATTTTACGACCAAGCAAAATCATCCTCCACCCGTATGCGCTCATACACGTCCAAGGAGATGACGATTGCGCAACTTTACAGCCACAACGAGTCCTCTGTTCGCGATTGTCCTATTCGTGACTCGTTTGTAAATCAGTGGTAGGTATCAGGCTTGTCTCAAATGGTAGAAAAATACGTTCTAATTCTCCGCTGTGTTTTCGAAACGGGTAGCAATGTAATTTGCAATTTAACAAAGAAATTTTTCTTTCAGATGAGTAAACTGCACTCCCAACCTTTGGACGTGTATTTCGAAAATACTGAAAAGTGAATTTTGAAGTATTCCATCATTCATAGCGTTTAAAATATCTTCTTAAGATTTAGGTAATAAGGCTAATTACTAATGATACCTAACACATTCACAGTTGTAAAAGAAGACACCTACGATCTTTCAAGACCTCGCAATTTCATTAACGAAAGGTGAATGCCTACAAATCCCAAACTGTGAACGTGTTAAAACCCTTGAACCAATTCCTGTTCACTACTATATGTTACATTTAATCCTATCTAGTTGAACATAAGCGAAGAACCAAGCAAAGAAGCTTAAGATCCAGCACCTGAGCCAAGATCCTCCTCTCGACGGCGGTGAAGTATAGGAAGAATTTTCCAAGGAAGTGATCATCTTGCATCAGTTGATCCCACGTGGCGGGTGCTACGTAGCCTCCTGTACCACCGCTTGCGAGCGGTACGTTTTTCGGTCGGTTCCTCGATATCCTGGCCCTGCTGGGTGTGTTGCTACTATTCAGGCTCTTGTTGTTCGCTGCTGGCATATTACTCATCGATGTTGGTACGCTCCTGCTCGGCTTTTCCGGGGTTGCGTTCGCATTGTTCGCGCTCTGCAAATTCGTATAGGCAACCCCTCCGCTACCGCAAAACACGTTCGTAACGCGTTCCATGACGCTCGCCTTTCCCCCACCTGAAACATGCCATCGTTCGTACGAATATAGAGGATGTTTTCCTCTCTCCGGTTATTCGACACCGTTTCGGATCATTTCCTAAGCCGGGAGGATACGTGAATGCGAAACTTTTCGAAACAATAGAGTATTAGGAAAAATAATAGACGGGCTTTGTGAATAATAAAAATACCCTGTTTGACGGTATCCTCAACGCCTCCAGAGCGTGGTAGCTAACGTTACTAATCCACGTGACAGTCAACGCGTTAATAAAAGCCATTTAATGTCATTAAAATGATATATAAGCGTACTTGACATATTCATATTTACACAGATACTATATCATAGCTTTCATACGTTTGTTTGAGGAGTTTAATAAAATAGTTGATAACAAGCCAAATATCTTGGAAACAATAAACTTTTCATATTCATATATAAATAACATGAAATGGTCGATGGTAGGACATACACGACCTTCGGTATTACACGGGTACCAGATAAAGGGTTAAAATAAACTTCTCATTTTTATTTTAATGTTACTTTACATTTTAGAAGGTTGACTTGCCGCATTGATTTTTGTATTATTTTAATCACTGTTCTCTAAAGCGTATTGAGAAAGTTAAAGGGATAGGAGAAATTTAAGTTTAATGAAAGACTTCGTTTAGACAGAGAATGGCTATTTCGAATGACTTTCGTCCGATTGAAACGAGATCTTGGATCAACCGTGTAAACGTGATCGAATCAATTTTCTTTTCTCTTTTCTTTTTACGAAGCATTTTCCTCCGGTAGAATTATATTGGCGAGCGTGGCATTAAAGGCGTTTCTGCAAAGGTAAACTCGGCAAAGATGCAGCAGTTATTCTCGTTTTATTTTCGAGCTGTACGTCCTATTTGGCTCCGAGTACGTCTCTATTTCCTCTGTCTATCTCTTTATCGCGTGACGAGCATTTTTTCGCGAATCGTGCCCACCCATCGTTCGCAATTAAACTACCCTCTTCGATCGTTACTTTAGGCCAACGATATATCGTTATAAAATGAATAATTCCTTGAAATTATCAAGCGTTTAAAGGCAGAGTATTCGAGGCGAAAGACGGGAATTCAATCTGAAATGCTGGCAACTTTAAATTTATCGCCGGTGTATGGATCAGCTTCCGTAAATATTCTTCTCTATAAATTTTAATTAAAAAAGTCCTGTTGGACTGGCGAGTGATTGCCAATCAAATCGATGAGAAAATATTTGTACTTCAAATGAATGTTATCTGTTGATGTATATTTTATTTATCGTTAGAGTTGTATAAAATTTCCTCCGGAATCAGGCATGGATGATTACATCAATGTTTACCGATGTCAACAGCTACAGATTAATTAAAGTTCGTTCGTTAAGATACTCTGATATTAAAAATTCTTTGGTATTCAACAATCTATCAATTTAAATATCACTTTATTTATCATTTACTTTTATAATTTAATTGTCTGTTATTATAATTTTAACAGCATTCAGTATTATCTTCCTTCGTTTTTAATCATTTAACAAAAATAAATTCATAATGTAGATCTTCAGTGACCTCCGCTTGCATCGTTAACATATTAAATTATTCATATGTACATCAATATTTTGTACGCGTTTACAATTACAAAATCCAGAGAGGAATTTTGCGTATGTACATTAATGTTGATCTCTTTTATTTCTAGAATGCAAATCAATTTCTTCATGAAGCAATCACGGAAGTAGCAAGAAATAGAAGAGTTATTTTCCACTGGATTGAAGGTGATTTTGAAGATCGGTACATCGATCGTAGCCGATCGTGACAATTTACTCTTCAGGAAGCGTTAAAAGCGGATTTTCGAGCGACGATCAGCGCAAAACGGATGATTAATTATCCTCGAGGAGCGTTGGACCATCCTCCGCGATTTTATCAGCCAGCCTACGTGTTGGCGACGATTCAGCCACCGTGATTGCCTATTTTACGCTTCAAAATAAATCTACGCGGTTGAATCGTCGAACACGGGACACGTAGACGACCGTGTCTTTTGTTTCAAACCCCTTGCCTTGCGATATCACACTTGTGACGCAACTTACAATTCAAATTTAGTGCTAATTACAATGTGCATAGTCAAAGATCGTTGAATGCACGGTATGTATAGCGTTTCAATATACTTTGTTTGCCTTGATGTTGCAGAAAATTATGAAGCAAGATGTTAGAGTCTTCGTTGAGGAAAAATTCGATGCAGAAGAAAAAAGGGTAATCGAAGAGAAGGGCCATGGGGAGAGGTACACTTAAACGCACTTGGTTTTTACGTTTCCACGTGTACGAGGACGAATGCTATCGATTCCATTGCAGCTTGGATTGCGACTGAAAGCACCTGGTGGCCGTTTAACGACCGATCCTCGAAGAAAATTGGTATAACGAGGGCATGGTTTTGTTGGGAACGATCAGTATACCGAAAAAAATTAAATCTTCTGGCTAAAAGACAGGGGAGAATATGTGGATCCAAATGTTTTAGAATTAATAACGATTGGAATTAATAATAAGTAATCTTGATTTATATCTAAAGTGATAAATGAATTTGATTAATAAGTTATCTGGCCAGAAATAAATTTCTGTCTCATTGTGACTCAATGCTAACATCTTGATCGTCTACAATGAACGATCTGTTTTAAATAACGTTTATATACGTTGTCCGCAGGGAAGGAATTAAGAAAGGGTGCAAGGAAGCGGCTAGGGGTTGCGGATTCGACAGAAATCAATTCGTCATCGGGATTACGTAATGATGGGCGAAGAAATTCAAGAATCTCTCTGTTTCGGCGGTTCTTCAAAAGTCTAGCTCGGGAATATAAGAGAGAGACGAGAAGACTGACGTAACTAGCTGGCCACGAGGATGACAATTGCAAGAGTAGAAAAGGAATAAAAAGAAAAAAAAAACGAGGCGCAAAGAGAATGAACATATGCTGGATCTGGGTTAGGGTCGAGTTAACTTCGGGCTAGCTCTGAACCGAACGATTCGTTATTGATTGCGAATTATTCTCAGTAAAATTGATTGGCACGAAGGTTAAAAAAATATTACAAAATACTGGAAAAAATACTGGGTAAGTTGTACGATAACCGGAAAAAATTCTATGCAAAAATGATCGTAAATTAATCTAACAGCAGTTCTTTAACAGACCATACGTTTAAAGAAGTTTTCATTCAAAAGGATGTCGATTTTAACTATGTAACGTGTAGCAATTTGCTAGAAATAGTAGTGCACTAATTTCAAATCGATATCAACTTATAATAGGAACACAGCCATTACTTTTGCATACATCAAAATAGAGTAAAATGTCAACTACTGTTGACCCAAATGATTGTTTCCATTGTATGAATTATTCACATAAAAGATTTCTTCAAGCAATGTTGGAGAATATAAATAATAATAATTTGGTAATTTACAGACCATGATGTTTGGACGTTCTCAACCCCAGACCGTTGATTCTCTTGGTCAACTCGGCGCTGGCTCTTTCGACGACCCCTTGGGCTGATATCGAAGACATCTCTCAAGAAGGGGAGGCGCACTCCCTTTGCTCAGCCGCGACTCGTAGTCAAGACGAACACGGATCCGCGTGGCCGCGGTTAAAGCGTTTCATATTCGAGGGAAACACTAGCGAAACTCCGGACTCTTCTCTCTTCTTCTTCCTCTTCTTGCGCCTCTTTTTCCTCCGTAGACCGCGTTCTTCCCCGTCCACGACGAAAGTCACGCGACTCTTCTTGCGTTGTACGAATCAATTGTATCGAACGTACCCGTTCGTGTGTCGATTTTTTCGTTGTATCCGATACCCATCGAGATTTATTATCACCGAGCGCGTGGTCGAGACGCGGAGCATCCAACGAAAGACTTCAACCCCTTCGAGCAGAAGGTAGCTCGACACAACGCGAATCAATGATGAAACGTTTTACTGGAAGGATCTATTTTAATCAACGGAGCCCGTAGCTCACAAAACCAGACGAAAAAGGAAAATTGGAATTATACTGGGAAAGAATCACGAGTATCCTCTCTCGCCGAATTTATCTAACAAACTTGACCAAACTCACTTGCAAACGACAGAATGACTCTTGGAAAAATAATTTACGCGAATCGATAAGCATCATCGGCTAAGTGGTTTTTATCGACGATGATCGTTTCTTTTCGTACTCGTCACCGTATCTCTTCTCCCCGCGATGTAACCGAGAGCTTTTTACCACGGTGTCTTTCTCTGTTTATGTGTCAGTCATGACACCGAGCGGAAAACAAAGCTAGAAGGTGGAGCTGCTGCAACGGGCACAGTACATGGGGGTGGTTTGCGCGAGACTGAATCGATATTCGCGCTGAACTTGTCTGGCTGCTCCCCACTCGAGCCACGCAACCGTACGGTTTCCAGGCGCGAACCACCTTTTTTTTTTTTACGCCTGACGATCGGTGAACCGTCGTACACGGCGCGACGCCTGAAACTATGCAAACCGCTCGATCGACGGAGCCGCCGCCGTTCCTCGTACAACGGCATACACCGTGACCGTAAAGCGACAAACATTCTAGAAAGGTATGGTTACAGCACAGGGGAGATTGATACCATCGAAAGGTTAATGAGAAATCGTATATTTTTTTCTTTTCTTTTTAGATTTAACATTTATACATCTTTGCGTTTGATGTAATATCTTCCATCTTCCTTCGATGTAAAAAAAAAAAAAGATCTTATGCTATCTTCAGACCAGCAATGGAATTCTCCAAAAGCTAAAACACATCATTCGAAGTTCCATATTCGTTCAAATATAGTATGGCATGGTATTGTAAGATTTTTACCTTCAGATCCCATACTACGAGCTGACCGTCCAAACCGCTCGTACTGAACTCGTTATCCGACACTTTGCGGACGCAGTTTATAGTATTTTGGTGTATACTATCCAAGGCATTATCATTTGTACCACTTCTAGCTTGGCGATCTAACGATTGGAATTTACGCATAGCGGATAATCCGGCAGCTTCTTTTTTTTG
The DNA here is from genome assembly GCF_051020975.1 of Osmia lignaria lignaria. Taxonomy (NCBI): domain Eukaryota; kingdom Metazoa; phylum Arthropoda; class Insecta; order Hymenoptera; family Megachilidae; genus Osmia; species Osmia lignaria. The sequence goes on from NC_135040.1 coordinate 15,058,400, forward strand.
AGTGTTGTCTAATTTTGATACAAAATATAATTGTCCGTTGTCGTCTACGGAATACAGCATAGGCATACAACTGTGGCCCTAAAAGGAAGGAGAATAATCTGTTGGTACCTGATTATTTTAGAAGTTACTGGAAATAATAAAAAAAAAAAAAATCTATAAATACCGCAGCGACAATGGAATTGGACCCCATCCAAACGCAACTTAAAAACGGTAAATGCTCCGTGTACAGTCTCATAACTGCATTTCCTTTAGTAGCATCTGCTATACATATGGATGAATTATGTGCTACCCAACAAATTTTATTACCACAAGGGCTAAATGCAACACAATGTATCCATCCACCTGGACGTGAATGAGACGGTATGTATCATGAGCAAGTATAATTTACATTAATAATAGAAAAACATTTTTACCTCCATTAGGAGTATTTTGGAATTCGGCGAGTAATGTTCCTAATGTGTTACTGTGACCCCAAGGACCATTTCCAGGTGCATCCTCCATATCGCTAATAAATGCGCTAAAAACACGAACTTTATAATCTGTGGAACCAGCAACCAATACTTTGTTGTCTGGATGCCAATCAACTGTAGTTACAGTGGATCTTAACGGGCGTTTTATGTGTTTACATTGCCACCAATTATTTTCTGATACAAAGTAACAAACAGCTATTACTCTACCTCCAGATCCAACGGCAAATTTGTTTTCTATAAAAAAATAAACATAGTTTAGTTTCATCCATCATAATTTCATCTAATTTCTTCAAAATTATTGTGTACCTAATGGAGACCATTTTACACATGTTGCTGCTCGATTTATTCTTAAAAGTACCCACGCAGGATTCCACTTTCCATCTTGTTCTTGTGTCCAAACGTACGCATTTTTATCCGCAGAACATGTCACTATTCTATTGGTATTTGGTGCCCAATCAATACCCATGACGTGCATGTCGTGTTCTTGCAAGTTTTGCAATAGTTTCCAACCGCCTGATGTATGTTTATGAACTTGAATCTCATTGTTATTTGGGCAAATAGCAACTTCTGTAAGAGGATGTTAAAAGGGTTTGTTAATTCATACATGAATTGTATTAAACAAAGGTTATACCTTTTCTGTCTTTGTTCCAAGCATGACAGCTGATAGCATCAACACCTAAGCTGTGGACCTCGGTCATTTTGCAAACAATATTCACGAAGAATTCGATAAATTTACACACGATATCGTTTAAATAAACATGCGATGATTCCGCAGCTAATCGCTCATATATGTACGGGCGCGGTCACGTATCAACACTAAACGGCTGGTCGTTAATCGCGTTGTTCTCCAACTGTCAACATATTTGAGCGAGAAAGTAAGAGTTGTTAAAGCCTTTGAAACCTCTTTAATTCTTAACATTTTTTAATGAAATTTGAAACATTTGAAAGAAATTGAAACAGTTAGTACCGATACAGTACCAATGCCATGATTAAAAAAAATAACTAATGAAGTTACCTGCGCTCTCAAATAAATGAGAGAAATTATCCGAATTTATATATTGATATAATTTGCATCAATCATTTAGCTTTTTTAAACGCCTATCAACATCTGCCCCGCCGTTCAAGTGTTAAGGTACTTCATCAATTTACTGATTTCAATTGTTGAAATAACTTATTTGTATGAAAACCTTTGAAAATTCGTGGACTCTGGTCAGTCTACACGAATTTTCCAAATTTCTGGCTAATAATATAATACACAACACTTTTTTCTAAATACACCAGAATTGACAGTTTATCCGCCTACGGCGGGTTATCAAGGCACCCTTGTAAGGTTATGTTCTTTTAGATAGAAATCTACTGTGCAAATTTGCAATTTTTATCGCAGCGTCCTCTGTTGAAATTTACTATCAACGTTTTGAGAAGAGTTTTTATAATGCCTTAGGTGGTAGTCCTGACGTTAAACATACGATTTACGATGCGCAATAAGTGTAAGATTGACTGGTTTAGGCAGAACTATTGTATAATTTTTAGTTTTGCATGAAACAGTTAAATGAAATTCTGTAAAAATATCTTCAGAACATAAAATATGTCTATCTAATTAACCTTCTGAATAATATTTATTTTTATACATGCAAATATTTGAATGTGTGTAGGATATTTCTGTGGGAATCCCCATATTGTACGTTAATTGTCCTTTGTTTTTCTTGAGATTCATTTCGCACTTTATGATATTTAGGTTTGCTTTCAGCTCTGGAATTCATATTTTTATTAATTGTAAAGCAGATAACGAGTATTTTATTCGCAGAAACAAATTTGTTAAATAATTTTAGGTCATGAAGCAATGATTTTACAGTAAATAAATTAGAGGTAAGTAGTTGCAAATATAAATTTGCTTAATCTGTATCAATTGTAAGTAAAAGATTCTAATTATATATGTAATTTTGTTAAAGCCGAACCTCCTAATATAAATTGTGAAAGATCAGAAGATAAAATTGTTAAAGAAGAAATGGATGTAGAAGAATTACTTTCAAGTGAATCATGTTCTGATTCACTTTCAAACAATTTCAGTGCACATACTGATGATGATGACGATGATATTATATGTAATTATCTAAATGCTCAACAAGCATTCATTAAAAAGTCCGTTTCACCCTTATCAGCAGATCTAGTTGCTGTAATAGACACTTATGATGATACACCTGTATCCATTACTTTTGATTCAACACAAGATGAATCTGACATAATAATTTTAGAAGAAAATAATAGCAATTCACGCATCAACTTAAATTCTACCCAAAGTTTTCAAAGGCAGTTAAAGTTAACTGCAGTATCACAAAATAATACCCATGAAACAGACTTTGTAAGATGCTTAAGGAGTTTAACGCCAAATGGCAGTAATAATTTACACGATAGTGCTTCTAATGATTTTGATAAAAAGATAAGAGAAGAAGTTCTACAGATATGTAATCTTTTACCTACATTTAACTATGAGTCAGTATATAAAGTTCTGCATAAGAATCGCAACGCAAAGAATCGTATAGAGCTCAGTTTATGGGATTTATTACCAAATAAAAGACCAAGAGTAAAACATTTTGAAGATTTATCAACACAGGCAAAACGTCTTAAACAGAGTGATACACGGATCAATAACATGGCGCAACCTGTATCAAATGGTACATTAAATTCACAGACTGCATGCAGTAGTAACGGTAGCAGAAACAGGGAAACTGTATTCCAAGCAAATTGTGAAAACAGAGTGCCAGAATATTCAGTAGAAGATGGTAAAGTTTCTTCCACCACTGGGGGTGGAATATTACGTCCAGCAAAATTAGTAATTAATGATAAATGGTCATGTTTAGATGATATTGCGTCACGCAACTCGTTTATTATGGCTCCGTCAAAATTGACAAGTGTACCTGCAAAACGATTAATGAGTGGAAAAGCTACAAAATCATCTGCCTCTGTAGAAAAACACGAAAACAATAAATTAACAAATCAGAATGTCTTTGTATTTAATTCAATAAAAAATAAATATTCAAGGCAAATTTTCCATAAATATATGGAATATTTCAAACATATGGAAAATATTAAAAAGCAGAAATTAACTGGTGAATGCAATAATTTTGATTTTGAAAAACGCAATATAACACGAGATATATTTTTAAAAACAGATTGGTTAACTAATATTGACACACAGGAAACATCAAATAATGTTGCTAAACCTTCAACTTCTGGTGTCAATTTTTCTGTATCTGAAGAAAAGCCAGTATGTGGAGGTACTAGTAAAATGAAGAATAAAAGAAAAGAAAATTTGATAAGGAACAAACCTGTTGTAACGAATATTGCTTTGCCCTTCAAATTTCTGCAAATGAATGAAAGATTAGTATTTATGTTTCCTCAGGCAGATAAGATTTCCATTAGACAAATATGTAAAAATCTTTCAAAGTTAGAAAATACTGTATCAATGGAAAGGCTGCAAACATTAGCAGAACATACACTAGTTGCTCTTATAAACTTTGCTAATTTGTTTGTTAATATAAAAGCTTGCACTACATCAGCTGATACACCAGTGACAGCAATAACTGATTCCAATACTTCATTGCATCAAGTTGTACCAACTAATACAACAACACCAAAACAACAGTCATTAACCTTTGATCTCTGCAGACCTTCAACTTCTACTGCAGTTTATTCTGCACCTGAAACAAACGAAGTGATTGGAGGGGCAAGGAGAAAGCAAATTATTAAAAAAAAAGAAGATTCTAAAAGTGATAAAGATGTACCAACTAATACAAAAATATTAACACAACAGTCACTATGGAAAACCAGGTGGTTGAAAACGGTTGAAATGGTTGAAAGGGAAAAGAGAAAGCAAGCTATTGAAAAAGAAGATTCTAAAAGTAACAAAAATGTACCAACTAATACAACAACACTAAGGCAACAGTCATTAATTAACAAATTTGACCTCAGACCTTCAACTTCTATTGCAGTTTATTCTGCAACAAACAAAGTGATTGGGGGGGCAAGGAAAAAGCAAATTATTGAAAAAGAAGGTTCTGAAAGTAACAAAAATGCTAAAAAGAAGAATATCGTTTTGCCTTTAAAATTTGAAGAAATGTACGAAACATTAGTATTAATGTTTCCCCAGATGGATAAGGATTTTATTAGGCAAACATGTAAAAATGTTTCAAAGGTGGAAGGTGTTTGTTCGTTTGAACAGTTACAAACTCTAGCTGAACATACGCTACAAAATAAAGAGATACAATCAGCTGAGATAGATGTCAGATCATTGTGTCCGGAAAAGGACGAAAATAATCAGTATATTTACTTGTTAGGTATCTTTCCTGATGCAGATCCTACATATTTGAAAAAAGTTGTTGCGCGAACACAAGATAATCCTTCTGAAATAATTAATTTTATACAATCTCAATGGGAGAAGCCTACTTACCCCACAAAAGAGGAGAAATTGCGGAAGAAAACAATAACACAGCAACAGATACAATATACTAGTAAATTTGACGTGAAACAGTTTTTAGAAATATTTCCAGATCCTCTTTCACATTTTACAAATCCAAAGAGAACTTGTAAGTCTAGTTCTGATGCAGTTGAATTTCTTAAGTCTCATTTCACTCACTTTGAGGTATGTTTTTAAAATGTTATCATTTGTTTGAGACAAGTAAAACATTAGGTGAAATTTGTAGGAATCATATTTGAAGGATGTGTACAAATGGAGCAATTACAATTTAACTTTAACTGTGCAAAAATTGGAAAATACGACACCTTATATCAAATTGACTCGAAATATACGCTCATTGGATAAATGTCTAACCTTGGATATTCCCTTATTACAGGAATTTGCATTTATAACACATAGACAAGAAATTGTAGAGCATTTAGATATATTAAAGGAAACGGAAATGTTAAAATTCGCGGAATTAAAGGTAACGTGTTATATTTGAAATAGATAAAAGAAAAAAGAAACTCAATTTTTATTTATGTTTTACAGGCAAAAAATGAACTGTTGGAATGCCAGTGTTGTTACGATAACGAATGTATGCCTTCTAAATGTTCCACTTGTGATGATGGACATATATTTTGTAATTCGTGTATTTTAAAAGGCACTGAATCACAGTTGTCACAAGGAGAGACGCGCATTTCATGTTTTTCAAACTGTGACGGAGAATTTACCATTCCTACGCTCCAGAAGATATTACCTCCAACACAGTTCAGTATTTTTATCCGCAAGAAACAAGAAGCAGAAGTAATGGCTGCTAAAGTAGAAGGTTTAGTTTCTTGTCCATTTTGTCATTTTGCATCTGTACCACCTCCGGAGGATAAAGTCTTTAAATGTCTTAATCCTGAATGCATGAAAGAATCGTGCCGGCAAGTTTCCTTTTGTAACCAAACTTCTTTAGTTTGTAAAATAAGAAAGTTTTGAATTACCATATCATATAAAATCTTGTTTAAATAGATTGTGTAAACAGCCGAATCACATACCTCTCAGATGTTATGAAGAAAAATCTGACCAAGCACGCTTATTTTTGGAAGAAAAAATGACGGAAGCGCTTGTACGTAAATGTTATAAATGCAGTCGACCGTACTTCAAAGATGATGGATGCAATAAAATTACTTGCAGCTGTGGAGCTATGATGTGTTATATTTGTGATATACCAATATACAGTTATGATCATTTCGGGTATTTAATTTTATAACAGCGATCATTGATTAATAAGAATAACTTAGAAATAACTTACATGTGCAAATCTAAATTTTTTATTTCAGCACTGGTAGATGTCCACAATGGAGCGATAATCTTATCATAAATAATGAAACAGTTAGAGCAGTTGCTGAAAAAACTGTAGAACTTATAAAAAAGAAAGATCCCAATGTCACTGTAAATGCAGATGATCTTTTAAAGTATCTTCCATCAACATCAAATGGCGCTATCAGGGTAATGTCATAGCTACTACTATTACAGTTTATAGTATACAATTAAACATCTTTTATTAACATTACAGGGACGAGTAGAGAAAATAGTAACATTTGATAAATAAAGTTTCTCTTTAAATTATTTGTTAATTCGTTTTTATGAACAAAGCAAAGGAAAACATACAAAAACAGTGCATGTAAGTCTATGCTGAAACATGAGAGTTTGGCATTAATTTTTAGTTTGAGTTTCAGTTATAATATTATCATTAACGTTGATTTTTTTGTTTGGAATTATAATGAAGTTCAGATTGTTTATTAAAGTATCATACCTACAAGTGATAAAATATCTAAATGTATGCTTGTACAGAATCAAGTAGGTTTCTCTAGGGAAAATGATGATATAGAGAAAGCAGAAGTTCTCAAAATTTTTCGTAGAAAATCCTATCATGCTTGATTCTGAGATAATATTTTAACAAATAATTCAACGATAAATCATTACAGTGATAATTGATAAAAAAAAAAAATGTTTTCATATATAGTTTTCATATATATATATATATATACTTTATGTATCACAAAATAATTGAAGACACAACAAAAAATAAACAAAAAGTTAATTTTTCATTCCTATCTTTATTCAGCAATATTCTACTACAGTTTATTTGTCTCCTATTCTTACATCAATGAGTCCTTCTCCTCCTTCTCGACGGGATGATTCATTGTTAGTCTGTGGAATAGTAGGATTATTTACAGAGGGAGTAGAATTTTCATTAGGTAAGTTCGCGTTATCAGCTCTTCCTTGAGTAGGATCATCACTCATGGGATTCTTATTATTGCTTTGAATTCCGTTTTGATTTGGCCAATTATTCGGCTGCTCTTGCCTGCCGATTATTATCTGGGTTCCATCGATGGTAGTAATAGTCTGTAAACAATTATTCAACTATAGAAAAAATATTTTGATACAAAAGTGCCTTAACAAAACTACACTCTGTTCTACAGATTTGCGTCAACATCAATCGTGTGAATGAACAACTGTTATAGCTATTAGATATCCTCAAGAGTTACCATCCATAATGTTACTAAGAACACCGTACCATGTCATCTGTTCCTGGATTCCGACAAATCCATCCAACGTTGCAGCTTTTGTCCAGGGAGTTACTTGGTTGGTTCGCTTGAAGATTGAGCACTTGTTCTAACATCTGACACGGTTTTAAGTACATGTGCCCTGGTGGTATGTGCTGATGTCCTGGAGGTGTACGTGAATGTCCTGGAGGTAGAAACCCTTGTCCTGGTGGTACGAACGAAGGTCCTGATAGAGGAGGCGAGTATCCAGATGAAGAGTACCACTGTCCAGGTGGTTGATACTCTTTGTTCCACTGTCCCACCTGGTAGTCTCCCCAGACGGGACTACCTTTGGCAATGGCCACTAACATCAAGACGGCGAGAATATTCTTCATCTTCTAAGAAATAATAGTAACAGGAATTAATTAACGTCTTCTCTAAATTATATCCCGAATTTCAACTGAAGCGTGACCAGCAACGAACAAGCGCTGTTACAAGTAATTAGTTAAACAAGGAGAACAGTGTCCAAGCTAAGCAATTAATTTGAGAACATATCAAATCACGTGCCTCCGGAAACGTATAATTGAACAAAGCAGCGACGTAACAGACTAGTCACGGCACACTGTGTCACACCGATTCTCAGGGATCGTTCGAAGGAAGACAGAAAACAGGTAAAACGTATGCTCTTCGGTAAAACCAGGAAAATCACGAGAGGACCGTTCATTAAAGTCTGACTCATGTTGGTGATGATGGTTTTCTAATAAATCGCGAACCATGACGAAATTAGTATGTAAATATTATATTTTATGACAAAGAAAATCAAACGGTCTACTTTTACATTCATTTATTTTCCTTTTAGTGGACTGAATTTTATCAGCTACGGAGGAATCCATCAGGAGCAGCTCGAGGATGAGGATTATCGTGTCAAGGAGCTACGTGAGATACATATGTACATATAAACACGTTTGAATGGACGACCAAGGATAAAATGACGTAATTCGCTTACCGTAGAAAAAAATTGCAAAGGGTAAAGACGCTCGTTCACCGAACTTATCGCCTAGAACAGCCAAGAGATCCGGAACCGTGGAACGCCGAAACGATGATGCCTTTTACGGCATACACTTTTATGTACTTACACACGCAATCAGGCCTTCGACTTCACTCTGATTAGCAAACACCATTAATCAAACGCGATTCCTTTATCGTTCCTTTTTTTTTCTCCTGTACGTTTACGAGGCGATCACCGGCGGTGCGATGATGGCATATTTGCAAACGCACGGATTTTAAGCGCTAGCCTCCAATGATTTATTGTAATTTATGCGAAGTTAACAATGAACATCTATCGTGGGAGAGGTCGTTGTAAGTCAGCAACCTTTTTGATTTGTATCAATCGAACATAATAATGTTAGATCGTGTGATTTCTTATTTTATTTTTTAAGGTTGTTGAGAATAACATCATAAAGGAGATTCTTTTTATTTTCAAACTGTATGGAAGATATTTTGGAGACTACTGAATAGGGATATGGAACATGGTGAGATCATTTCTTGGTGGCCTTGAGTAGTTAATTGACTTTGAACTGAGAATACCTTCTATTTAAATTAAAAAAAGATCATATATAATATTTAGAAAGTGGATTAACCCTTTGTCTTATAACTTCTCTGTTATCGTTAACTTAAACACTAGGTAAAACTTCAAATTAGCACCTGAATTGAATTAAAAAAGGAATGCTATAATTTCGAAAAGTTTTTCACAGATTGCAAGGATGGCGATTCGCGAGACAATGGAAACGAGGTCGTAGAAGAAGGACGTTGCATCGACGACGTAGTATCTCTCGATGAATATTCACGAGTTGCAGCTGTTTCCGGATTTTGTTGCGCTCGAATGTTATTAATATTCACTGTATCCATCATTTTGGAACTGCCGGATAGAAGAGGCAATAGTAGATCCACCAAGTGATTGAAGGGTGGTGATTGTACTAATTCAATGATGTCCTCGTTACTGATTTCCTCCATCAGGGACGCGATTTGGCTGGCTAACATGTTCAGCAAGACGCGCTTTGCCGCTTTGATTGCCTCCAATTTCGCCATTTCAATGTCTACCAACGTGCTCACTATTCCACTGTTAGATCTCTTCAGGTCCCCGAGGACACCGAACGTCGCTTTGGACACCGCCGTCATGGCATCTACCATAGTCTTCTTTTGCAACAATGCAGATTCCTGTACTTCGCGTGTAACCACGTGCAAGTCGCTCAGAAATCTCTCTCCAGTAGAGAGATCGTTTACGGGTCTGTGGAAGTACTTTTGAGACGCCACCATCGTCAAGGTGATCTGCGAGAAATAAAATACAGAATCAATTCAACGTGTTTGAAGCTTCTGGGATTACGTTCTTGTGGTCTTAGAAAATGATTGAAACTTACCAAGAGACAGGCTGTCCTTAATGTCCACATATTCTGGATTCAATAGAAACTCGAGTAACGAAAACTCGCGCGTTCACTTATATATATTACAAGCGGTACTGATTATACCCTAAAATTTTAGCATTTTTGAAATGTTTTCTTACGTCTTGAAATTCCTTGCAAGCTTTCACTTTCGATACGGTATTTCTTATCCGATTCTTTGATCGTTAACGAGAATTTGAAGCTTTCAAGTGAAATGAAATTAACACGTTGAACGCCATGGGGATTCACCGGTGACCGGCACTGCAAATTACACATGCCTGAATAATTAAAAGAAAACAATAGAGTAACATTATTTTAAGTAATACCGTTATGGTACGCATAATGTAAAATGGCAAATAGAAAGTTTAAAATTTGAAGTATGAAATCAATACGTCCTATAACAAATGGCCATTTTCACCGTGGCGTTCAACGTGTTAATATACTTCATCATTTTCAATATTATATATTAATACAACATTTAAAGACAATTCAAGGACCGAGTATAAAAACAAACACATATACAAAAGACCTTAGTCTTGTCCTGTTTTTTCAAAGGACTACGTTTCTAAAATTCGTGCGCCGTTATCCTGACCAGAGGTAGATACGTTTTGCGTTTTTATTAATTGCGTCAATTTCTCCTGGTCGTTATTTCGAAAATAAGCGTCGTCCAGGACGAATGCAGTGGTCATTAGAATGGACACTCCGGCGAAGATTACCCACATGAGCAGCTCTAATGTGACCTGTTACATGAATTATAAAAATGTTTAAAACTGGTAGAAGAAAAGAGAAGTAAAAATTTCTTCTTCGTAGGGTGGTCTGAAGAGAAGATACTCGTATGTGAATAAGGTATTAATTAACATTAAATCTGTCTACAAAGTAATTAAGAAAGCTCACTTCTATAACGGCTTTCAGAACGAGTTTGAAACGACTGCTGGAAGATACCCATTGCCAGATCATAAATGGTAAAAGAACCATCAGAAGAAGCGTATCCAGCACATGCAACACGATCAACGATATGGAATGCACCACTACCGATTTCCTACGTGATTTCTGTCTAAAATATCAAGCTCTCCCTTACATGGTATATATGACACCTATCATTTTTCACTAATCATCAAATACCTGTTTTGTATTTTTTCATTTTCTTTCATTTCAACCAGCTCATTGAAATTGCTACTGTCCGCTTGGCTTTTAATGGTTAATGGTTGAACCATGATTGTGAAGAAAAGTTTATTAAGAAATTGTGTTTCTGCCGATGGAAGGGAATTAACGTCGAGGGAGTATGGTTAATCAGTTTCATTCTATTAAAATTTGGTAAGTTGGACAGGGAAAAACGCCATTAAATGGATGAAGAAATGGATCATCAATTTTTCATCTGTTTTGTTTTCTGTGGATACAAGGTGGAGAAAAAGTATTCGATAGTCTAGTAGAGGTTTTAAAATAATAAAAGCTTCAAAAGTAGATACTTAAAATGGTGAAAACTTTAAAAATCAAAGCTCCAACAGTACAAGTTTTAAAAGTCAAAATTTTAATAAATAATAAAAGGTTCAGAAATTAAAGCAGCTATAATATTGTCGATTCTTTATTTACAGTAATAATTATAATTCATATTGGAAAAGCAAGAACGTTACAAAATGTTAATAGTCCATCGGCATCTAATTACATAAATCTTGGTTTCGCGCTTATCGGTAATACTTTTTGGTATATATCGCCTATGGCGCGCGCTGGTTACACGCCGATTAATAACACAGGATGGAAATATTCTCTTCCCGTGCATCCTTCTTGGTCATTATCGAGCGTTTATCGTGCTTTCGATCGTCATAAGTCATTCTCGTCGACAGGCTAAACGTGTTCGGGGAAGGGACGCGCGGGAACCGCTTTCTTCTTTTATGGCACAAAACGACTTCTGCCTCGATTGGTTAATTATTATGATAATTAGCCGACTCAAGGATCACCGTAACGCAAACAGTGTGCTCGATGTTCGTTTGCATGTTGTAATAACTAGCTTCTGTAGTTTCTGTTTGATCACACGATTGATCCTTCATTTTGTTTCCAGGCACTCGAGAGGCGAACACGTTGGTCAGATGAGAGGATTTCAGAAGAATGGACGTCGATTGTGGAAAGAATTCTGGTTCATTTGCAAGAAACGATTCTTCGCACGATGTTGCCTCTTCGCCTGTTGCTGTCTGTACACGAACAACGGTCTGAAGATTTTCGCGTCTTGGGCTTCCAGGTCATCCGGTTCTCCTTTGCTTTCCGTTGCTATGGATCTGGATACTCTATTTCCTGGCTCGCTTGTTGCTCGAGGTGACACAGGAGACTGTATTCTTTCAATTTTTCCATTGGTCTCAAGGTGATCTTTGGATTTTCCGTACGCCTCCACCTGGAATCGTTTCAAGATTAAAGTATCCATTTCTATGTTTCAAGACAAAAAATGTTGAACTATTAAAACTACTTGAATACCTGATTGCCCGCACAGGTATTAAAGATATTTTTTGCGTTACCTACCGAACGAGTTACTCTAGAAGCATCGTTAAGATCTTCTTTAACCTCTTTTTCTATCATCCTCTCGATGTACCCGTTATTCATTAGGTTCTTCTTCTGCAATCCATAGGCGCGTATTCCAGGAAGGTCTTCCTCAGAATTGATATGAATCTTCTCTACCTTTCCATCGAATCCAGTTTGATTTTCAATGTGCAATCGCCTCGTGCGACTGTTCTCCCTGAATCTTCTGGGAAGTCTAACCGATGGATCCTCTAGCTTCCTTAATGTTGTTTCAGTAGAGTCAGGGTGTTCTATGTAAGATTGTGGATGTAATTGATCCTTTGTAGCGCCGATATCGAACGACGATATGAAACAGATAAGCTGAAACAATTTGAAAAAACATAAATCACGAAATGGAATTTTTTTAGTTGCACTGTAATTGTATGCAAAATCACAAAATTGTGGTTTACAGATAAATGTTATCGAACAGAGATTACAGGCTTCCAATTGCGTTCTTAACTGGATAAAGTTCTGAAGTAATGTTAAAGAAAAAATGTCACTGATATGTGTATGCAGCTTTCTACTGAAGAATGTGTTGCAATAAACATTAATGTCACGTTCATGATTTATCATCGAGCTAGCTGCAATCTCTGTGAAAGAATTTTTTTTGATAAGTTACTTTTTCTTTAAAATTCAGATTGTGGAAGCTTCAACATTAAAACCATCAAAAATTAAAATCCTAATATTAAAACTCTCAACAATTCAAGCTACATATTTCTCTTTAACAAATCACGTAGCACCAAATATTTCTAACAATTAAAATTTTTTTTTTCCAGAGACAATTGTGATCCCGTTAGTGTGCACATTTCTTCTTACCACGAGTACAGTCCACATGGTTGCAAAACGGTATTCAGTGATCAGCTTCAGAACAGTTCCCGTTCCCGGCAAGACTTAGATCACGTTTGAAGGAAGAGATTGACCAAGCATCGGTTATATACGCACCACGTTTACGATCCTCGAGGAAGGCGATTATAAACCGCTACCGCACACACGGTATGCAGATTCTCTGTGGTGGAAGAGAGAGGGAAATAGTCTTCTTTAGCGAAACTCACAGTCTGGAAGTGAGTCACCTTTATGAGTATTCCTCGAGAAAAAAAAGGAAGAGAAAGATTGTTGCTCTTCTTCTCCTTTGAACACATATTTCCGGCGAAAGCTTCGATACCTTGGATCAACTTGTGTGATCTTTTTCTTTTTGCCAACCTGTTATAGTGATAGCGGTATCGTTTGTGGTTTCCGTCACTTTATTTTTATCTCCTTCTCTTCTAATTAATTATTAAAGATATGTTCTTGTAAGTTTTTAATTTACTATCTTTTGTTGTTTCACGGAATATATTATTATCATTGTTATTTAAAATTTTCTTCTTTCCTTTTTAGATATTGAATTTTATTACATTTGGAGCTGATGATAGTTGATGGAGAGTTGATGGAGTTCCTCCAAAATTTATTTACCCCATTGGAAATATTTTCTGTATTATCTTTAAGGTAAAAAAAAAAAAAATTTAATTCATTCTTCTGCAACTATTACTGTCCTTCTCTTTCCTTATTTACACTGAAAGGTTAACAGATCAAGGTGAAGAATTTCGCACTAGTTATTCCGGGACCAGTTATGACGTTTCACAGGTGTTAAATGTCCACTCACCAATTATTGGAATATTCATACGCACCCTTGGGTAATTATATACTCAATGATGATGAATGAATCGATAGAAAACTGAATGACTAACTATAAATTCCGTCTGCAAACATTAACGATGCTGTGTTAATTGAAGTCTATGATAATGATCGTTGAAATAGATTCGTAGAAGACTGGTTTATGGTCTGTCGAACATCTTCCGACAATTAAATCCGATCATTAATTAATCAGAGACATTAATTTCCAAGTAACAGACGAACGAACAGATATCTTGTTTGTTGAAATATTTATTTTTAATAATTAAGATCAAATGTTATAAATTATCATGATTTTTAAGTTATTAAAATTGCATAGTCATTTGTAAACAAACTGTTATCACAGAGTTTAAACATGTTACCTATAGATACATATTCTATTGTAAGTCAAAAGCGAGCATAGATACGGTATATTATAGGATTATAAAATTATTACTATAAAAATACATGTATACCAAAATGTCTGTCTCCGTCAGGATCGTAACAGACGCAAAGTTCGTGAGTGTCGTAGCCTGTCTAACGTCCACCCCAGGATAATCGCGTTTCCTCCTCGCGTTAATCCTCTTCGTTTCTAATAATTGTCGTATCGTGGTCTGTAAAAATAAGCGCGTCTCGGATAATTGTTGGAATAACCACCGTATCGTCGATTGCTTTCATCATAGTATTTAGACCGCTGCTGCATTTGTTGTCGATATTTAAACAAAGGTCTAAAAACAATGTCTTCAGCTACATCCATGTCACCTTTTTCTCTAGAATGATCCATGTTGTCATCCTGATAGGCTGGAACTATCATCTCCCATCTTGACATCGTTATTGGTTTCAGAGAATCATCCTGCTGGAACGACCATGAAGACACTGGTACTGGAACGGTTTCCTGGATCGAGGATAAATCAAGCGTGATCTGGAAGTGATGGATTTATTATCATGAAGAATTCTTTCCTGTTCAACCGTCGTTGAAGAAAGAAGAGAGAATTTCTTCCTTTTTCTTTTATAACGAAGAGGACATTGTTAAGATTTTTTGAGAAGAGAATGTTTGATTAACGTTAACGGTTCTGCATCATTACCTCTGAAGGAGTTGATGACTTCCGGTAATCAGGAACAATCGTGAATGAACTTTGATCAATATAATCCTGAGCCTTCTTTTGAATAACATCGTTATTGTCATTCAGGAACTGAACCTGATTCTTCAGGGCATCGTTGTCTAACTGATTTGGTAAAATGGCCACAATGGGACTGTTCACCTTGCCCTTCTCTGCTTTTGAAGGGTCAATGACCGCAATTATTGGAACAGGTACTTTCTTCGGCTGATCTTCCGGTAACGGGATATCATGACTAATTGCATCTTCTAAGAATTCGGTTTTGCTTTTTAACTGCTCATTTGTTAACATTGATTGGCCTGGATTCTCTACAGGAGAGGATTGCAAGTCTATATTTTGTTGAGGTCCACTTTCTATTTCCTGGAAATTGAGGAAAGTATTATTTTCACTGTTTTTAATTTCTAAATCGGTGTTATATAATTTTTTTGGCCTTAATAATTTGTCAAGATTTATCTTTTTAAATTTTAATTTACTGACGTGGCTAGAGAATTCTTAAAATATATCTTATTGTTTTGTTCTCTTAACTTTGTTTAAATAATATTTAACATAGTTTTAGATCACAGAATTTTCTAAGACTCAATTCCAACTGTTCAATGATCATTAGCAGAATACACAAATTGTTTAACAATGATGCGTGAAAGAACACGATCAACTTGACATGCTTTTGCTCGATCGTAGACATCCGATTGAATGGAATGTGTTCATTGAATTATTGTCCTTTACCACGGGCATGTATTCATCAGCATCGCTTTCGATGGACATTTCACTTTCAGGTGAAGAAGTCTCCATGGCTGCTTCTGTTTGTTTAGTCTCTGTAATATTTTTCCTTACGTCCTCCAAATTTTCCGTAGGAACCACAAGAATATGTTCTCGTTTTGAGAGTATCTTAAGCGACAAAATTATTAACAATTAAATAAGCATCCACTTACCGTTAGATTAAAACTAATTCAATTATTATTTTAGTCGAAGAAAAACTGATGAGGATCAAAATCATACCATGTTGGGATTGCTAGCTGGCATTATGAAAACGTTCTTTTTAACCACGAGACCATTTAATGACCCGTTGTTGGCTACCTTTTGCACTGCATCCTGAACAACAGGATCCTGGACTACTGCAGCAATCGTTTCATTCTTATCTCGTGGAGTCGGTGGCAATAAACCTTCCACATCTTCTGAACTTAATGGTTTGCAAGTTGAGATTCCTCCATTAAGTATCAGGATTAAACAGAGAATAAGTTGAAACGTGGTGATCTGAAGGTAATTGTAAAATAAAATCAATAATAAGTGCTAACAAGTGCTCCAACTTATTGATCTTAATTAATTAGAGATCAAGGTTTTTAACGACTGAAGATATACTACGCACTATTCTTAAGTATTGTAGAACATTCATTTTTTGTTTGTTATTAATATTTATATTGATACCATTTTATGCTTCATTCTTGCAGTCCAAGTGTGTTACTCAAGATCCTTCAACTTCTGATGCGTCAAATTTCTTCAATCTTCGACGTTTCGACTGAAACTTCGCTAACGTCTTTTCAAGTCTGGCTAGTGATAACGGTTTGTTCGTGTTTTATACCAGCTACCGAAAGAATTATCATTGTCCTGCTAACAGACGTGAGTATCAACCTTGCGGTACACCACTTTAACAAATTGTACCTTGAACCTGCTTGTTTCGTCTTCGATTTGTCGTTTGTGATTGCTCCTTGATACCACTATTCTGATCGTATTTTATAACTCTACGTGTTTTATGGCATTATTATAATAGAGTGTTATAATGCTATGGAAAATCCATGGTACGGTATTTGAAGATTCTTCAACAACCTGTTCTCTTCTCGAATTCTTGCACTCAAAGTATACTAACAGTTCTGAATCGCGTTAAAATTCTTCCGGGACTAATTTCGTAGTTAGTGGGTCGCTAACAATATTGAAATGTTTAGCGACCGATTTAGCAACTTCTGCATAACCCAAGCTATAAAAGAGGGACCAATATATTCTGCATTCTTAGTTTTCCATTGACATCCAAAGCTCTACATTCAGGGTTTCTTGAAATTTACTACTTGAGTGATTCTATAATAAAAAAAAAAAAATGGTGCCTTCGGTGCTTCTTTTCAACTCGATTTTGTTATTGAAGATTATATTGCAAACTGAATGCAAAAGTTTGGAAACAACACCGCAGTCTTCAGATGTCTCTGATATTGATACCGAATTTCTGATGCACATAATAGGCAACATTAATGATACAGAATTAAATACTACTAAAAATGAAGTAAATTCAACAATTAATTTGGGAGAACCTTTTGGATTAACAATAGAGACACGTCCCAAACGTGAGTCTTCTGCGATGAACACTGTGAATTCTACAGATACCAATCAGACATCAAGCAGACTTGAAGAGACAATTCAAGAAATGTTTTTTGAACCCTGGGGTCGTATTAGAAGAGATGCTGATGATGCTCAAGATCAAAATTCAGATGAAACTGCTCAAGATGGAAATTCTAATGAATCTGCTCAAACTAAAAATTCAGACGAAGGTCAAAGCGATTATAATGACACTGATGAAGATAATGACCCATCACACGAGTCCTCTATACAACTGGAACATGATGGAACGAGTTCAATGCAGGAGGAGGTTCGTGAAAAAAGAAATGGAGAATCAGGAGAAACTTTAGAAGAAGGTGAATATCGTTATAGAACACATCCATATTGGTATCGTCAGCCCATCATCAGAAGATATTGGTCCAGCGATGAAAGAAAATCATCTCGTGATTTCATAAAGATTCCCATATTTCCTGGGAAGTAATATTCCTTCATAGAATAGAGTGACTCGCTATAAATCAGTTCGTTATTTAATTTACTATTACAATCATTTTTTCATTTTTTTAATTACAGTATTACTTGAACAAGCAATTATTTAAAATAAAGTGTTATTTGATGAACAAAATAACGCTTTATCTCCAATACTCAATTTTTCATTTTTTTAAAAAGTGCCTAACTTTGTCTTATACTAATTATAAACGTATGACTAACGAATGTTTACAATAAATCAAGGATGAAAGAGTTCACATGTTTATTTTGGTTATTTTAAGAAATTCATAGTAAATAGCATTCATAAAAAAAAAAAAAAAAGATTTTAAATTAACAATATTTGTTTGTATCATTAACGATGCTTGCTTTGGTGAGTAGCTTTTCGTCTCCTTAAACATTAGAGTATTATTAAAATACGTACATTGTCACTCGTGCTCTCATTCATTATTATAAATTAATAACAAGAATAATAAAATACTAATCGTTGTCTTAGATTAACTTAACTTTACAAAATTATTTAAGTTACTTAAATTACTTGACAAGCTATTAATAAACATCGAGGATGTTGTTATTTTGTTATTGAAACGACGTGCACGTGGTTTGTTTGTTAATTAACAGGTCTGCTATTTACAGCTTGTTCATTAACAAGATTACTAAATGGCACAGCCTTTCTCAAAACCGGTCTACTTCCGTCTCCGGCGGTACTTCTTCTTTTCTTACAGTTTTGCAATTAATGTTTATAATTTATCTATCGTATTTCTGAGTGAAGTTCATCCTCAAAAATTGGATAGTTTAATCTCATTCAAGAATCTTCAATATCCTTTTGTGAAAGGATACTTATATCTTCCTTCTTTTGACTTTAATGTGAAGTCTTACTTATCCATCTTTTATAAGATTCTTTTAAAATTTTAATCATCATATTCAGATTTTTCTTTTTCTCTGATAATTTTACCGAATACCTTATTGATTCGTTTGAAACAATTCAAAGACATTCCTGCGTCGAAATTACCATAAATATAAAATTAAACGAATCGCTGGAATGCGAATCGCGCGTGTCCTTTTTACTTTCCAAATCATTGTCCTCTTGGTTGTCTGGTTGTCAGCAACACAGGCGATGTCCTTAACGTTTCAGAAGCCATTCCTGCGACGATAAGCGTCCCTGACGCGTTGTCTGTACGCTAATTGTTGTCTATAAACGAACAGTGGTCGCAGAGCGTAGTTACCAGCTGCAGTCTCAAGATCATCCTGTTCCTCTTCCTTTGCTTCTCGTTTTTCAATCAACTTATCATCAATAATATTCTCCGGCTCGTTCAATTTGCTTAAGAGAAGAGTATAAAGCGCTGGAGATGATTCGTCGTTGAACTTCTCAAAGAGGATCGGAATTCTAACAACGGGACCAAGCTTGCTGTCGGGATTGACCGGAAGTGCGATGGAGGAGCCGAAGACAGCCAGGAAGAAGGCGATCGCAAGGGGAGTCTGAAAGAAGATAATCAATTTGTGATTCTCGTGTGATCTTTGTAAAATCTATGTAATTAACTAATGAATTAATTATGTGCGTGCAGATACAATTAATATGAAATTACCAAACCATTATAATTGTACTATCGCTTTTAATTAACTATCACTTCTCACTTTCAAAAAATGATATTAACAAGAATTTTAAAGCCTTTACAGCAGAAAAAAAAAAAATCAATCTAACGCTTATCTATGAATTTCAGGTACCACCTTACCATCTTTGCACCAAGTTAATCTCTCGAAGGACAATTGAAGATGATTCTGATGATCTGAAACACCAGCTTCTCGTAAGTTATGAACTGATAGAATATCCACGAAAGTATCTTTGACTGATCACGATGTTCCAACAGGAGCTGTTAGATTCGCGGAACCGCTCGGTGGCTACTTTGTGCCTAGCAAAGCATCCTTCCAGCATTTATACGAAACAATGGCGTCAAACGGGGCCACGCTAATCGTATAGTGACGTATCGTACCAGGTGATAACTGACCTGGTAAACCAGAAACATCGATGAATCCTCTGCAGTTTGTTTTTTTTACCTCATCTATGACCCCGAGATCACAGGATGCACAGGGAGTACGCATGGATCTTGACGTTGTTCGCGTTTCACGTCAATTGCACCAATCAAATACAAGCTTGGTAAAAAAAATACTACGACGTACCATTTATTACTCACGAGTTTGTTTCTTAGAATAGATCATCGCGTTCTGCTGTAATACACTTGGCAATATTTTAAGAAGAAATGAAGAAGAATCTGCGTAACCAACGTCAATCAGTTTATACGTAATCAATTTGTTGTTATTATATTATTTAAGTTTAGTATGTTTGTAGATTATTGGTGGATATACTGGTGCAAAATTCTATATTGGGGTAGATAATTAGAAATGCTTGTCAGAATTTTAATTGATTAAAGCACGAATTTATATATTGCTTTATTAGGTATAAGATATTCTCGAGCGAAATTAGAACGAACTAACTTCTTTTAATTAACGCTACGATTGCATAAAGCGTTAATTAATCCCGTTTGTTAATACCACTGTATGTCAAAGTATTTCTATTTGAATATCAATAGTATTTTAGTCGATAACGTTAGAAATATATTTTGAAATAATAATTAAAAAAGTGCTATAGAAGACCTACTATATATTCAAATTCTATATAAAGTATTTTAACAAACTAAAAGCTTCAAAGCTTAACATTTGAACATTGATTATTCCTTTTTTCTTTTTTAATAATTAGTCAAAACTTTTAATGAGAGAATTTCAATTTATTCAAGGTTTTCTACGCATTTTTCATCAACGAAGGAGAGAATATGTTCTTCGAATAAAAACAGGGAAAGGATGAATCTTAGAAAATCGTGCATCTTCGGTTTTTGAAATTATCGAATCAAATGTTGAATCAAGGTATTTACCAAACAAAATCGATTTATTTTCACTTAATCATTCTCATCTTGTCGAATAAATAATAAAGCTGTTCGCTTTTCTACGAAATTGTTCGTGTAAAAACGAATCGAGGAAGAAAGGGAAACCGTTTCCTCTTTCTTTAATTTTTTTGGTTCATTTTAGTTTGTTCTTTTCACTGTTTGTCGTGTATGTGTGTTTGTGTGTCTGTTTTTCAATCTTGTCACGCGACTCTTAGGATATATTAGATCTCAGGCTCGGCTTCCTCGTGCACAGTTTCGCTGCTTTCGGTAGTAGTAGGAGTAGTTTCGCTTTTAGATCTGAAAGAAATCACCAGATGAGGGTATTTCGTGGCTGCTGGGATGAATAAGTACGAGAATATTAAAACACATTCGATGCCAGCTCGGAAAACGAGTCGATTCAATTACTGTCTGCCACAGCCTTTAAACAGTATGGACATTGCACGCGATGTCGCGTGAGCGGCACCGAATGTGTTAACAAATGGATTAGTAGTACATATTAAGTTGTTACTTATCAAATGACTCATTTTGATACATAGAAAGATTGACACGATTAAATAACATAAAAGTAACAGTAAAAATTTACAACTAGCTAGGATAATTCTATTTTCAGCTGTAAATTGATTGACTTCAATGGAGAATCAATCATTTTGTATTGAAATAATTGATGAACCGTTGATGTAGTAAGTTTCATTAAACTTTATGCCACAAGTGTTATTTTGTACTACTTTTGTGTCATGAAATCATGTCAGACTCTCTGTGCTTAGAAATCAGTTATTTGATATGCAACAACCTAATATCATTGTTGTTAGAAACACGAGGTCTCTAAGGTCAGAGGTGATAGGCCACGACTACATTGGAGAACGACGAGGTGACACAGATATTTCTAGCAAAGTAGCTGTAAACAGAGATTGACTATCGCAATCTAACGCTTAAATTAACTTACTAACATTTTTCACTAATCACTCATCGCTTTGCTAATGTATCCGTGGCCTTAATGTGGCGGGATCGAGACAGACATTAGAATTGTTAGGTGAAAGTCAGGGGCGGATGGATCGATCGACCTGTCGTGATATTAAATTTGCTCAAAAATTTCTTCGGTTACCTTGATTACTCGTGAAAAATTGAACATTCAATTGGAGCAAATTTAATAATCTGAAAACAGTCGTTCGATCGCGTTAGTTAAACAAAGGGGATAGAGTGGAATAAAAAAAAGTTGGAAAGTACGAAAAAATCCTTTCCTGTATTGATCGATCTAAATATGCAATCGGGGAACCTCGTCTACGAGTCTTACTACATTTTGCGAGTGGAAAAAAAAAGAAAGAAAAATGTATGCGTCGTGAGGGCATCGAGTTCACCGCACAATTCATTGTTTCTTTTTTTCTCTTTCTCGCTCTCTTTCGTTCTGGTTCGTGTAAATAACATTGTATTACATGCAAATCGTTCATTATTCTATCCGTAGTTACTTCGATTTGGATCTATTCTTTCTCTAACGGGTGAAGAAGCGAAATGACCTTCTGTGTAAGAAACCAACTTGAAGAGAGATCAAAAGATGAAACTCTCTCTTTCTTTTTTTTTTATATTCCTTTCAGTTCACTTCTTTAGCCCCTTCGTTTCTAGATTCTTTTCTTTCTAAATTCTACCGCTCGTGTTCAGCTGTTACATTTCAAACACCGCATTCGATACGCTTCTACGACGCTACAATTTTTTATTTTTTTTTGCGAATATAGTTAACTGTGCTTAAGTCGAGTCGCAAGGAGATGCAATCTGACTTCGTAGAGAAGTAACTTTCCTATCATTAACCATTTGAACTTGAAAAGTATCAAGCTGAATCCAATCGTGACACTTTCGATCCTTGTTCTTCTTTCGTTTCTATTTCTGATTTTCTTTCGCTTCTCGCACGCGTAACTCGATCCTTAGCTTTTTAGGTAAATCTATCTGCCACAAATTGTCGATCGAACCGACAGAACGTATGAAGAATGTTAGCATTACAAACTATTGCATCTAACACCTTCTACCAAATGCATTAATTGCATTAAAAAACATTCTTGTTATTCAATTGAAACATATCCATTGATTCGATCGTTCGACAATTATATGATAACAGACTTACTGGAACGATAATATCTATTAACATATAATAATAATATGTATGTATGTATGTATGTATGTATGCATATTGTCGGATGGTAAAGGATTCACTTGCTCGATGGCTACGCTCTTCCAAAAGGCGAGGATTTTGCTTTACGTTATTGTAATTATTAACGCTATTATCGGTCGTATTCTCGATGTGGTTCCCATTTCGATCCCTTCCATTTGTTTCGTACGAGTAGGCACTTAGCTATGTTTCTGCGGTTCCTTGTAGTTTAGAACGCTAGTACGGTGAGAATATATTTGTATACCCGGGGGGGTGGAGAGAACAGAAACTTGCGTACAAAAGCCTCCCCTCTTCGTCTTCTTCTTTCGTGTTCGATCGTTCGATTTCTTCATAATATTTCTTTTTTTTTTCTTTTCTTTTAGAACAATCATTCTCTTCTTTCTTTATTACGCTCATTCTCTCCCTCTCTCTCGCTCTCTCACGCATTCAATCAAAGCGTGTTTTATATATATACATATATATATTTTACGCTTCTTCCCTTTTTTTTCTTTCTTTTTCTTTCTTCTCGTGGTTCTGGAACTTTAAGTTAGCACCGTGTCTTTCGTGGATTCTAGTTCTCGAGAATAAGCTTTTCCTCTCACACGCACTCTCTCATTCTCGTCAGGAAGTTTTCCCGCGATCAACGACAACAGGGGAGTTCTTTCAAGGTGAATTGTTCGTTCATCCTTCTATTGTTTACGGTTATTCAAGAATATCTGGGCAAACTCGTGCAACCACCTTCATTAGGAACGAACGTCTCTTACTGAAAGACTAGCCACGAACGAATTTCATTCTGTAATTGACTCTTCGATGAAGTTGACTTGAACTGTTCAAGGCTTCCTGGTTACATACCGTGTCCCTTTGGAATGTCACTTTTTTGTTTCTTTTTCTTTTTGAAGACACATTAATACTATCTTGGATATATTGGATCATCCATACAGCGATCTAGGAACATTGAGAATTCAAAGTACTTTCATAAGCTTAAGTGGAACATTGCGGTTATTATTCACAAACTGAGGAAACTATGATTACATTCTATTAGTTTGTTGCATATATCAAACGAACGGTTTTGGGGCACACACTTATACCGTGTCAATTTGAAGCTCAAGTCAGACTTTCTATGTTTAAAAATTGATCATTTGATACAGAACAAGCTAATACATTTAGAATTCCAATTGAGTTGTTCCATTTATAGTATCCTCAGAATTCTAAATGCCACAATGCAATATAGAAATGCAAATAACAGTTTACCAGGACATTCGATAAACAAGATCATCCTGAGAACCTTAATTTCTCAATGCGTCCATTGTACTGAATCCAGCTGCTACATGGATGAAACGTTTATTCCAATATCCAGAAGCCTCTCAACAGTTTCAACCGCAAGAACCCAATTATCCTCGCGACATCCTGAAGGTATTTCAACGGTGTGTCTCTAAAAAGCAAAATATAAAAAATAGCGAATTTGTTGATTTTCTGTAGGAACGCTAGCATCTCTTTCGTTGAACGAGATCGCTCTAAATGAAGGCACGTACACTTGTTGTTGTTTTTGTTGTTGTTCCCCTCTGTTCAGAGGCTAAATTTCTGACCATTTTATCCTTTTTCGCACCTTCTCGAACGTAGCAGAGAATTCGTCCAACACGGACACACCTCTAGTTACACAAAACATAGTCTAGACGAAAAATCAGGTAACGAGATATACAATTGGTGCATACACAGGTGAACAACTGTACCCGACGACAGAATACTGTATTAAATTCGAACATGTTAACATAATGCATCTCTAAGATAACGAATTACACGGACGCATATTTAATGCAATAACACGTACCCGAAATGTCTCGTTTCTTTTTTTTTTTTGTTTGAAGATCGTATTCCAAATTTAGAGCCAACGACGTACAAAAAAGTACAAAATACGTTTGCCCATCACGTGCATTTTCTTCTAAAGAAATATCGAAACGCAAACTGCATTTTTCTTTTCTTTTTTTTTTTTTTCTTTTGGAACACGATCCAAGTCTTTTCTTCTCAATTTTTTTTTTGTTTGTTTCTTTTTGACGATCGTGACTTACATGAAAGCTCGACTTAAAGAGTACAGATTTAACTTTTTTTTTCTTTTTCTCATTTTTTTTTTTTTTTTTTTTTGTTCAACTCTGCTTCTTCTAGAAGCAATTAGACGTATATTCAGTCTTTCCACGATGCTCAACGTGTACTTAAACATGTTACCATTGAGCAAGTCAGTTGGAGTTAGCATTTGATAAGAGATTGGCTCTTTTAACCCCCTGTTTCTGTTCCCCTCGGCTCTTTTAAGTGTCTTAAAGTCTACTCGCTAAGATGCTGAGCTGATCGATGCGCAGGGACACGCTCTGTGAAGAGGGTTAAAAGTGTACAAAATAAAATCTACTAACGCAACCATGGACATGGTTCATGAATTTAACACGTACTGATCAGAATCAATTTTTGATATCAACCTTGATACTTTACACCCCCAGGTTGTACAGAAAATATCAACATCCGATGAATAGTATCAAATACCTTTAGATCAAAGCGAATAGAATTATTATCAATAATTCTATGCTTTTTCTCATCTTTAAGAATGCGAGGAAGTTCCTACGAATCATCAACTAATTCCCAAGAATTAGTTAATACGGTACTTGGTACTTAAAACATCGTTGTCTCCCAGTATCAAGGCTAATGTCAGAAACTGATTCCAATTTCTATGCATCTAGTTTATGCATGGCATACAAAATTCTTGTTGGCTTCTTATCGTTTGGCACCTACTATATATGGATTACTTCATCACAATAATTAACAGACAAATAATATGCAGTCGCGTGAGAACAGTGTGATGAGCACGGCAAGTTAATTATTTTTAAGTCGTTGCTAATTACTTCAATACGTTGCGAAATTCGTTATTATTAGTGTCTTCTGTATACCAGGCATGAAACAAAAAAGAAAAACTCCTTTAAAGAGACTTGCATGAAATATTACCAAGTACACAGAATCGAAGGCACAAATTGCCATTTAAACGAAATATCTCGGTCAATTGCGTTTGTTCATAGAAGATAGTGAAAAAGATTTAGTTGTCGTTTACCAACAGCCCAAGGAACAAGTTCTAAACGAATTAAACGATTCTAAGTAAATAACATCAAGAAATGGGCCATATGGTACGTCACAAGCATGACTTATGCTAACTCTAATAATCCATTTCACCTGATCGTGAATATTCTATAGAAGAATGGACTCTACTTCGATGGGCAAGTTATTTTATAAAAACATTTACATGGTGTACTATAATTAAGATTGTTAACATTTCTTTCTACGCCTATCACGAATATACTCGTTAGATCCTAGCAAGGGAATCGGGTGCTTATTAACTCTAGGAGAATGATTTTGGTACCCTGAACAATTGCTAACAGTAAGACTAATTTATTCGAGAATTATTCACCAAAGAAAAAGAATCGAAGAGACTCGTCTCGTTTGTTCTTAAAATGGTTATTAAAATTATTGAATTAAACGTCGAATAGCAATGAATTATAAATAGAAAAAGCATTAAATCTATTTAAGTGATTGAAAAATTAAAAAAAAAAAAAAAAAAAAGAGGCAAATTAATACTTGCGTTTGTCTCTCTAAAAGTAAATCATTGATTTTACTTATTGGAACGTTATGCACCCATTTGATGTGTAATACCTAATATATATGAAAAACCTACAGTTATTACAATATACGAATAAGAAGACATTGATTCATCCTCCGTATTAGATTTTTACACGTGCCTTCTTTTCTCTTCTAATTTACAAGACACACAATTATTAACATTCTCTAACAAATAAAAAACATATCCTATATTTTTCTGATTAGGATTAAAAAAAAAAAAGGTCACAAGGTAAAAATCTAACTCAATGCACTTCTTATTCTATAAATTGGAAATACGATTACCAAAGAATCTACTCATTTCGTGAACTGCGACTTTCAAGGGAACCTAATCAATAGATTTTCAAAAGAATGTGTACTTTCTAGTATTCTACATACTCATTGAGTGAATCACAATATAAAAATACAAATTGAATATTTCCGTTTCTCTTTCATTCTCTGTCATCATAAAAGTACCCATTTCTTTTCTTTTTTTTTTTATCGTTTGTAGCTTCTTTGTCGTGCAACAATGTCCTTTACAAATGCACTTCGTTAGAATAAGTTACTTCTCTTTAACGTTTCTTTGTTAACCGGTGTCTCCTTAATTGTCTCTTACTGATACAACGGCTCGTGATGACTGTTTCGCTTCAAATTACGTAACAAAAAATACTTCGTTCCTGATTAATTACTCTTTCGATCAATGGCAATCAATGACGCGTGCAATGAAACTGTTAAATATTTCATGACGAAAGTAACTATTCTTGAATGTGCGAATCACCTATTATCACTGTTAACGCGAAGGTCCATGTACACATGTGACATAGAAACAATTCTGTCCTAACCACGCATATACAAATAGCCACAGATTGCTATAATACCCCCACCAACAATTGCGGCGCCTATGCCTATTGAAAGGGGCTTAAATAATGACCTCTTGAGTTTCTGCCATTCTTCTGTTTCCTTTTGTCGACGTTTCATCTCTCGTACTTGCGCTGCCAAACGTTCCTTCTTCTCTTTATTACGATGACGTACTTCGTTTTTCCTATTGACAGAAAATAAACATCATTAAGAGGAGTCAACGTCGAAACATCCGATCGCGACTGAAATTAACTTACGTATCGGGACTGGACGGAGGGCTAATTGTTTGTAAAGAGTTTTCACCGTCACTGGTGTTTTCATTAGGCACTACAACACCGTCAGAGTTCTTTTCGTGTAAATTGTTTGTAATTACTGTAGAGTTTGCAACTGGTGAACTGGTAGAGGTTTCTGTGGGAGCTGATGGCTCTCTGGGTAACGGTTTATCAGGCGGTCCACCCAATTCATCTAAGATTCAAGTTAGAACATAGTTATATCCTGAAGACTGTTTAATTTTCTTATACTTACCATTTTTATTAGTTACTGGATTTGAAGTTAAATCTGCCATCATGCTACGCGTTAAAGATTCACCTCTCGGAGGCGGCAAAGGAGGTGGTTCATCCTCTTCTTCCACTGTTGAGTTATTAAGATTACTTACCACATCGTAGTGATTTGTTACCACCTCATTATTAATGTTCTGTAAATTGTGAAAAAGTTAGCGGAAGTCAAAGATTATAGTACACCACAGCAGCGCAATGTTATTAATTTAAACGGAATACAATTTTTCCAGGATAATAGATATTTCAAAATTCATTTTTTAATTTAATTCGAAATAAAAAGAAACTAATAACATTGTACCACTGTGAATTGGTATTAGTTACCACGTTGTTGGACAGTAATTGTTTTGCCCCTTCAATGATAGCGGCATACGAAAATCTAAGTTGACCCGGTGTTTGGATCAAACCCATTCTATATCTTCTCATTTCGATCAGTATATCTCTAACATTTACAGAATTCAACCCATTTTCTCCGATCTGTAATCAAATAACGAGCAAGTTATTTTTTTACCCTTATATTTTTACCTTCTTCTTTTAACAGAAGTAATACCTACCAAAACAAGGCAGGTGTCCACTAAACAAAATGTCCCTGATCTTCCAATTCCTGCCGAGCAATGCACCACAGGAGGGCCAACATTTTGATCTAACGCACCCGACTGCCTAACATGCGTTAAGAAGGATAAAAATGCTGTTGGACTTTGCGGTACTCCAAAATCTGGCCAAGTGGTATAATGAAAATGTAATATTTCTCTACTTTCATTCGTTTCCAAATCAGTTAATCTGTATAAAATATAAATATCGTATTAATTATTGTTTCAAACGTGCTCTTCCATAAGAGAAATTTTTTCACTCTTATTCCTTATTTTTCCCATACTTTAATACTCTAGTCGTATAATCCGATGATTCTGTTTTGCTGACAAATGTTACTTTTAAACCAACATCCGGAAACATCATAGTATTATTATTCTCTGAATCACCCAGAGGCCAATACTGATAACACTTAACATGATTCTTTTCAATTATTTTATTTAACATTAACACCGCTTTAGAATTTTGCTCCCATACCATTAGCCAAAAGTGGCCAGCAGTATTTTCCAATGGTCCTTGAGTAAGGATGTATTGTCTGTGAGCACGATCTACCTACAATAAAATCAAATCTATTACCATATTTTCTTTGGATGTACATTACATATTTTAATGTAATAATTACCTGTATGAGGTTAGCATTAATGTAATCGCATGGACCCCTTTTAAGGACAATCCTACTATGGTCGTACGGCAAAACATCTCTATAACGATTTAAATTTTTGTTCTGTGGCTTCCTTGATTCGTTATAGGTATAAGAGAAATTGCTGCATTCATTGCGTATATGCTGCAAAATTTATTAAAATAAATTTTATCTAATACTTGGTAGACAAATGTCAGATGTCTGCTTATTAATACAAATAAAACCACTAGATATACATATATATCTAGCATGTATATTTTGAACCTAAGAGACATTTGACCTTGACTACAGAATCACAACATATACTCTATGCTGCATTTAACATATTTCTGTGAAAATCGCTTTCCGAGAAATTAAGAGGATACTCGGAAATTAAGGAAACAATCCGTGCATTGTAAATAGCAAAATAAAAGGGAATGTGCGTGATTAAGAGATAAAAGAAGAAACGCCGCTGAAGAACTTCTGGCTTTATTATCGTATCGAATCGCATCGTAGTGTAGTAAATCAAATTTATCCGTGGAACATAAATTAATCGAACACGCGTTATCGGGTAAAAAAATTTCACGAAGGAAGTTGAACGCCACTGTAACGAGCCTGGATGATAAATAAATGAAACAGCGATAGTAGTTGTGACATACACGCTGCACAGGTTTCTCATTCAATGGGACCGTTAAAAATTTACTAGCGTACCGCGAGATCTCACGACAGATGATAGGGTGCCAGAGTGTCCACGTTACAAGCATAATCTAACGAACGAACAGGAGAGTGAATAAATGTTGAAGGAAAAGAGAAGGAAAATTAATCGTGGGTAAAACGATTAACATCCGTGTCAGTGTGAAACAATTCGCAATCCGGTTGCATTCATGAGTAACAGACTGACACATTCGCGACGGAAACCGGACGTAAAGACGCAAACACGGAACGCGTAGAATTTACCTGATACAGGATCGGCCAGGCTTCTTTCGAATTGATCTCGTGGTACTCAGTTTCTACGTTGCTGATACCCTGTTCGCAGGTCTCTTGACTGGTCATTCTGTCGGCTCGTTCGCGACTCGGTCTCTCCGGCGCTCGAAAACGGCAAAACGAGACGAAGCACGCGAAGAGGCTGGGCCCCGGCCGCGCACGATCTTGCTCTCTCTGTCTCCGAGAAAAAGGCGTCTCAGGCACGAAGCGGTGCCATGCGTGATGCGGATTCTTGCGAAGGGCAGCCCCCGCCGCACGGGAGACGAAAACGCGCAACCACAACTTTCCAGATAGTACGTATACTACCACTCTCTATTCTGTACACACTGCACCACTCGCGGCACCCAACCACCACCGATCACCTACGCCTTCGCCGCCACTGCTGCCCGCTGCAACCAGCGCGAAATACGAGCAGTGACTACAGATCCAACAAGATTGGACGTGCCTTTGTTTTCAAGGGGAAAAAACGGACGCCATCTGCTCTTTCCTGGTACGAAAATGTGAAACACTTTGCACTGCACCAGTCTAATACACGCTGACGGTAACAGCAGATTCCTTCGATATCAACGACTATACCCTACCATTGTCAGTCACTGTCTCGAACTATAGTGGGAAATTTGAATAAAACAATGAATACAAATTATAATATACATAGAATTTATTTTTCTTACTACTAGGTCCATGAATTAAAACAAATGTCATCACCATATTACTCCACTATAATTAGACTTACTACTTGTCGAGTAGTATTCATTATGAAGAAGCTTATTTTAAGTTTACAAAGGGTACAGTGAAATTATTTTGTTCCTTTTTACGATTACTGATATATAACTCAAAACTGTTAACAGAATATGCAACTTGTGTTGCTTATAGTATTTTGTATGTGTATAATATGGAGATCTAGTAAAATTCAATATTATCACTCATATATGTGACATAAAGATGTAATACAAAAATATAAAAACCTCGTAACTTAAATAAATAAATACAATTATTTGGAAATTCATGTCTGGAATGTATATATCGTATAGTTGTATGTACTTTTGTAATAAAAAAAATTTCCTTAACATTAAATTTAACGTTTCAGTAAAGAAAATCAAGTTTTCTTTGTACTTTTTGAAGGAACTTCGTCAGTTTCTTCAGTTTCGGTACTTTTTCTTTTGTCTGATTCTGTAGACCCCTTTTGCAGCCAGGAAGCCATAAAACCAGAAGGGTTGGTTTTTTTCTCTTCTCTGTACATAATAGAATTAGTAAATCAATAATCTGACATGTCTCTCTATGGGATTAGAAGTTCATAATTCCAGTAGTAAAACATTAATTACACGATACTGCATGTATGTATACGTACAAAGGCTTTGTCTCTCTTCTGCAATTGTCACTTTTACATAATACATTGTTTACAAGAGTGGAGACTGTATGCCAACTTAAATCGCCGGGCGATAACGTTAATTTGTTTAATTTGTCAACAGCTTCAGCTGCTGATAAATCTTCATTGAGCCAGGTCTAACAGCACAAAATAAAAGTTGGAAATATATGAAAATATTCATATTTTTATACCTACATTAACGTTTTTTACCTGTATATCTTCTTCTGTGGTTAGAAACACAGGCACACGATCGTGTAGCCCAGACATAACATCGTTTGAATTTGTTGTTATTACTGTACAACTGTGTATTGTTTTACCCTGAAATATAATTCTTTTACAATCTTCCATTAAAATCTATCTATGTATTTAATATTATTCATTTACATCTCCAGTTTTAAATACACTGAATAGCCCTGCCATTTTGAGCATTTTAAATCCCTGCCAACCCAACTCTTCTGACCATTCATCTTTCCATGTTGTGGGATCATCTGCCCTCACACCTTCCTTCTGAGTAGCATAAATGTAATATGGTTGCTTAGGATCTTTCTTTGTTTTTCCAGCTTTCCATTCATAGTATCCTTCGCATACTACAACACATCTTTGTCCCTTGCGAAGAGGAGGGCCATACAATTTGGAAGTTTTGATGTTCTCCAGCCGCGCGTTATGCGTTGATAAATTAAACTTCCTATAGTCGCCCTATTAAATTTTAAACGACTTTTGTTATTAGCATAACAATTAATGGCAGCGTATTGTTATCTCGTAACGTGACACACGTTCAGTATGTTTACATCTGACTGGCAGCATTTTACGTCAACACGGTATGTTGACAATTAAATCGCTACCACGTGAGCGTCCCCCACTTATGAAACGTCAACTTAACCTTGTTTGTAAACACTGACCTCGTGCCAAGGTGGAATCATACTCCAAAACATAGCGCATAGGGCTCTTTCGTCTTCCAGATCGACATGCGAGCCTGCTATGAGACACGGAAGAACATCTTTTGGACCGATGTTACAGGAAGGAGTATACTGAACGTCGTTCTTGGCCCAGGAGGTTATGGGCTGTTTGCCAGTTGCGTCTTTATAGCCGCATGCACGACTCAAAGTGTCTGGATTCAGGGAACTGTGAAATCATTCGTAGATTTTTGTCGTTGATCAAGGTACATCATGTTTGCGTGTCATGAATTAATTACTAAACTTACGTGATCGGATTACTCACCAAGCAGTTCGACCACACATGTTTCTCGCGCCACAGCAGTGACTACAGATGTAGAAGACTGGACATGCCTTTGTTTTAGAGGGGTCAAGATTTTGGGGGTCCCAGACACCCCAAGATCAGGTTAGATCAACTGCAAGGGTAAGTCGGTAAGTAGTTTCCACTATCTTCCCATAGGGAGCGCCAGTGTTCCACTGATCGATCGGTAAATTGTTGAGTAGTTTGCGGCATTTTAGTCTAGATGGCGGTACTGTCGAAAAGGAGGAAAAAAAAAATACATCCTATCCTTTTGACGTCCGAAGACAGACTGAAACGCTTCGGCGCGAAGCAACTAACTTATACCAGTGACACGCAGTGACATAATACTTTGACAAACTTGCGTTCATTTTACGTTTCCGTAATAAAATAAATTTAAAAAAGCAATTGAGTTATTCTATAATTTATCCAATTTCGATTGTGAATTTATATTTAATTTAATTACTGAGATATAAGGGATGCAGGTATGTAAGATAGAGATGTCGGTCCCCAGGGGGCCCATAAAGGAGGATAACAACTAACTCTACTAACGTTTGATTTAAATAATCGAATCTTCTTGGTTCAATGTCAGCCTCAATATTTTAATGTTATTTACTTTATTCCGTAATGTACAAAATCTGATTCAACTTGACCCGATATTGTTCTTTTCATTGGCTTCTCGTTGCACCAGCTAAATACAGTTTTCCAGACTGCATCTTGTTGACTCACCAAGAGAAATCGCGAAAAGATATTCTTTTCTCCGCGAAGTTCATTAGCACAGCAAATTAGTGGCTATGCTTCAACTAGCACGTTTAAAGCGAGCATCCTAAAGGTATCGTGTTCGTTCTCTGAACATTCTCGATGCGTCTGCACGCGTTCAGAAGGAATGTCTCCCTTCTCCCCCGTCTTTGTCCATTGTCCCGTCCCTGGGTGTGGTTTGATACCTCTGCATCTCATTAATTATTTAATGAATTATTATTTCTTGAAAGAACTCTGGGAGAGACTGGGAGAGACTAATCGAGAAAATATATAGATAAATGGTAGATAATT
This sequence comes from Osmia lignaria lignaria, assembly GCF_051020975.1. Taxonomy (NCBI): domain Eukaryota; kingdom Metazoa; phylum Arthropoda; class Insecta; order Hymenoptera; family Megachilidae; genus Osmia; species Osmia lignaria. The sequence continues at coordinate 15,092,358 of NC_135040.1, forward strand.
TCTTCCCTTAATTAAGGCCAGTCCGAATTACACGCGACTGTACGTCGAGGGCACGATTATTTCGACCAACGTGGCCCACTCGAAGCTAGATAAAGCACGCATAATTGGGAGGGATGCCACCAACCCTTCCTCGTTGACGCGCGGAGTCCTGTTTTATCTCTGCCGAATTCCTGAACGCCAGCTCATCCTGTCTCATTGTACCGTTGATGCGACGCTAACAGCAAAGCATGTCCGCGCATTGATTCGCATGAATCAGAAATTAAAACGCAAAATGTATGCGCAGAAATTATCTCTTGACTCATACTTGATCGGCAAACATTAATGCGTCTAGTACTATATTTTTCGCACAATATACCTATACCTAATAATGATAAGGAAATATTACACGGTCCTAATATAAACCTAATATAAACCTAATATAAATTTCACTTTCGTTCTTGTTTCAAGCGTAATATCAAGCAAACCTACAACCACCCACTCGGACGCCGTTCATTCATCCACGATCATTTCCGCCACCTTAATGACACGCGGCCACCTACGACCGGTTCGGAATAAATTACGATTCATTTTCGTTCGAAAGGAATGTAATAAAGCCCTCCTCGGACTTCTATTCCCGTGGTTAGAGGCTCGTTCGAGCGCGAAAGCAACCGGCAAGTTCAGGAATACCTGCGGATGAAACCGGTCTCTCGAAATCGTCTAACTCGACAGCCGCAAAAGAAGCATCCGCGAAATTCCATTTAGAGCCGAGAAGTTAAGGTTTTCACTGTCCTCACTGCTGCACCACCAATATTGACTTTGTTGTACAAAGATTAATCATACATTTTTCTTTCTAATCTTAGTTTCATTTTTTCTTTTCATTTATTCTTAGACGATAACAACTTCTTTTTCCATTACCTTCATCGGTGACGTCGAATCTTATTACATCGTCGATTAAAATTTTTACGAGACTTTGCGAGGCGACACCATGATCGACGATCGACAGGAAATAAAAATAGGCGAGTAAGGGAGGGAAAAAAACAGATAATAAGCCTGGAAGAAATCGCTCAAGGTAAACGTCAACCGGTAGGCATGACCGATTCCCCTTCTTCTTTCACTCTTTTTCTCGGTGTGACAACTTCCTTCATCGGGTCTCCTTCTGAAACGTCGGACGACGTGAAAGTGAGGAGGCAGTGGTGCTCAGGTCTACAAAAAAAAAGAAATCATTTCGATCTCGATAATTGAGAAAATTTGCAGACTGTAATTTTTTATAAATTTAATCGCACAAGTGGTACTCGGGAACATTTCCCGACGAGTCGCAGTTGCGACTGTGAAATTACCTAACGCTCGCAATAATAGCGTCACGAGAATTAACGATGAGAATCGCTGACGATAATATCGCAAACGCCACTTAAATCAATTTATTCATGCGAAAGAGGAGTGTTTCGGTCTGCAGAAGCGGACGGTCATCACCTGCGAGCGGGATTCGTTCAGTTTGAGTCCCTCTGACACCTGGTGCCTCTCGACTTTGGTGAACACATTGGTGGGGTCTTCAGAGACTCGTCGAGACGCGGCAAACCGGAGACTTCAGTTGTCACCGCGACACCAGCGGAGCAACATTGCGTTGTTTATTATATAACAATTGTTTATTTTAGAGAAGCCTTCTCTCGTCTTTCTTCTCTGTGATTCGTGTAATTTTCATTTCTATTTCTTTTTAAAACAAATTCTTTAAAATTTTAATCAACAAGAATATCATGTCTTACTTTTTAAACGCATCGAGCGACTCGATGAAAGATAAAGGCGTGCATCGTTGTTCTTTTTCTGTCGATTACAGTTGGTGATGATGATCCAAGAATCGAGGAATCGCGAGGAATTGACCAGTGTTTCCTTAAATTATATAACAACACGCGATCGGTGAATTTGTATTGTATTCTTATTACCCGAAGCAACGTCGCTCGAGCAGCATAATAAGTCTTGGAAATCCCTGGTCCTTGAAGAAAATCAACGGAGGACGTTCACGTTCTTACCGGAGGAGGTATGTTTTACCTGGAACTTCTTTTAATACACTCTGGTTAGTGCATAGAATTAAAAGAGAGCAAAAATATCGAGCAGCTGTACACTCGTTTCAAACGAGAAAATATTTGTCTGCGATAACAGCGAGGCAATAAAGGTATAATAAAAATGAATATCACGAAGCTTAATGAATTTGCTTAAAACTTAAGTTACCGCTTCGACGAGTTAAACTCTTATGGTAATTGGTGAAAACAAAGCGCGAAAGATTTGAATCACAGTGTACGAATCTGAATAAGAAATAATTCGCTGTTTCCGTGAAACCTATATCGATGAATGCGAACTTTATGCAAAAGTGTCTTTTGAAGAAAAGAAAAACAGTTATAAACGCATGGAATGTTATTCAAAGAATCGAGAGTCAAATCTTCAAATTCTTTGTCGGTAGTATTGAAAGGCCGAGGACGAAGTCCTCGCTGTATATTGACTCTTTTAAAGCTTATTTCGAATGAAAGAGGCGGCACAATGGTTTGATATCGTTGTTCGAGCTCTCGATAAGGAGCTTACACACGTTCATGAACCCTGAGAACGGTTTGTAACTGGAGAATTTAATTAGAACAACGCGCGGGTCACACGTGCTGTATGTACGTTTCTCGTTCGTGATAAATTCTTGCCTCGCGGTATCTGGAATTCGTCGAATTATTTGCGAACGTTCGAATTCCTTCTTCTTTTTTTTTAGCACCAAGGTTCTGAATCTTGCAATCTGGCGAAAGATAACACCTCGCAAGGTTTCTAATTTCCATTCTTTACCAGGGACTTAAAAATTTTTCTCTTTGCCCCTTGCGCTATGCTTCCCTAGAGACACCGAGGATCCTTCCGGACAGGACAGCGACGCACGGTATTTAGGCGTGGAATTATGGACCTGTACTCGTCTAATTTTCAGCTTTAGCAATTTAAATTTCTTTTAAATTCAAATGGCACTTATTGAACTGAATAGCATTTACTAAAAATATTATTCTGCATAAATTATGCAAGTTAAAAGGTGAATCTTTATTTCACGGTTATTTTGCATCGATCGCACTTTTTTGCCGCTTTTGTTGAATATGCAAAAGCGTGCGAAACGATACAACTTTGCAAACAGGGTTCCTCCTTATTTTTCCTTTCAGTTAAACGATAAAATCTTTTGTTATATTTTCGTTTATTAAAAAGATCAATATTGGGTGTTCAGTTACGTATTATAGATAAGAGGAATGAACTTATCCGAATGATAATAAAGATATAGTTTCCGTGAGATAAATTTATTAGTTTACACTTTGGGATAAGTGGAATTTAAATGATATTATCTTCCGTCGATTCGTGTTACGTAATGTTATGAATTTCTTACCACCCTGATAGTTGGCAGCTCTAGATTTTGGCAGACTTACCCACGGTGCCGCGTAAAGCACAAATAGAACGCAACACGTCCATCCTGTTTCCTATAATTAAGCGTGAGAATAATCGAGCCACGTCATTTTTAAAGAAACATCAACGCAAAACACGTGAGGGAAGCTTTTACGATTGCATGATTTGCTATAAAAAAGAACACGGTGTTACAAAACAGACGTGTAACTAGAAATAGACGATATAGTGACATCATCCGAGTCTTAGAATCATTGCGAATTCTTTTGTTTTAAGGTTAGCTCATCCGTGCACGCCTGCGTAAAAATTTTACTTCCGTATAAGGGTTCTTCCTTCCCCTTCCTCACCTGGTATTCTGTAAGCAAGACTTCCGGAACCGTTCCTGCCCTCAAGATGTAAAGATACACGAATGAAAAGTTAAGTTCCTTTAATTTGATACTTATGAATTCATAGTAAAAGTTGAAACAAGAGAATGACCCTAATTTCTAGGTATTTGTAAATCTTTCAAAGAGTTCACTAAACTCTCCGGTCACGGTGACGTGACTGTGAGTAGCGCATAAAGGGACTTAATGGAGAAATGACTTATTTCCAGCCGTAACCCGAACACTAGCCCGGCCATAGGTAGGTCACATCATTGTACAGAGCCCTCGACATGCCACGGTTCCATTGCGTTGCGTACCATGTTGCGTAACACCAGGCGGCATTAACTTCGGATTTTGTGTCTGTGAAAGTAAAGCCCCGCTCACACTCGAGTATCAAAAAGAACAAAATTTCCTGATGCATTCTGTCATCGCAATCATTAACCCTTTCGCTGCCACGGTGGTCCCATGGGACAGGCGCTCGTCTTATCATTGTCATCAAAATCGTCTTACGGGGGCCCTGGTAATTATTATTTTTACGTTCTCAAACTATTGCATTAACATCTACCTTTTATTTTACAGAGACTTGTAAAGGTGCATTTAATTCTTCATGTAACTTTCATTTTAATCTCGGCACCAGATTTTGTACTCAAACGTTGCGATCCACGAAATGGATATTTAATTGACCAAGCTTCTTTTCCCACGAGGTCAAGCAATCCAATCAACCACTATAAATGATGCTAGCAGCAAGTATCGTGGTTCCCGTGAGAAAACACCAACTTCTTTTTCTTCTTAAAGGGTCTATTCGTCTCCTGAGGAAACATTTTCTGCGCAACGAGGTGTGACGTTCCCTTACGTTGTAATTTCGAATGAATCATGATTTTATGAGGGTTACTCGCCTCGCTGGTATTAAGTACAACGATGATAGTAAATGTTTACACACCAGTGTACCGCTGCTCAGTTTAGTCTACTATCAATTACATTCTATTAAAGAACAGTGGTGGATTTTGCCTATGGAGGGCTCTAGAAATATTCCTAATTCAAGGGGTCCATCACTGTTCCATTACTTATTGATACATCATGCTAGGTAATGCTTCACACGAGTGATCGATACAAATTGTTTTGATTGGAAACCGATATAGCGATATTCCCATGTTGACGATTTCCCTCCGTTTTTCAGACTTTTACGGGGTGACGGATAGCGGGCGCACGTGGCCGATCACGTGGATGGAACATCAAAGAAATCGACGAATACCGATTACCTATATATATATTACCCTCGTCCCGGATCGCTGGGGAATTCGACGCGTGACTTACGGCACGTTGAAGAGGATTAAGAGAAATTCCCCTTTTAAAGTACGAATCAGCTGCTGTGACTCATACGAAACTACGTGAGGCGCAGGTGTGCTTCCGGGAAGTTGAAGATCTGCGGTTCAAGAGCAGAGGAGCGTACACCGTGTAGTTTCTCTGCTGGTCGCCAAGTGAAACCTTGATATGAGGTGACACGTGGATTCAGGTGTGAATGCTAATTAGAATTTAAACGATCCTGTAATACTCTCGACTATCTTGTCCTAGCTTGAAATGCTTCTGTATAGGGCAGGGATGAACATGATTTATAGAGATTCCTTGAAAATTAATTGCTGAGGATCAATTAATATCGCGGAAAGAATGGCGGTAAAGTCGTCCTTGATCTGAATGCGGAATCTTTTCATGATTTTCCATGCGCCTTCGCAGCCGCCGGAAGTGGAAAAAAAAGGAAAACGAACAGGATGCCAGGCGAGGTGCGCGCGCAGCCCTTGAACTCGACAACGTACAGTGGTAGCAGCATGATGCAGCCCGACGAGGAGATTCAGTATGCGCCAAGGAGCCGTCCTGTTAGCTTTTATGACAACTTTAAGGTTCGGGTTCATTTCCTACCACGTGTCATTGTTTACGTTCAAATATTCTCATAGAATTAGTGCTGCGGTGAATTACATCTAAAACAGTATCGATATACATAGAAGGTATGGTCAACTGAAGAACTTTTAAGTCAGAATCAACCATGTTAACGTTTCAGTTAATATGTCCTGTACTAGTTTTAATTCCAGAAGCTTCTTATCACGTCCTTCCACGTTAGGCTGTAAATTAAAATTGTGCTACTGCATAATTGAATGTCTTGTAAGATGATACGCGAAGATAGATCGTTTACCGATTAAATGCACTGAATTGACTCTGACCAGGGATTTAGTCGAGTGAAAAAGTAGAGTGGAACAAACCGCAACGCTCGATGTATGAGAATTATCGACGCTTATACATACACGAGTAAAAGCTCTATCTATATGCATGCATGATGATAAGAAGAAATTTGACGCATGAAGTTTCTTCTCTTTGTTCGTCAATTAGAATACTTGAATACTGATAGAGTACTTGAATTTGAAACCATTTAAAGTAATCCCTGGCATTTTTTTATTTCATTCTTCAGGACGTGCCAATGGTGACACCTTGCGTGACTTCCGCCTTAAGCGCCGACAATTTAAATCAAGTCCGTGACAATCCGTCGATGGCTACGGCTAACAACAACAACAATAACAACAATAATAGAGTGAGCAACGCCGTCAGTGTTGGTAACGTGTCGAAGATCCAGAGCACCAAAGTCACTGGTCAGTTTAATGAACTGTTTGCGATTCAATAACAAACAGAGTAATGCAACTGTTAGTTAAACTAGTTAGAATTAGGTATTGAAACTGAAGAGAGGCCGTTACGAAACTCTGTTTTCTTTTCTATCCATTTTGCATCATTAATTAAAAACGACCGACATTATTGTTGGCGCGAGACGAAATCAGACGCGGGGCGCTGCACTATCCTAGGAAAGTTATTCCGCTGAAAATAGAACGGTCACGGGTGAAATTCGGTCGTCACTTTGCTAGCACCGGTATTCGAGCAAACTTTCTCGAATTTCATTTTGTTCCTGCACCAGCCATCCGATGTAAATATCGTGGCAAAACAAAGCCGCGTTGAAAATTTCGCGCGCTTTCTAATTATATGTATACATCAGACGAACTAAATTGTATTACTTCACCCGATCATACAGGGAGAAAAAATGAGCGATGATGATTCATGTTAGAAGTTTCCAAACGCGTTACCTGTTGCTACAGAAATTTATGTCAGACTCAATTTGCTTCGATAGGCGCAGTGTCGACGGGGAACATCGGGAAAATCTACCGATCAGATAAGGAAAAGGAACTCGGTCGCGCCCCATCGATGGCCAACTGTTTGTCAACCACGGTTCCCGTTAATCTGGCAGCCTCTCAAATTGCTGGCCGTCACACGCCCACGAGGAATTCCCTCAGGCACAGCAGGATGATCGTGCTGCATCGGAGTGGTCACCGTAAGTATACGCAACCACTTTCCTTGCCTATGCGTCTCGATCGAACAGATATATCAGAAATAACATTCAGATTTTTGCGTTAAATAACGAAAGCGCCACGATCAACAGAATCAGAGGAACGGAACGGGAACGTCATCGAATATCACCGTGTGGCCTTTCACGGTGCAACAAGCGCATTGGCGTAACTAGGTAGGGGCCAAGGTGGACCCATAGACGGTATTAAAATATTTCAATGAAAACGTAATTGTTTGAATAAATCTAGGGGAGCTGCACAACCACCACAGATAAGAATTCTAGCTACGCCAATGAACAAGCATTCCCCGTAACAGTATACAACGTTTCTGCAAACGATTAATAATTTATATCGTGTTCGAAGCGTTTCTCCTGGATTTATCTCCCTTATGAAATTCAACGTGGATCGATTACAAATTTAGATTCGTAAGCTCTTTCGAAATCGAAATTCTCTAAAGTTTAATTGCTTGTCTCTTGTATTCTTATCTTCTGATTCTATTTTTGGAAGATTCATTCTATTCTAAACAGTGCGTTCAACTTTTTTGCTGAATCATTTTCAACCAGGGTGATCGACTAAATCTGCTGGAAGTATCATTTCTTCTGAAGGACAAATTAAAGGAAGGCAGGTGTTCAGCTGGATAATTCAAGTTAGGAATGCAGCCAGCCCAGAACAGGTCAACTTTTCTTCCGGTCTTTTCTTTCTTTCTTTTTTTTAAATACTTGTGGCGCCATTTACCTGGCAGTAGTTTAACACCTTAACTATCTTGTCACCCGTATCTAGATGATGTATGAAGTGTAGCAGGTTTCGTTTTGTTTAGGTCATTGATCACTCAAATGGAGGAAAACGTAATGAATATAATGGGTCACTGATGACGATGGCTCGGAATTTAGTATAAAATTTTGCATAAAGGGCAGGTAATCCAAATTGGTGCATACTTCTTGGTCTGTTGGCCACTGTGCCAGTTTGAAGTGGCTGAACAGCGGAAGCGGCAAGCCGGAAATACATCGTGTGATCTTTTTAGAATACACTCGTGTTTCAGACACGAAGCGTTCGTCGCAAACTTTTACTATTCTATATCGTGAATTTTTCTGTTACAGGAAAAAGATTTCTCTCGTATTATCACCCTTGCTCAATTCCAATTAGCCAATTCCCGGTTGTAGTTTGCGTAACTGGAGTCATATGATATTCGCTTTCAAAAGGAATACGATTGCAGCGTTGTGTCAGTTTCAACGTTGAAAAAAAAAAAAAACGCATAAGGAATGTAAATAGTACATATTTCTTTTTTTTTTATGGCGATAGAGTTAAGGGATAGGTGGTATAAAAGTTGTATACAATGTAGTTGCACAAGTGCCGCGTTTCTTCTTACGCAAGTTAAACACTCCGTCATTATCTATGCATCGAGGCCATCGGATAATGAAAACGTACCACCTAGTATGTTTCTACATTAGTTTTTTACGTAGTTAGGCGAGTTTGTTTGAAAAAAAAAATATTTCATCATATACCGTTCGTTTAGCATTACGATACCTGTAATGCCACTTTATTTACAATCAGATTGTAATTTTGCATAAATTAGTATTAACCTTATATTTTTTTATAGGAGGCGTATTCTACGTTCAACACATTGTCAGTCTGATACGTCTGGGAAAATATTTGAAGATGATTAATATTTTAGAATTCTATTGTTCTGAGATGAAGATTATTTTTATCTGACCCGTGCAGACTCTGTCCTAGCTGCAGTGGCATTCTTTTCTCTTGTATCGAATGCGACATACACGCAGACATGTGAGGAAAGTACACAATGGGAATGACACGCATTCAAGACCCGCATTCTTACACCGTGCGAATCGTTTCACGTATGAAGAAGCGATAACTGGCACGCATTTGGCATACATTTAAAAAAAGTTTCACATATAAAGTGTTAAACGACCGTAGGTACTGACGTATGTACCCTGCTCGTTATTCAGTGGTCAGAAAGAAGGATTTAAGTCTGGATCTGACGAGGATTACTCTTCTGATCGTTATTCTCTCCTGAACGCAGGAACCTCCGGTTGTTAAGCCACAGGGAATTATTTCCCCTTCTTTCGTGACTAGATTTTCCCAGCATCCTTCGAGGAATTGGTTTGAATCGATGCGAGCAACGAATGCGCAAACGGAAATGAAGGAACGCGGAAGAATCTTGTTCCAACATTTGAAACATTTTTCATCCAACAAATTTCAATCGATTTCTGTCTTCTATTCGTTTCAAATATCTTCAGCCTCTCACTAATTTCGCAAGATCCTAATGAAATCAGCAAGCAATTAATCCACATTCAGTATTATCACCGTTCGACAGTGGGCGAGCCTTCTTTTTTCCTCCTCGAATTCCCGTGGAACTTGCAACCCGTTGGAAATCTTGTGCAAACGATCCTAGTGGGCGAGTTTCCTGACAGTTCGATACGGCAAGGACGACACGTCCGATCGTCCGGTTAAGATACCTTGTAAGGAGGGACAGCGAGGTCGTTTCGTTCGGAAACTCTCCTTTCTTTCGGCCCTACATTCGTTTCTTGGAATCACTCGTATATCGGTTGTTGATCCTCGCTTCAAAGCTATGGGAAATGTGTGTCGCAAACCTCAAGAAAACATAGACAGATAACATCATTTCCCCTCGGACAAAAAGAAGCGTGGCTGGTTGAGAGAAAAATCTTGTGCTTCTCTGAACGTATTTCATTCAATCTGTAATGATTTGTTTTGTACTTGTATTATAAATTAAAAGTATCCTGTTTCTAGGGCCACAGAAATTCCTGCCACCGTTGGTTTACCACTGGCGACTAGGACGATGCCTGGCAGCGTTACAAACAATCCTTGGTGTCGCGGTCACTTCGTTGTCATTATGGTTATTGCTTTGGGCACCTCACCTGCCCGTTGCGGATAATCCCTACTGGAGTGGTATGCCGGTGAGTACCGCAGTAAATGATCTTCCTGGAAAAGCACCCAGAGAATAGCCCATTTACCTTCCTTCTTTTATTTACAGTTGTTACTCTCCGGTAGCTTTGGTGTTTGCCTGTTGTGCTGCTTCAAAAAAGAGTACCCTGGGATGAGTCCTGGATTCTGCCTCGCGTCGACGAAGGTGTTTATCATTGTGGCAATGAAGAGATTTAGAAAGTAAAGCTTAACAATATTAATCGTGACTTCTTCCTTTGGTCAGGTAATAAGCGTATCTCTAGCAATTTTGGCAACGGTGACCTGTTCCATTGCTTGCGTATTCTCAGCGATACACCTGGCGCGTCTGATGCGACTGGAATGCAACCCGGCACGAGTTTTGAACGCTACCTGCGTGTGCAGGCCTCGCGAAGATGCGTCGAATTCCACGGAAACAGCGGTCAGGTACATGGATCTCAACTGTCCCGAAGTTGAGAGTATCCTGACGATACTTTTGATCTTCTCGTCCACTTGCAACGCTTTGGGAGCTTTAGTAGCTGGTTGGTACACCTACCTCCATTGGAGCACCAGGCATAAGAGGCCTAAATACATGCAAGTCAGAACCAGTCCCACCAGTGGAAACAATTTCTTGAGCAGTAGACCGATTTACAATCCGAATCTAAACGAACGATGACAGTTTTTATCCGACATGGACGAAGATAGCTCGTACCTTCGCTATTCTTCTCTAACGATGGACGACGGGGTGTTTTAGATTGACGAGCCTCGGAGAAAATCAAACTTTCATATGATTTCATGGTTGTGTTTTCTACGGTCTAAAATTTTCATGTAAAATAAATCCCTTACTTGGTCGATAGACTTTTAATACTAATATCATGAAAAGATTCAGTTTGTAGCACTTGAAATTGACGAATATCATTTTCTGTTTGATTGAAAAGAGTTAAACAATGTTTTATGGTTTGAACTTTCTAACAATGAACTAATGAATTATAATTTCTGAAGATACTGGAGGCAAGTGCCTGAAGTGCGCATAAACTAGTCTCTCGGGTGTATGAATAAATCTCTGAGTGATTCTCGAATGAATCGTATTTAAAGGATGGCAGATAATAACTGTCACGATGTGTTCTGAATATTTATTGTACTGTGAGCGACGCGTATGTTGTATATTATCGTGTAAGTATTTTTTAACGTTTATATAAGAATCTCAAAAATAGTTGCATTTAAAAAAAAAATAAATCACGGGCGCTTTTACATATCATCAATTCATGTTTAACGAGGAGGAAATGAATTTTTGTTTTTTTTTGAAAACATAGGAATGAGAGGAATACCATTAATAATGGGTAATTATTATTATTACGATGGAATAACGGGTCATTCCACGTGCGATTTACTTGCACGTGGATCATCAGTATTTTAGGTGTAATTTATAAGTGAAATTAAATGAACGTCTTGTGAGCATGTGTTTGTACGTGTACGTATTTATAAGTATGAGTAAACGGGTAGATAAGGACTATGAGTGAAAGCTTTTTAACTTTGTCATTCGCTCGAAAAATAGTGTCTTCGATTTTATACCTCATTGAAGTGATCACGTAACAAGCTATTTTTAATTACGATTAATAAATTATCTCGTAGGACCATTTTGTCAAATCTTCATACAAAATAAATCATTTCACTATTAAAACATGAAAGATGATACGGTAACATGTTCCTTGATCTTTTAGTTTCTGGTACATTATTTTACTTCTTATGATTTACATTATTATTTTCCTTAGAAATTGACTTTCCCCCTGCCTCGTTTATGCGAATCTCTGGTATCATGGCATGATCACTGGTCTGTGATTCCCAAGAATCATGAAGAAACTTTGCCATCCTGTTCGTATTACATCTTGAATTAAGTAGGAAACAAAACATCTTTCTTCTTATTACCTGTTACTGATTGATCCTTTTTCATTGGAATTATTTTCAGGTACTGAGTTCTGCGCGTGATCCTGTGGTACCACATCCTGTTTTATGTCTCTCAATTCAACTACCTCTGAAGCTGAACGTTTCCTTTCTTCCACGTCCACTTCGACAGAGTTTTCCATGGTCACTACAACTTCTGGCTCACCTGCAATTTACCCAGTTCCCCGATAGAACGTATTTTACAAATTAAATGATGTCATTGACAAACCTTTGGAAACTTCAGATTTTATTGGTTTTCTGGGTAAGGCTGGTAACATCTTTTTCCATTTTAAAAACGACGTATCTGTTAGTTCCTCCCTCTTTTTAACTATTCTAAACAATTTACGTCGCTCTTCTGTCCGTTCGTGACGTAATTGTATCTAAAGAAGAAATAATTATCTTTCGACAATTTTAATGCAATGGAAAATTATGTACAAATTAATACCTTTAAATCGTTATTAGCCTCTCTCAACGACCCAGTTAATGATACCATATAATAAATAATGAGAGTCATTAAAACAATCAGTGGAATTACAATACCAGGTGAAGCAATGTAATCGAGACACCTGTGAAAAGAAGAATATTAATATTATTATCAAAAATGTTAAGTAAATGTTGGAAAACAAAGACACCTTTGAATTGGTCCTGGGAGGGAATCAGTCAGCTGTTTGGTTGCTAAATGATACATTTTATTGTAACCAGAGAAAGGGCCACAGTGCCAGGATGGTTCCACCCACACAATTGCATAGCCAACAGGTAAGACACATAGAAATAACATTGTTAATAAGAGGGCAAAGTAAAAATTATTGGACCTGAAACAAATAACGCTATTGAATTCATTAGATCTCTAGAGGATACCTGATGAAACTGAAATGATTTCTGAATTACCTAGATGCTCGAAAAATCACTTCATGGGGTACATTGCAGGTGAGAACAGCCCAAGACCTCAAATACATAAGAATCCCAAGCTTCAAGAGATTCAGTACTGTTAAACCAGGACTGAAGAACATTCCCATCCAAATCATTCCTTGATTATTCACCAGGTGAAGTATATTCTCAGCTATTTTGAAATCTCCGTACTCAGGAAACTGTTTCTCAAGATCCCAGCACCAGAAACTGTTCATGAAACGAACGAAAACTGCGCGAAGAAAATCTATACTAAGCGTGGCTAGAATAGAAAGTACCTGAAATATATAAAAATTGTTTTAAGATAGAAACACGAATATTGACAATGCTTTTAACAAATTTACCAAATCCATAACTGTAAGCTTGGCTAATTCTTGACCGAACGTTGTCTCCCAACACAAACGACGAAGTTTTTTCCGGGTTTTCAAATCCAACAATTTTGACGAAGCAACTATGACAAAGAACATAGACCTGGGTTTAAGTAACATTTATAGATTGTACAAATTACATGTTATTCATACCTGTATCCCGAGTGGTCGTAGTACATATTTGTTCGAAACACTTCAGAATATAATTCTCTTCAGAGAGGGGAATCACCCTTTCATTTACTGACGATAAACTGCTATCAATAGTAGTTATTTTATAAGTAGTATCGTCAGTATATCGTTCAGCGTAACTAGATGCTATGATTGATGATTCTGTACTTGTATCTGACACAGTGATCAATTTATCTAATGTATTCACTTCTGTTGTAGATGATGTTGTATCCATGATGAATGAAGTTGTAGTAAAATCATGAGTATCATCGCTAGTATCATCTGTGTTATAAAATGCCTCAGATGTTTCATTATAAGCTGTAGAAGTTTCAATGAAAGGAACACTCGTTATAGAGGTATCATTAATTTCTTCAGTTGAATTAGAAAAGAATTCATTATCGATAACAAAAGTGGTGGTCATGTTGAAAGCATCATTTTGTTGAAACATGTCTGAGGTAAGATTAAATACTTGAGTAGTATTTTCAGTAGAAAAAGACGTTTCATTGAATTCATTAATTTTTATTTCTTCCCCATCATAATTGTCATAGGTGTAATCTAAGGGAGGATAATCTCCAACGTTGTATATCTCTTCCAGTGATTTTTCATCGAGTATTGGATTCAGGTATAAATTGGGCATCACTGAGAAGTATGGCAGTGCTTAATTAATGAATAAATATTACTATTTATTATTGTTAAATAGTAACTTGTGTACTGCTAAACGTACTTGCTTCTGGGATCTCATTCTGACTCTGCATTCCAGTAGCATTACCGGCTACCATAATTAAACTTAGAGAAGCTAATGTTGCTAATTGCCGCGATTTTGTCATGTTTTCTTCGTCGCATACAATTGGCTTGTACGAACAATTCTTTATTGTTGGCTGAAGATTCCTTAGGTCTTGTTTCTAAAATTCAAGTAACCTGTACTTAGAATTGAACAGTAAATAGATCACTGCATATCACTCCACTTACCATTGAATTTATTCTTCCAAACAATGCAAAAATTAAGGAGTATAGATTCAGTAAATTCAGCACCATTATTCTGTAACACAGTGATCATATTTAGGGACATAATTAAATGATATGTTAATTGCTTACCGTGCAAGCTGTAAACGTAGCTGCTTCCTCGGATGATAGCTCTCTAACAGACCCAATATCTCAAAGAATAATGGAAAGAGGTATGTAATTAAAGACATCACGACGGTAATCTCGTTTTGTCTCCACCAACTGGTTTGCTCAAGTTCCTCAGCACTTCTAGCAACCACTTTTATCACAGCATAAGCTGATAATCCCAATAATGAAATTATAGAGATGTTTACAAAGATTCTCATCGTTATTACTTTCCAACTAAAACGTTCGATGACTCATGTTATTTACAGTAATAGATTTTTAAAGATTAGGTATTTCAAAGAACTGAATTTAAATCTTTGCTTTCAACTATTCGCAATATTTCAAAGTAATCTTACTTCCTTTCATCTTTCTCCTTTTCAGCTTCTTCCAACAAAGCTTCTTTGAATCCAAGGACGATGCTGGCCATTCGATTATGTGCAGTTTCAGTATTACCGATCATGAAATCCCATCCTGTGAAAAGCTTCCACGAGAACACATACTCGTCCTCTTTCTCTGTGAGTTTGCTCAACCGAGAATTTTCAGCCATTCTGTAAATACCATTGCAATTTTCATTGATCTCTTCTTTGAGTTTCAGGCGATATTACATTTACATATACAATGATTTACTTGCGCAGTATGGCGACAAAGCTATATATGTAGACCACTAAATTTGTAACAAAATATGCCAAAGGCAATCTGTAGCCACTTTTAGAATCTTGATTGGTGTACCAGCCATAGAAGAATGGGGAATATTTTAAGACTCCTTCAAACTCCCACAAAGTTAACAAGTGCTTTGATTTGATTTTTTCTTCTCTGAGCATGATCTTTCTTTCTCCAGCTGCTAGAGGGTCTGCTGTGAGCATCTGTGTTAAAAAGAATAGTTATAGATGAGTTATAGTGATTCTCGATCAGAGTATTATACCTCTGGAATCGCTACAAAAGCTGTAAGAATGGCTGCCATAACGAGATTGATCCAGAACAACCAGCGAAGAAAAGTGAAATAGGAGGCCACCGCGGAACCAAAATGAGACTCGATCTCCTTGATTCGAAACTCCCATGGGATTAACCATGTTTGAAGGTTTACCATCTCCCTTCGACAGTATTGCCATTTCTATGATTAAACCATGAAGAAGTGATTGAACGCAATATCAAATATATTAATTCTAGATTATACTTTTAGGCTTCAATTTAATCCTTGCCTTTGTAACAAACAATGAGATACGCGCGATGGCATCTTTGGTACTTCGAGTTTGAGCCAGTCGTTCCTGAAGAACACCTTCGTGCCTCCTTACGTACGACTTCGCTTGTCGTACCAGTTTGATCTTACGACGAAGAGGCCATGGCTGTTGCTTCACTCCACCGAGGACTTCCTTGTGCAGCTTCAGCTTCTCGAATATCTGTTCCTGACTACCGCTTTCTTCCATCGAGATTGCGGTTCTACAGATTTTTAACGCATCATCGAAGTACTAAGGAATACTATAAAAAATTACTGGAAATTGATATACTAACTCTCCAGAGCTGATGGTGTAAATAGACGACCTCCGACGAAGGGTAGCTTCAGCCTCCACGCTAAAAGGCGACGAGGGGCGCCGTTTCCGTCTACTTTGTCGTCGACTCGAACTCCGTCGCTGCATAATCGCGCAAGCTGACGCTGAGTAATCGTCTTCATCCGCCTCTTCCTCTGAAACACCAAAAGTCCAACAGTTGTTTCGGTCCAACTTGTAGAATACTTGATCAAACAACAATCAAGGATTAACATTAAACAAACCAGCTATGGATATTCTTTGCATATCGACGTCGTTCTTTTCGTTTGAAGCAACCTTTTGATTATCCTGCACGTTGTTGTCTTCAACAATGGCAAAAGTAACTGACAGTCGGTCGACCGACGGCTGAGGGGATGAAGGTTCCACCTATAGGAAGAGGTGAAAGCAAGCAATTAGGTGCATGAATTTCGCTCATACATCATCCATCGTCACGCCACGTGGGGTGTCGAATGAGAAGGCTGGACTTAATTTCAGTGGTACCATTCTTATTGAATTCTGAACCTCTACGATAAAGCCTGTAACTTTTCATTGAACAATAAGAGAAAGGGTTGCAATTAACAGCATTTTAATTCTTTCTAGGATTTCCAAATTGATTCCATGGATGATTTAGCATACAGGAAGAATAAGGGCACAAGTACCTACCTTGTTTTTGTAAGAAGAAACAAACTTGTAAAATGAAATGAAGAACTTGAGGAAACACAATTAACAGCACATTTGATAAAGATAATAATGATTCTATGAATTATAAGAGGACACTGATAATTAGAATCTGAAGAGATGAGGTGATGAATCAACGTCGATGGAGTGGAAGGAACTGTCGATAGGAAACAAGGTCCAATGTTCATCCCCTAGTAAAACCGCGCCTGTACAGAACTCGTTTTAATGGTTGTTTCACTCGATATCAGGGACATCGTGTTTTCGTGGACGACAGAAATCTTCGAAATCACGAAAGCTCGTATATCACAGGGTAAATGGATACCTCGGTTTACGATCCGATCGCTTACTCACCGTGTAACTTACACGACAGCCAAGCTTCTACGTGACGATTTCATTTGGCCAAAGGTGGTAGTTTTATTTCGTTAATATAATATAAATAATTGTTCTTTGCTGCAGAATAGGCATATGCCTAAAATAATAGTGAGACTATTATAGGACAATATCTAATTTTAAAGTAATCAATACAAGTTAAAAAGAATTAGGAAGTATGCATCTACGGGATTAATGATCTACAAAAAGACTTTGACACCATGTCGGTGTAAATGATCCAGAAGCTCGAGGTCGTGTACGTGCCGCACCCTGAAGAGGCATCGTGCCTCACGTATACCTCGCATTTTTCATGTGACCCCACCTCACATAATCATTTCTCTTCCAAACTCTTGCGTCGTGTTACACGCGAGTTTCCAAAGCTCACGAAAATCGCTCTTCTACCCTCTCTTCATAATGTGCTGTCCATCTAAATGAAGCTTATAACGTGATTCGTAAAAAAAGTCACGAAACGTAACGCTAATCGTTGTCGTTTATTTTTATAGCACACTTTGGAAAAATGACTAACTTATAGCGAAGAGGAGGAATGTCCAGGAATGTCATTTCGTAAGAACAATTTTTTAATTAATATCGGGTGCGTATGAATAGTAATTAATAAATTTTCTGTGAAGTAATCGAACCCGATAACAGTTTTCACCTCTCACGCGATGCCTGGTTCTTGTCGATACATTTGCTAATTAAATAGGCTCGAGATAATCATAAATAATTGTTGATTACTTTCACTACATCATTTTTTTTTCTAGATAACAAATCACTTGTTTTAATAGAATATTAATCTGATTAAAAATCAAATGTTACCTGCTTAGGAGATAATAGTCCTGAGGCCACCTTGGGTTGGTATCCGGATGAGTCGTTTGATTTCAAAATTCCAGACATTTTACCCTCTTCACTCATGCTTTTTATTTATCACAATAATAAATATTGTTTGTAAAATTTACAGTTAAAAAAAGTTAAATAATATTTAATCCTTTATTGCAGGCAAATTGTTCTGATCTTTCCACGGTCTACCGCTATACTGGTTGCCACGAAGGTAGAAAACTACAAGCACATTCAGAATAATGAACTTCATAACTTGATTACCTTATGGCTGTTAAAAAAAAAAAGTAACACGCATTTGGTTGCACGCCATTAATAGTAGCGGCTACTCTACCAGCTCAAAGGATATGATTATTTATGATGATTGCAAATGGGTGTTCACTGTAAGGCTCAATTAGACTCATCGATTTTTACAGAGCATTTTATTCAGTGACTCTTCCGATGGTTAAACAAATCATCATAAATTAACTTTTATATCCTAGTCTTGATTTATTTTACTTGTAATTTTAAGACAAATTTTGTAGAAAGAAATTTTACACGCAGATCTATTTCTTCTTGAAGATTATAAAAAATATGTTGGATAAAACTTATAAGGATTTAATACTAATCTAAGCTGTATCTATTTTATTTTATAACGACACAGCATTAATCATGTAAAATAATTGAGATTTAGTAGTATGTACAAGAATAACACGCTCTTTATGTACACTCATTGGTCACACGTTGATCAGAAAATTCAGAAGTTTACTGACAGTGAAGTTTCCTAAAAACGTGTTAAATATTTGAAACAACATTTGAAAAAAAAGATCTATTTTTATTAAAAGTTGTTCTATCTATGAGATGATATGTTAAGAATATTTCTTGAAGTTTACAGGAAAAACTTTTCATTTGGTCGTGTGACGTGCCCAAGTAGTCCTTTGCACCTCGGACATCAGTTCGCTTCTCGAAGGCAATCGTGCGCTGGTTGTACGCGACGGAGGTGGTCCAGGTGTTCTCAAAATAGTTGCCAGAGTCTTCTGCTTCACTGGATTCTTTTTATTGTTCATACCATTCCTGTTCTCTTTTGCCTGCTTAGCGGTAGCTTCTGAACGTTTACCCTGAGGTGGAGGATCCAGTACGATTGGTGGTATTTCATCATGAGGATTGATTCGATCCTGCTTACCCTTTGCTTCCTGAACCAAGTGAACAGTGTTCCTTTCACCAGTACACGGTAGTGGTTTAATGAACGTTGACTTTGAGTCTATGATATCCGGATTTACACCATAACTATCTAATTTATGTGTCATTACAGGTGATGATGAGAAACTGTTGGGTTGAGAGACTCTTAATGACATGGAGTTTGGAGACAACTGAGCTGAATTCTGTAAGTTAAAGAGAAGAAATCCATTAAAAATATTGAACGATGCGCATAGAGAGGAAAGAATTTTGAATTTACATACAGATGGTCTACTACTAGGAGGTAGAAGAAGACTAGGACCCATCGCGTAAGGGGAAGGTGTATTGTAAGGCGACCTTTGAGGCTGATATGGACTTATGTTGTGTAGCCTTTCCAGAAGCTGCGTTTGAAACTGCAACTGATCCGCCGAGGTACTGTTCCCTTGAATTCCTATTGTATTCAGGTTCCCAGCATACAGCGATTCTGGTGGATAAGAGCAGTACGGAGAAGGTGGATCCAGTTCCCATGGTGAACTTTGACCTCCTGTTCGTGGACACTATTTCCAGAAAATTAATATTAGAAAATTTGATTTTGCAAACATGAAGATAAAAGTGCAGAGGATTAATGGAATCAATATTTGATGGTAAGAAAATCAGGAAGGTGCTATAGAACCTGAAGAACCAGATTCTGATACATGCCGCATGGTGGTTTAAAATTGGCAACTTTACCTAGCATTTGTTGGTTGCACAGAGTCCAAAGTCCCGTGCGAAGACCTGTTACATAACATCGTCACACCGGCGCTTAGCACGATTATTGGATTAGCGATTTAGGTTTAATGACAGCATTAAATTGTTATCTTCCTGTCGGTCAATTTAGAGGCGAAACGCGTCACTCATAAGCGATAGTGTTTGCAAAGTCTCGCTGCAGGCATAGTTTCCTCAGAAGGATTAAGAGTCCTTTATGAAACCTATATCAAACTCATTATGTGTACTTGAAGATTTTACAGCCTAACTCTGATTTATACAATATACATATATACAATTTTTTCTCACATTATTCAATCAATTTTGAATTTGATATTGGCAAGTACTTTTGAGCAGACATTTTGTCAGGTCTTGTCTGGAAACAAAATACGCAATCAACCTGCACAGATAATGAAAGAAATATAAAGACAAACGAATGCACGCGCATACATCAAATTCTATGTTAAACAAAGAAAAAAGAAAGATACTCATAACAACAACAACAACTCGGATGCAAAACATAAAAGGGTGCATACAATGTCATTTTATTAAGAAGTTTATAAAAAATGGTGATATTACAAAAGGTGGTACAAAAGAAATTGGGAAGGGTAAAAGATACATTAAATGTTAATTGAAATGCTATGTTTCCAGGCATACGGCTTGCCGGCTGGTGAACACTCGTGTCATGGTATTCGATAGAGCGTTACCTGGCCGAGGTTCGATAAGTCAGGAACGGTAGTAGTTTGCTGCATTGTTGCTGAGCCAGGAATCTGAGACTGTGAGGTGACGTGACCACTCGAGATGCGTTCTTGTTCTCGGAGATGACCAACCAATGCACCTATATGTTCTAGTAACTCTTTATTTTGCATCAACAATTGGTGTGTCCTGGCCTATAATGGAAACAAGGAGAAGAAGAAGAAGAAGCAGATGGTACCATATTATCATGTAATACACAATGTCCATAAATTTATTTTTCAGATACCTTCACGACACCATGTACATGAACACGGTATAAGGAATTATTGGAATGACAAGTATCAGGTGTCACTTACTTGAGCTTCAACGCGAGCTGCCGTTTCAGCCGCAAGCTGATCCTGAAGAAGTCGCGCATGGGCAACGGCGGCTCTGGTTTGTTGGCTTTGTTGCTCTAATCGTTCTCGCAACAGCTGAATCTCATGCTTCAGAGCGGTTAACTCTCCTCCAACCAGTAATCCTCCACAATCGGAGGTCACCATGCCCTATATAGCCACATAATCGCCATCATGATACAATTGAAAATTCCTTTTAATTCTTATTTCTAAAAATAATTTTACCGATGGCGATTGTCTAATCGGCGAGGTAGAGGCAGTGGTCGCTGGAACCTCATGGGACCTGAGAAGACAGGGGACAGTCGTCTGTTCCGCCACCGAGTCCTCCGTGTCCCCTAACAGTGATATATCTGAAAAATATTTAAAATTTGCAATAAAAATATACGAGGTAACGAAGAATATAATATTTTAATCGCTACGCGACGGTGTTACCTAATATTAAACGATGCTCTCAATCTTTCAGGAAATTTATAAGGAATTTCTACAATAGCTTGAAATAGAGTTCATTGAATTTGAAGGAGGTTAACGACACGAGGCAAGGGTTGCGTACAGAGAAACCAGAAGGATACTAAACCTTTGTGCACAGAAGACGGCGATGGCTGGGACTGCTCGTTCGGTATTTCGTCTTGGTCCTCGTAAACGTCACGATGATTCTCGTGATCTCTCTCCCGTTCTTTCTCTCTCTCCCGATCTTCCGTGGCGTTGTTTATACTTAATTTATGGCACACCTCGAAAGCTTGTCCTACCGTTCTGACCACCCTCATCGCTTGACTCTAACGAAATCCAACTTTTTTTTTTTCAATTGAACGTAACAATATAAGTAAAAAGATTTAAAGATAAGTGGTTATGATAGAGAATGATAGAAACTGAAGGGACATTAATCAAATTGTTATATACAAAAGTCATCAAACTTCAAACATTTGAAGGAAAGGAAACGATTTTATTTTCAAGTTTGATATCCGAGAAAATTCTAATCGCCGAGTTTCCAAGTATCCAAACGTTATTCAAAATAATCAAACGTTCAGTTTCAAGCACCGAAATCACCATTCCAGCTTCATCGTTCTCGTTAAACGACTACAAAATCTCAACCCTACCACCCACGTTACCCACCCACACGATCGTTCTAAGAATTATACGCGTTTTATTCGTTACAAACGAATTAAACTATTACTCTTTCAATTCTACCTTGATACGTTTGATAATAGAGGACGGGTCAGAATGGATGGTACAACTGGTGGGACATCACTTTTCATTCACAATAAAAATCACTTTATAATCTAAAAACTAGTACCTATATACACGATAGAATAATTTCCATTTGAATACTGACAACAAACACGTAAAAGAAAGGGAGAAAAGGGGTGATATGTAAAGCATACGTAATTTATTCCACCCTCGTTTTGACCGTTGTCCTTGCGACACCATACACCCGCCCCATAAACGGTATTATTCCCCAGATATAGTTGTCACTTTTACCTCGAGCTCCTCGAGGTCATCGTTCTCCTCCTCGAAGGGGTTCTCGTCGAAATTGAAATCGACACTGCCGGTAGATCGAGTCAGTCGCAAGGGCGGAGGTTTCGCTTTTCCAAAGGGTTTCCTCAACTTCAGATAGTTGAATATTTCAGGTTCCTTGAACGACAGTTTCTTCCTTGGCTTCGGGGTGGTCTCAACAGCGGATGGACTGGCCGGACCGGAAGCAGACGACGCGGAAGCATCCGCTGAATTGACTTGCTTCGTTGAATTCTTCAGCATGGCTGGTTACGTGTCTTGTACTCGATGGAATTTTATCACTGTTTCATGGTCGGTATGACGTATTTGGAATTTTGATTGTTCGCTTTCTTATTCATTGTTCAACTGACTAATCCTCTTTCTTTTCTAGATATCGAAAGGAATAGAAAATTGCAATTTCATAGATCCCATGAAATTGAAATCATCAAGAGAATTTAGCAACTATCCAAAGTATACCACATTCTTTAAATCCATCAAAATAAATCCAAATTACAATTTTTTTTTTAAATTTCTTGTGTAAGATCAGTGAAACAATGTTTTTCTATTGTACTAGGTAAACAAACTGGCTCTCTCTCTCTGTGGACGAAAATTTATTAGCTTCAAGATTAATTCCTCGTCGGCGAGGAGAGACACGATGTTAGGAACACCGCTTGTTCTTCGCGTACGCCTCGAGGCAAATAAACGTTTGCGCTCGTTGCTCGAAGCTCGCCCGTAAACGACGACGCGGATCCGTAATAGTTTCTAAAGCGAGCAAGATTTATCGGGGAGTTTGCCAGTCGGTCCACCGGCGGCTGTTTATAATTGGAATCGACCGGGAACACTACAGCGCGTAAATATCGATTCTTTCGGCCACGAACATCGTGTTCACCGCGTGTATTTGAAATAAATACACAAAGCTCGAATCATTAACAATAAGAGTAGTTAATTTTTAAGCTTTCAATTTGTTAGCTCTACAATATAAAGGAATTTCTTCTACACAATTTGGAGTGAAAAACTTAATGATGAATTACGTCTAGACGCTTATAATGATGAGGAAGAACACGCGTGGATCATAAATATGATCGCGTGCACTTGATCGAGAGGAACGCGTGTTATCACGTCGCTACTTAATCACCGGAGAGCGTGTTTACTCGCATTACGCACGCTCGCCTAATCAAAGTGACCAGCTACATCGTCGTTATCACTGGTACTCCTCGTCTGGGTCAAGTTCGAGATTTATGAACGACAAGAACGAAGATTCATTGATGTTAATGCTTGCTTCCTTCTTAATTAGAAGTACTCTTCAGTTTTTCCCTATTACTTTTTTAATTTACTGATTATTGAAATTGAAGGGTTAAATTTGGAAATTAAATTATTAATTTGAAAGCTTAAATCTGAAAATTAAGCGTACGATCGTACGAATTCGCTGAACTTTGTGAAGAGAGAAGAACCGGAAAAACACAACGTTACTCTGAACAGCGTATTGTTTCAGGCAACGAAGAAACAAAAACAGAAATCGCGAGAAATCAGAAACGGCTCACCATGGAAACTTCATTTCCTGAAAGCTCTCGGTAAATATTTGCCAGCCAGAAAGAGGTGTATGTTGGGATTCGATTCGCCGGCAGAAAGAGTTTGTTCTCTGCGACCTCGTTACCGTAAGATCTTCAAGGGTTTTCAATGAAAAGCACGCTGTTGAGATAAGAGCAAGGAATGCGGCACGCTCGAGACAATGATAAATTTTACTGTTAAATGCGATCCTGTTGCATCGATCACTCGGCAGTAACATTAATCATTTGTTATATTTCCAGTCATTTGACGGGCCTGACGTTTACGTGTGACGTGTGAGCGTTAAGGTACTTACGGTATTTTTAAAATTATTGAAATTTTCACTTTTTAGTTGGCCTTGAGATCTTAACAGTTTGTTCAATTTTATTTGTTGATTTTCTTAAAGCTTCTTTTCCAAGTTTCTTCTTCATTGTTTCTCTTCTGGTTTTAGTTTCCACTTTGGTTCTTTGATTTTTTATCTTTTAAACTTCTCCAAAGGTACTTTTTAATTAACTTCCCTTGAATTATACGAAACTCTTTATTCTTCACTGCAAAACATTTTCCATTTTCTTCAACTGACTTAAAAACTACTCTCTTCAAACTTCCTTCAATCTCTCACAATCACAAAATTCTTGAAACCTCTTCAATGAACAGTCTGGATCACTTTTAATTTTCAATAATTACTCGAACCTTTCTCAACCACCATAACTCATCTATTTCTCTGCTCTTTCAGGATGAATCACAAGACAGGAGCCTGAAACCGAATGAGAAAAGATACGGCGGGTGTTCTGTACTAGAAATACTGGTATTTCGACGCGTTGGCCAGGTGGAGCGGAACTAAGCTTGTGCCACCGAGGGAATGCTACGTTTCAAAGCGGAGAAGCAGTCCGATGGTGAAGCAGAAGCGTCGCGACGCCACCTCTACCCGCTGGATTTTTCCTCCGGTTTATTTATAAGCGCATTAATATTCTCGCTTTCGTGTGGCTGAATGGCATTTCCTCAGCGCGATCCGATCGTCTCGAAACACCAGCTAATGACGAAAGTCTCTCGATTCTCGGCCTCGATACGGACGCCGCGGCCCGCTTCTACGTCACACGTGGGCGTGCTGGGATCTCTTGCCGAGCGTAATATCCTATGGAAACATTCCTATCTTTAGCATTATTTTAGGCTTCTTTAGTATTCTTCTTTCGTCTTTGCTAAATTATATTTACCATTCGTTGCACTGCGATAGGTAGGTACACTAATCAACCCTGTTACCTAATCAACGTTCCATTAGACGAGAGAAGAAAATTGAAGAACGACGAATTAAAACTGTCTCGAGCTGTCTAGAACATCTTCACGTCACAAACACAATGCTTAAACATTCTTCTCCTCGTTCATTGTACGATTTCTTTCAAGCTTCTTCAGCCAACGTGCCTCTTCTTTACCATGAAAAATCTTTCTTTTCTTCTGTCCATCGTCACAGCTGACCAGTGTCAGTGCGTTTCGTCGAATGACGAGCCTAGTCTCATCCCGGACTCGTTTCGGGACTCGAGGAGAGGATGCTTCCCGGTAGAAGCTTAAAGTGGCCCAGCACGAGGGCTAGAGCTTTCAGAACGCGGAAAGCAATGCTTGAAATTTCACCAGCCACGTCTCTTTGCGTTCCGACGTTCCGTTTCGAGCACCCTTCACCCAGACGAGACCGGTAATTCGGTCGAGGAATTCAACGAGACCCCTTTCCTCCGTTTCCCTTGCTCCGATAAGCAAATTTACGTAACGCAACATCTGTTTCCGAGGAACACCTCGATACCTCGTTAATTATGTTGTAACGAGGCATTTATTAACGCGTTAATTGCCGGAAGGGTTGTTCGAGCAGTGATCGATGGCAGAGAAAAAAATTAAGAATTGCGAGATTAAAAATAGGTGTACAAATTCTATTGTAATCGTTATAGCATCGCGTTTATAAATAGTTGATTCTGTATCTTTTATAACTGAAAAAACTGATACATTTGGTGATATTTATGAAACTTTGTCAGAATAATTTATTGCGAGTCTGTGAAACGCAAAGTCTGCCAAGAAAATGATAGATTCCTTTAAAGCATGAAAGAAAATTGACCGATCAACTGTATATACTCGAGGAAGGGAAAAAAAGTTTCCTGACAAAGTAACGTAAAGTACACAGAGCTTAATTCATTCGTGGAATTGTTTATTTTCAGAGTTAAACACGCTTCAAACGAAAAGCTTACTCGAAAGTCGGGATCACTTTGAAGCTTACGAGGCATCGACGTTTATTTTCCAAATGACAAATTGCGCTTCGCGCACAAAACTTTGCGACACGCGTACACCTTGAACTTTCAACGATGAAATGTTACCGAACAGTGATTTAAAATCCTTTTGAAACGCGTCTAAAAAAAAATTTTCGTATACCACTTGCCTGATCGCATTCGAACCCATACTACTTACACCAGTCGCCTGACTGCGCATTGATCTATACTACTTGCAATAATTATTTCTTTCATTTTCTTTGCAAAAAAAATTTCTATCGAAAAATTATCATATATCATGATGAATTATTTTGAGATTGAAAAGGTGGTTGATCGGTCGGTCATCTGTTTACAATGGTCCGGTGGCAAGAGGTTGTTAAAATAACTTCTACGAAACCGGTCGTATAAAACGAAGAAAAAAAAAAAAGAAGAGATAAAAGAGAAAAAAATAGAAGCGTACGAAACTGGCGTCTAAGCTTAGAGCTTCTCGCATCGCGTCACAATTTGTGTACACAACGAAAGCTTTCGTGGATCACTCTTCTGCATCGAAAGACACACACTGTATTTCGTTTCAAAACATACAAACTTTCGCAAAAGTGATTCTTCGCTTGAAAATACGCCTTAAAAAATATAGTCAACTATATTGGAAGATTTATAAAAGCGTTTGTCACGATACTGTTCATCTTTCACCATGTTTGATTGTATTGTTAATATCTAATGTTTATTTGAATAGCTATGTTTGAAGTTTGACGACATAAATAATTAAAATATGGAACGCTTACCTTTTTGCTAGATTTGAAAACGTTGCACTTGAATGTGTTACTGCTTCCATCGCGGGCAATATAGCTAAAAATCTTTAAGTCGTGGCTATCGTGGGAGACGTAGAATATCCTGTAACAAATTCATTAAAACAAAATTCTTTCTCTCTTTCAGTTTAGTAATTTAGAATTAATAGGTAGACAGAAAATGAACAAAAGTTGCTGTTAATTAAAGGAGCTACAGAAACTTGGTTCAAGAAAAATCATGGAGAAAAACGTTTCTATGGAAGCAGAGTACTTACCTGTATATGGGATGGTGCATCAGGTATATTTTATTCTCGTCCATCCACTGTTGCTGCTTCTTCTGCGCAAACACAGAATAAATGACTCATTAATCCATGATACGTAGGTTGCTACCAAGTAAGTGCAATCATATGATACCACGTCTCAAGTAACATTATAGTATTTCACAAATGAAACATAGGAATGTTGAAAAAAAAAAAAAAAAAAACACGTTTTAAATATTTTGCGAATGAATTTGGAACGCTTTTCCATCTCCGAATGCGTTATTTCTACTGATTAATAATGGATAACGAGTACCAAATACATAGTTGGGACAGGTGCATACATGTACGTCGGTGCAACAAGCCAAAAAGCCTGGCGCAATAAATCAGAGACTGAAATCCCTGAGTAATTGACGCGTTAACATTGAAATATTATGAACTCTTGATTCGTCGAGACTGGTATTTAGTATCTCGTTGGATTTCAAACAGATTCACAGACAGATATTAATTTTATAGAAGATGGAAATACCAGCTTTCATAGAAAGACTTGGTACTTAATATATTATCTGATACTTAGTATCGTGTTTTACACTCGGTACTCAATTCTCCGATCCTCAATTCCATACTCGACGCTTTACATCTATAATAGAAATTGAAAATAATTACCCTAACCACTAGAAAAATTACCTTCTTTTTTCGAAGGGTGACTTTCAAACCGTCCACCGACACCTCGAGGGTCACTTTCTTCTTTTTGATCCCTTTCGCCTTGAACTCGTACTGAGGACAAAGTAAGACGACTAAAATTAACGAAGATCGCCCGGAGGGTGTAATCGGTCGTAGTTAATTAGAGATTGTGTGAACTCACGCGGATTCTTCGCATCGCCGCCACGATCTCCACTCGGCTGGTCGGTCGGGGAACCTCCATAGAGCCGATGAACTATGGGCAGACAGAATTAAAAAGCTTTCCACTTGTTTGCACCGTCACCGACGGACGTTGAATCATTCCAACGACGCAAAGTAATTTTCTTAATTACTTTAACGATTTATTACTCTGACTTGCGAGAACGTACAGACTGAATTCATTTCAACTTGATGCGGGGCTATTTTTTTGGTAACTGGTCCTCCAAGAAAAAGATCAAAGGATCGGTGACCGTGAATGGTATAAAAAAAAAAAAAAAAAAAACAAAAAAAAGGGAAAACAACCAAGCAAGGTTTCCCATGCAAAACGACAGTGAGGCAATGAAAATAAATTGTGAATAGAGGAACGCAGCCAGCTAGCAGCCGTATTTAGAAAATCTTCATTGAAACGATAACCTGGCCACGTGTTTAGTCGAGTCGTTGCACACGTGCTGATCTCCCACGCGTCCTATGTAAAAGTGCAGGACGATCGAGTTTCTAACGATCGATATACCGATGCAACGGTAACCCATTCCGGACGCCGAGAGTCGCATCGTTTAAAATACTCATTACTAAGGTATTATCGTTATAATTAATATCACGCTATGATAGTATTAAATTCTAAAAAATTGCTGTCTTCGATGATTCATTAGACAATTATAAATAACTATAAAAAGGATAGCGAAACAGCATGGAATTTGCTTTGTAGAGCAATGGATGCACGTGGTTGCATAAATACAGGGTGCATAACCGAGATTGCGAACAAGCGGCTGAATATATGACCCAGGCGAAACAAAAGCAATGCGAACGTCGCGTTTGCCAAGAGGATCATCCGTGGTTAAAATTATTGCGACTTTACTAGAGCGAAAATTATTCTTTCTCTACCTACAACATACAAAAGAATATTATTTCATTAATAATTATAATCCTTTCGCTTCAAAGAAAATAAAAATATTTTTAAAAATAATTAGAAGCATTTATCAAACTATGTTTCTCTTCTATTCAGAAGCATGTAGAATTTCAAAAGTTCTGTTCATTGAACACGTTTGAAATCTGAATCTGGTTTGAATGGATTGAAAATCCAACTTTTAGATATACGTATGCGGATCGAAAGGGGACGCCTTTGAGCAATATTATCCCTTTCATCGAAGCCGAAGCCCAGCAGAAAATGAACAGTCCACGGAACCTGAGCTCGGGGAACGAAGATTAATCGGTGTTCCAGAAAATCTTTGGAAGCGCACACGGTTGTGTAAGCGGAATCCATCCAGCACGCTTTTCCCCTTCAAAATGAGAAAGAATATTCCATCTTATCCGCAATAGAGAATTATAAAAGAAAATATAATAGAGATGCGAAATAGATAGTGGAATGAAAATTGATCGTAGCTTTGAAAATTGAACGCGACCACTGGCGAGGGAACGCGAACGTCAGCAAGAGAAAAATGAGTACGCCGCGAATAACCCATTCCGTTCCCTCGGAAAAGTGACCGCGTTTGCGTACGCTTTACGAGCTTAGACGCCGGCGTCCGCGCGAAAGCTTTAACCTTTCGGAGAAACGTACACCGCTGAAATAAACATGTGCAGAATGACGTCACGGTTCTCCGTTGGCGACCGTCGACCAAAAATACCTCACCCTGTCGCGATTGTTGCATTGCCACGCACCCATCGATCGCGCACCTACTGGGTACAAGGTGCTGTGTATACACAGGGTTGTTCCATTCAACGACATTTCCATCGTAGATCATTTGTCATCTCTCAATATTTGATCATGTGGTACCGCTTAATACGCTAACAACCATTTGCCTAATCGTAAGTACAGTAGTTAAGTTTCTCCTACGACAACGTATTGTAAAATTGCAATTATCATGGATCGACCTACATCCACTGTAGGAACAGTTTCAATAAACGGATCAACCACTTTCGTAAAGCAATGCTATACTTTTTAGATTCGTGGAAACACTTGCGGTTTTATGTGGCTATTCTGTCGGGTCGAATTGTGCGGTAAATTACAGCGTCGCTCGTCAAGTATTTCGGGAAAACGGGATCCTCCTGGTGAATGGCAATTGGGAAAGTTTAAAGAGAATACAACAAACGTTTTCACTGAATCCACATTCGTACGAAAATATCACTCGTTGCATCTAAAATAAAAAGTTATAATGGATCGAAGAAAATAAACTGTAACCGTTTTAAAATTATTTTGAAAATACCTTGTTTTCCTATCCGTCTTTTGTATCGCTCCTACCGTTTGTTTCCTAGTATCATTGCTCCGAAACCTGTCGGTGCCCTTGTTAATTCCGTTTTAAAATAAACCAATAATTTCAACGCTTACGTAGAGAGGAATATTAATATCGTTTGAACCTTGATGAAAAGAAACAAGAGAGCTCTACGTTTACGATATAATTTTCAGCATAGAATTCGTCTGAATATAATCCAGTGATTCGTTATACCGTGATGTAACCATTCTCGTTTCAACGCCTCTACCAGTAATCGTATTTCGAACAGTTAAAGTTTACCTCCCGCGAGATAACTGTCCTGTACCAGTTTCGTGGACAAGTAAGAACCGCTAGTATTCAGAATCCATCGAGGCTTACTTCCAGAATCCCGGCGTTCCTTCGATACGATAAAATTTCTTGCTTACTGCCTTCAGAATTTATTTTCCCGGAAGAGACACGAAACGAACAGATCGTTCATCGATGACTAGATCGATTATTTTCAACGTTTGATCATTCTCCTTATTCGAGAGCCAGAGTTACAGCTTTCATGAGTAATCCACAGATAGGAAGTCCAATAATGGGATCATGACGATTGGGAATATAATGGAAGAAGGTTCTTCAAAAAGCCGCAAAGTCGTATAGCTGGTATTAACTGGAATGAACAGAAAGGATAAGAATAAGTCTAGGATATAGATGGATTATTATAGATAGTAAGAGGTCAATTCGTCCTACTGGAAACCATTCGATACACGATGAAACAAAATTAGACCACCTTCTCGATATTGATTTTTACGACTTTATGAAGTCGTCTATAGTACCTTTTCTTACCCTGCAGTCCTATGTTTCCAGTTGTAGGACTTCGAGAAGCCTAAACCAGTCCTGTTCATTCAAATTGCGTAAAACTTTACAATCCGAGCAATTATCCTGCGTGCTTAAACACTCGCTAAGAGTTAAAGTAATTCATCAAGCTTACACTAACGATAACAGGAACAACAAATGATGCTGCAGCAAAAGGTGAGAAAGCATTTGCCGATGATTACCTTGGCGTGGAAGACGATTCCACGATGGAACGCCTCTTCGCTGTGTAGTGGTATCCTGGTGTCGTACTCGTCATTATGAACGAGATTGTATTGCTTCTTAGAGGGCATGCTTGGCCCAGCTTCATCCGATTATCCTCGTCCAGTCTTGCTGAAACATTAAACTTTGTATCAGCGTTAAATTCCTCAATTTCTGTCTGCGCGAAACGCGCACAGTCGACGCTTGTATGTTTTTATAAAGGATTAAAAAGACTGCAAAGAGCTCTCTGAAAATAGTACACGATCCCTCCTCGCATCCTAGAGAACCCGTGGAAGGTTGAACCCGTTCGAGAAACACGTGATGCAACTGGTACCCGCGTTCAAGGTCAGCTACGATCTATACAGCCTGTAGCTGACGCACATCTGACGTGTTTCTTAATCGAGTCCGAAGGTACACCGGCTGAGGCTGAAGAAAAAGGCTCGCGGAGAGCCTGAAGATAGCATCGAGGCCGAGAATAAGTACCGATTTCCTGCGCCCTCCCGATTCCGACGCCTCTCCATTCATGGGAACCAATTGCCAGGTGGCCCGGCCACGACAACTGGCCTACGTAACACTCAACCATCTTGTAGATTCTGGAAAACTTTGCAAATAAGTGAACTTATTGAAACCGAAACGCTTCCTACCTTTCCGAAGATATCGGAACTATTCCGTGGAATGAGTTTTATCAGTTTAGATCTCTATGGAATTATGGAAAGTTATCGTTCCTAGAAAAAAAGAATGACTAAAATGTTTTCTAATGGGAAATTCATTTTCAAATGTCTACATTTAGTGTATATAGTACCAATAAAAATTAAGAATGTTTTTAGTTCGTCATTATATGTATACGATCAGAGCTTATACGATCGCATAAAACCGTAAAGTTTAAGTTTTGCTGCTCATATGCTCGCTAACTCGGCTTCAAACGCGTTCCTATCTCTGAATTAGTTTAAAAAGCAAATACAATTTACACTGAATTCCCATGCTGCCTCTTAATATCCTACTAAACATTTAATGCTCATAAATAATTCCTAGAAAGTTACGCGTATAAAAAAACCGTTACACCCGTTCGCTATTTTTCAACAAGTAGAAAAGCAAACTATCTATACACGCGTTGATATACCATGCAAAATAGACAAATATTTAAACACAAATTTTTAAAAAGTGGTGTGTACGCGCATGCGCGATGCATTATAAAATAACCTCAATATATTAGGGGAAAAAATTGTCACCGATCCACAATATGAAACGTAAAAGTTCAATAAATTATAACGTATAAAAATTTTAAATATAATGTATACAAAAAAACTCATAGTAATTTAAATATACATATTAAAAAGTTTGAAAAAAGTGGTGCGTTGTACTACGGCACACACGCATGCGCAGTACACCAGAAAATAACTACGCAATTCAAAGGACATAATGGCGTTTAAAAATTGAAATAAGTAATTGTTAAAGAGAAGCGTACACGGTCACGTCGAAACGCAGAGTTCAAGCACCGCCGAAGGGTGCATCTTTGTGCACACCTGAATCAAGGTGGCATTCACAGATGCGTGCGTGAATCGAACAAAGAAAAGCGTTCTTGTATCTACAATCGCGTCCACCTATGGTGGCAATAAGTATAGAACGGTAAACGCGGGACGCATACTCATTGTATGTACGAGTGTCTGATCTGTTTGTAATGCGACATCCATCGTGAATAGAACCTAAGAAGGAAATGCTCTATCTCCCGTGT
Source organism: Osmia lignaria lignaria (assembly GCF_051020975.1). Lineage (NCBI taxonomy): Eukaryota > Metazoa > Arthropoda > Insecta > Hymenoptera > Megachilidae > Osmia > Osmia lignaria. The sequence goes on from NC_135040.1 coordinate 15,125,488, forward strand.
AATCTGTTCTTTTTACGCCAGCAGTTGAAATGAATAAAATATAAAATGAATATCCATAAATTCCTGAAAAATTGGTAAGTGGAAAAAGTATTTTAAGCAAAAAACGTATAATATAATTTTTGAAAAATTATTTTCGATGCAGTTCGTAACGTTGCCAGTCGACTAGCTTAACTGTTTATAAATATTGCTCGTCAGCATCAGCGAAGAGACCCATTGGAAACTGAGTTAAAGTGAAGGACCTCATTTAACCACCCCACGTGTGCTATTGAACGTGTTTTACGGCCTGTGAGCATGTATCCCGCTACTTTCGCACGAGTCGTTAATTTCAGTGAAAAATTCATCGGTTTTTCGTGATTTATAACGATCCGTGACGCTACTTTAAAGGGAGCGCCGCAGTGGCTAATGCAACGCGAAGAAAACGACAGGAAGTAAGAATCGCGGAAGAATGAAAAAAAGTAGCTGCAGGTAAATCGAGGCGTTCTGTTACGATAGCTAGGAATACTGAAACACTGTGCGAAGAATAAATTATTCAGCGGGAAACGATTGAACAGTTAGGGAGAAGTTTGTCTAATAAAAGATGCACGAAGGAAATAAAGGTGCCAGTACCGAGTTCAAGACTATGTATGTATATCCATTGACAATACTCCTGTAAATTGAAAAAAAAATAATAATAAACACGATAATTCAGGTCTCACTTTATATCTGACGAAATACATAGTTACCTGCTAGCCGATTGGACGATCGTTGCAGGATAGTCTTCATTAACCGGTTCGAATCGTGTTCCTGGCAAGAACGACCGAAACACGGTCCTTGCCCGAAAATCGGCTCCTTTTGTGAATGCAGCTTAACGATGGAAGGCAGACCAGTCAGCCAGGAGAAATATGCACACATTCAGGTCCGGCCGTTCGTGAAGGAGCAACACTGACGCCCCATGGCGCGGTTATACACTAACACAGAAACCGTCGACCTCTCTCCTTCTTCGAAACAGATGACAGTGACTCGGTCACCGTAACCCACGAGACGTCCCACGGGAGCACCTTTAAGTCTCCGATCTTATTCGAGCCAACGCGACCACCACTTGATCACTGTACGTGTATGTACGTGCCACCGGCTCCATTCGCCTCTCCCGCTTTCTTCTTATTCTTCTTCTTCTTTCTTTTCGTCTTTGATTCGCCGCGTGTATGTTCTTTTTACGGCGAACCACGAGAATTCGTTACGATACGAGCCAAGGTGATCGCGTGTTAACTCGAGCGATTCAGAGAAAGGAAACGACGCACAGATTCACAATGTAAGCACGCGCGAGATAACAGGGGAGGGATGCGGCCACTAGCATTCGAATCCGCACCATTACTTTCCTACTGCCTTTTAATAACGTCCTCGGAATGATCGTGGTACCTCGTACAGACCATGTTCCTCTCACCGTTCCTTTATTAGTTTTCTTCTGTTCTACGTTTCCGGAGATTCCGTCTTAACGAGTGACGCTCATATTGTCCTTTCGTTCTCCGTTCTGTTTGTCCTATTGCGAAGAAGGAGCGCGCGCTTCGTAGAAACACGGTGCACGCCGTACACGATCGTGGTACGTATGGTCCTCGGAGGAACGTGCGAATCACCCCCACCGTGGACGCGACCGGCATCATACTGAAAACCGGCTGAGTCGGTACATGTCTTCTGGGGGAGGAGCGGGAATTCTTCTCGACTGCAGCGCCATCTATCGGAGGAACGGTGAAACGTGTCGCCGAATCTGTCGGTAAAGCAGAAATAATTTTCGGCGGGCAATAGATACAAATTCAAAAACAGATTTTTCAGTGAGAATTTAATCGATAACGATAATACATTAAAAAATGTATAAAATTAATAAACTATGTGATTACATATAAATAAATGTTACTGCAAGAATTTTAATCATTGTACTCGGCAATTAATGTTAAATAAATGAAATTAAAATACGTTGAATATAGATATTCATTGAGAAAAAGATAACTTTGAATTGTAAAAGAAGTTGTTGATTTGAGTTGTGGTGATAGAAACAAATTATATTATAAGATCTTCAATCTAGTTTATACGTAGTTTGTGCTTTTCCCAATAAAAATGCTACGTGCAGGTTGAAATCGTGTTATTTAGCGCACAGTTACCGAAGAAAGAGGATAGACAGAAGTTTGAGAAATGAGTACCGTTACTTGTCTTGCACCCGTCAATATTGCTGTTATAAAATACTGTAAGTATCTTTTTTATTATTTTTCAATTATTACTGTGCAATTGTCATGATTATTATAATATTTAATACATTTTTTTTAGATAATGTACATGGACAATTTATTGGTTTATAGTACATAAATTGCTATAAATTACATGTTGAATTATTAAATTATATTATTATTTATGCTTAAGAAGAATAACAATTAAATAAGTAACAGAGTTTAAGAAAAGTTTGCAGTTCCTGTTTCGCGTTCAAATGCCCGCCATTTTTAGAATTTTAAATCACTGTTAAAATTATTGTATTTTGTATTACTAAATATTCTATTATTTCTTTTTTAAATTTTATTAATAAATAGCCTTCTACACTCGTATAAGAAGATATATTTAAAAGTATCATAAGTTTCTTTCATACCTGACCTTTGGTAGCAGTTTGAATTTAAATAGATTTTCTCAAGTGTTAACAGAATAAATTGTTGAGATTATGCAGCATAGATCAGTAATTTACATTTTCCTTTTTTACAGGGGGTAAAAAAAATGAGAAGCTAATTTTGCCATTAAATGATTCAATTAGTACTACTATAGATACTGAACAGGTAAATATACATAGCATTACGTATATGCAAAGAAATACTTATAATCCTTACATGCTTTAATTTTTAGTTATGTGCAAAAACTACTGTTATGATCAGCCCAGACTTCAAAGAAGATTGTATATGGTTAAATGGACAGTAAGTTTGAAAGATTTATTTAAAAATTGAAACATACTTCAATATAATTTTATAACTTTTCAGAGAAGAAGACATTAAGAATCCTAGGCTACAGAATTGTTTAACAGAAAGTATATAAATCTATAAAACTATGCTAAAGGTTTGAGATTTGTAAATGTAATAAAGTATACTGTTTCAGTTAGAAAAAGGGCAGGAGGTTCCAAACAATTAAATCAATGGAAAATTCACATCTGCTCAGAAAATAACTTCCCAACTGCAGCTGGTCTAGCTTCTAGTGCAGCAGGATATGCGTGTCTTGTTACAACTCTTGCTAAATTATATGAAGTAGAGGTATTCTTTTATATTATTTAGTACTCAAAATTTCTTACAATTTCTGTATGTTTAAATATTGATTTCTAGGGTGATATTAGTGCAATAGCTCGTCTCGGTTCAGGATCAGCATGCCGTAGCACTGTAGGAGGTTTTGTAAGATGGTACATGGGTTCTGAACCAAATGGAACTGATAGTATAGTAAAACAAATTGCACCTGCTACTCACTGGCCAGAAATGAGAATTTTGATACTAGTTGTATGTATTATTCGTTGTTTTATTAAACATGTTTACAATTGTATATTCTTCTGTAGGTAAATGACTCAAAGAAAAAAGTTTCCAGTGCAATTGGAATGAAAAGAACTATGGAAACATCTGAGCTTCTAAAACATAGAGTAAAACATGTTGTTCCTGATAGAGCAAATAGAATGCAACAAGCAATTATAGAAAAAGATTTCAAAACATATGCTGAAATCACAATGAAAGATTCTAATCAACTCCATGCATTAAACTTAGATACATATCCACCAAATATTTATATGAATGATGTTTCACATGCAATTGTTGAACTTGTACATTCATATAATGAAGCTGTCAATGATGTAAAGGTAATATTAATAATCAAGTCTTAAACTGACAGCTTAAAATAATGCTGTTGATTTTAGGTTGCATATACTTTTGATGCAGGACCAAATGCAACTTTGTATCTTTTGGAGAAAGAGGTACCAATAGTTATGGGTATATTGGATTATTTCTTTCCACCATCAGAAGATGTTTTAATTGAATATAAAAAAGGGTTACCTATTGATACAGTTAAACCTTCAGAAGTAAATGTTTGTATTTGTATAAACATAATATGCTATTTATTCCAAACTAAAATAATTGTTTTTTAGGATTTATTAAAGAAAATTAATGTACCAAAACATGCATTAGGATGTTTCAAGTATATTATTCATACACAGATTGGAGATGGCCCTAAATATCTTGAAGATCCCAAAGATCATCTTTTAAATAGTCAAGGATGGCCTATAAATCATGTTTAAATGTATTGATAGGATGTCTGTAACTTATTTTTTTAAGACAGAATTCATCAATAATAAAAAGGGCTCATCTGTAAACATTGTTTATCTAAATACATTTTCCTTATGCACTATTTATCTCATTGTCAGATAATACAGTGATATTTATTTCAAGTATTTAGATAATGATAATTTTACTTAATATTTGAATTGTATTCAAAATTCTGTATTAAGAATCCGTTATCATATCCTTATTTTTTTGATTCATGATTGACAGTGAAACTACTTAACATATTAATTTACATAGGTTACGTCAACCATGAGTTCTGTATTTATATCAGTTGCACAAGTAACTGGCGTCGGCAATAGAAAATAGTGTTGATTATTGCTTCTGACATAGTGCATGAAGGAAAGCACTATTAAAATTATATAATTGTTAGTGACAAGTAACTTATGTACATAATTTTAATTAAAAAACGTAAAATATAAACAAGAAACTATGTGTAAAACTAAGCTTATTAAAGCAGTTGTAGAAAATTTAATTTCCAAGACTAATTTTGGACAATGTATGAAAAAAGTAAATATTTTATCTCATTTATTTTTAACACATTTTAATGACAGTTAATTATGTTTTATTTGATCAAAGTTTATTTGTATTTTCTAACTGCTTCTTTCCCATATAGATTAAAATAATTTCAGCAGGAAGCGGAAACTGTAAAGCAGAATTGGTTATCTCTGATGAACACTTGAATGTAGGTGGTACTTTGCATGGTGGTTTTACAAGTACTCTCATTGATTGCATTTCCACATATGCTGTGATGACCCAAGGAACTGGTGTACCTGGGGTTTCGGTAGATCTACACGTCACGTATGAATTTTTTTTTAATATATCTATTTATATATATATATATGTGATTCTAAATAATCAAAAGATATGTAACAACAATATTTAGGTTTATGAAAGCAGCCTTTCCTGGTGAACTAATAACAATTGATGCTAAAACTGTACGTGCTGGTAAGTCATTAGCTTTCCTTGCGGTAGATGTAACAAAAAATAATGGGATAGATATGGTTGCCCATGGGAGACACACAAAATTTTTGTTACAAGGAAAGCAATAGCAAATTTTAGACAATGAAGGAATTTAATATCTGGAGATAATCTAACATCCTTAAGTGGGTGTGTAATATTTATGTTGTTATTAAGATGAATATAATTTTTTGTTAAACATATTAATATGGTGTACATTATTTCTACAATTTTCTGAAAGAATTTCAAGGGGCCTACATATACATGTACTACTACAGGTATACATTACAAATACTTATAATATTTAATGGCACAATATTATAAAAGATGTACATACTGTTCTTTAATATAACAGTGATACCAAAATTGGACTTATTAACACACATATTTATTATTTTCTTTAACAAAAAGAATCTCACTGCTCAAACTGGGCATAGAACCTATTTAGAAATCAGATTTTTACATTGTTAATAATTAATAGATACAACTAAAGTGATATGTATCTTGTACTGCTAATGAGGAAAAACATATTATATAAAAAATAATTTCAAATTTCTGAAAGCAGCGAATAATATGTAGAATTCATTAACCACAAAATATTAAATTTAAATTGTGCATTATACATTCGTGTTTTAATGAAGTCGATTACATAAATAATTTTATACATATGTTAAAATATACTTACTCATTATGCTACGAAAGCGAAGCGTCATTTTCTGCGGTAAAAGAATGTTCAAAGTAAAAAATAAAAATGGTAAAAACCGAAAACGAGTAAGATGGGGCACTATGTACTTACTTTCCTTGGTAGGGTGTCTAAGATATCGCATACAAGACTAGAGATAATAACAGACACCTAAATAGGCAAATCGAGTTTGAAAGAGGACAATAAAGAATCAATCTTCCACTCGATCCTTTTACGATCCGTGGTGTATGTACAAATTAATAAATGTGTAAAGTTAACGAAGCATTCTGTTACTGTAACTTTTTTACATCCTCTAAGAGGCTCTTTAAATCTTCTATTCTATCAGATAGAGACTCGGCAAGGTCCTTAACTCTCTTGCATTCCTGCTCAGTTTCCTGGATCGTTATTTCCAGATACTTAATCCTTTCAGTTTGATCGTGCCTACCTATATCTTTCGAAACAAAGTTATTTTGTGCTGGCAAGTATTTGGCTGCGCTGCGTCTGAATCGCGAGATCGTGTTACCCTGTTCCTCGCAACCGTCGCAACAATCGGACCAAACTCTCAGATCCACGTACGGTATTTCATCGCAACTGACGAATTTGTTGTCACCTTCTGGCAGCACGAATACATTCGGTTGTATTCTGTCGATATTATCTCCGTTATCGCATAGGATTCTAGCTAAGCTCGTTTGTTTTATCTGGGCAAATTGGTCAGGTTTAAAGACAGTGGGACTTTCGTACCAAAACCTGTCGCCGTTCCTGGTGCGTCTGAATTGTTCCAACAGAAGACACTTGAAAAGAGGACCCACTTTGGCGTTTGGTAGTTGATCCTCTAAAACTCCACCGACCCAGACGTCTATGTTCCCAGGATGACCGTACAATTCTCTTAGCTTCTGTCTGACTCTGGCGCTGTGTATTTCACCGGCCAGATCTTCGAAGGTCTCTACATGCGACATGTTACAGATTCGTCGCCATTCCAGGTATCCTGGCAACGCATGATCCCTGCCACGTTGAATATTCATAGCAGCTAAGTCCAAAGCTACCGCATGAGCAGTATGGAACAGCTGCTCGGTCAATTCTGTGTTCAAGTTCTCCTCGGGTAATTTTAATTTAGCCGCTGTGCCGAACATCCCTCTCATCAGAGGATCAACGCCACCCTCTTCGACTAATCTCCACGGTGAAAAAAAGGCGTCTCGTAGTTTCAGGGGGCCTTGAGGTATAGACTGGAAAGATGAGTTAAGACGCTGCAGACGAGGTTGGATCAACGTGTGACCGAACCTCAGAGCCGCAGTGGCAAATACGTTGGAAATACTGGCGTCCAAATTGGGGTCGTAACCTCGGTAGGGACCGAGAAGCTCCTCCGCGGTTCCGTCGAATACGTGAGGTATCCAGTGCTGATAAGTGACGTGTTGCATCTCGGCTCCAACGATCTTTCTAGCTTCCTGGTACAGCTTCTCTCCGTTCCAGTGAGGGTTCATCTCCCGCAGGCTGCGAGCGATACGGTTGTGCTCTCGTAACCATATCGTGTGCATCGCCAGGAGACCCACCTGCTCGTTGGCTCGAATGTCACCAGCTACGAAACAGTTGATGGAGCTTTCCAGAGGATTCCTTCTACAGTCAACGAACTGACCGTTAGCGTATGGAAGAAGCGGTTTGTGACCAGGAATAGTAGGACCTTCTCTTAATAAACCATGATCCGTGGTGAAGTCGCGCAAATCTTTGGCTAGAGCATCGTCATAACCATATACCTGAGAAGCATCCAAGTAACTGGTCAATTGATTCAGTTGTTCGCGTGGAGTGAAACTGCCCCACAATAGACTAGTTGCACCAGAACCACAGACTGCGCTGGTTCTTATGAAGTCGATGCATCTTCTGTTGGTCACTCTAGGATCACCTGGAGGAACATCCATAGGAAAACAGGGCGCTGCGTTGTCGCAAGATTTCTTGCAGTCTATACCATCCCAAGACTCGCTGGAGACCGACGGCAGAGAATGATCTAAATCATGATCCAAGAACTGTCCCCATTGCATCACCATGTGGGTGATCCTCTCGTCGGAGGTCACGTTATGGGTAGCTACTAGGGTGGTAGAGATCAGTCGTGCGGCTGGTTTTGGGTAGCCGTAATAACGACGTCCTTTCTCCCATCCCACTGGAGATGAAAATCCGTTTTCATAAATTGGTTGCAGAACTCTACGGAAACCGGTATAAGAGGATCCCCAGGTGGGGTGTCTTAAGTTATTACAGCTACCATCTATGCTACGGTATTTGGTATGGTAGCACATGTTCGTGCAGTTCTGCTTGTGCCTGTGTCCAGTACATCCTGATAGTCTCTCAATTTCTCTGACCTAGAACATCGATACGATATTACCGTATTTATACATAATGTAATAAACGGATGGATGCAGGATAGAAGACACACCTGTTCCGCTGTCAAGACTTGTTCATACCGAAATTCATTAGTGGTATTCGCGCTGATACCAGCGTTTATCATACGCCTTATATTAACAAGCGTTCTCTCAAACACCTCCGCTGGCCTAGCCGCGGCGCGACCAACGGCGTCTGGGAAACGCGCGAGTCTGAATGGATTCACTCGCGAGCTGTCACCTGTGAAGAGACTTATCAACGTATTATTTATGGCACGATCAATCTCCTCGGTGGCATCCTTGAACGCTCTTATCACCAGTACATCTGTCGCTTCAGGCTGGCGAACGCGCACCAACGCTTGAGCAGTTGCACGCCCATATTGGTTCATTGCCGAGCATTCGTATCTGTGAACAAACACAATTGTTAATTATTATTATTATCAGTAAATTGGACGTTGAAATTAGCTGTTACGTATGTCAAAGCTATATTATTAATCCGAAGACAAATAAAGAAATACACTTTGCATTTAGCGATCCTTGAACGTGCGAATTATAATTAGAGTTGTGTCATTACGAGGCAATCAATTTCTATCCAAGACAGCAAATTAATTCACCTGCCAGTGTCCGCGGCAGTAACATTATAAAGGTACAAGCTTCCCCCACGGGATATTCGTACTCTCTCCCCTTCCACGGCTGTTCCATCCTTCTTCCATTGTATTACTGGTTTCGGAACACCTTCAACCCTACAGGGCACCTCGATAATGGCACCGGGTTCCGCCTCCATGTCGTGAGGCTCGTATGTCATCCTAGGTGGACTGTAAGAGGTATCAACCACTCTCAAATCCGCGCTAGTTTCAGCCTCACCATTTGAGTTCCTCGCTTGACAAACGTATCTAGCCGAGTCAGACTCCTTCACGGCAATGATTCTCAACAAATTACCGTCGTCTTCAATAGAGATACGACCACCTACATTCAACGTCTGACCATTTCGCCACCATTGAATTTCTGGCGTGGGCTGTCCCTCGACTCTGCACTTGAAGTAGACGTCTGTTCCAACTTGAACAGTTTGAGATTCGGGTAACTGGGTGAATCTTAACGACGGTGATACCGTTATGATAGCTCTAGCCTTTCTCGATTTAGTATAGCCCATTTCGCTTCTAGCCACGCATTCGTATTCGCCGTTGTCTCGCTCGGTCGCATCTGAGATTATCAATGTTCCATCTCCCTGGATCACATAGCGATTCCCGTCGGGTGATACCTCGTTAGAATCTCGCATCCATTTGATTTCTGGAGCTGGGTCGCCTATCACCTCACAGGCGAAGGTGATGGTGCCGCCTAGTCTGACCTCCACGTCCTCAGGACCGTTCATGATGCGTGGTTTGGCTAAAAGATAAGGATTCAATGAAAATTCAGAATACGTACCTATAGAAAAACTAACTATGCAATGATTACTCTCATTGTCAGAGGTCTACCCTGTAACTAATGAACTTTCTAAAAACTCCGTGCCATTCCAATATTTTCTTTTTGTCACTGAACAAAGTTTCTCCATTAATATTATTAAAACTAATGTGTCTCCGGAGAGCCATAAAGCAGCGTTCACAGTAGAGAGGCGCAGTTATTTTATATAATGAACATTCCCTATCGTTTCCACGAATTACTCAACTGCAATGAAAGTCGTCGGGGGACATGGTGGTCAGGGAGCGTCCCTTCATCTCAACGGGTGCCTGGCAAATGGCTGCCATCTCCGAGGATTTGCTCTGAAGTCTGTGCAACAGCCAAACCAAGTTACAGTCGCAAACGAGAGCATTGCTGTCGAGACGGAGCCGCGTCATGGGTCCCACATTATGGAACGCGTCGGCGGGAATATGATGCAGCATGTTGCTGTGCAGAAACAGCCTCTCCAACGAGGGCAGATCATTGAACGTTCCTTTCTTGATCTCTCTTAGGTGGTTGTAGTGCAAGTATAGTTGTTCTAATTTCGGCAGACCAGCGAATGCACCTGGTGAAATTCTTTCAAGACGATTCTTGTACAGGTAGAGGATCCTCAGCTTGGGTGCACCCTCGAAGATCCTGGGAGGCAGATGTCTGATGCGATTGTCGTTAAGCAACAGAGTGTGTAATTCTGGGAGATTGTAAAACGAGCCTGGACGTAGTTCGGCTATGTTGTTGAACCGTAGGTCCCTGGAAAATTTTAAATATTTTTTTAAATTAAATTTCACCATTTAACGAGGTATCTCCCATATCGAGGCCTCCAAAGAGGAGACAATGAAAACTCTTCTATTAAGGTGTTTTACATACTCAACACGACATACTCAATCACACTCTATCATCTTGAAATTATATTAAATCACTGTGTAGGTTGATTTTACGCTCCCATCTAGCTCTTATTATTGATTAAAGCATAATCGCCTGAATAGAATCAAATGCAGATTTTTCATCTGGCGTATAGGTATACTATTGAATAACAAAAGCAATCGAAACGGTAGGGCGTATTACACGGTTCGCCGCGGCAAAGATCGCATGGAGTCATAAAGCGCGAAGCTCTTAATTAACGATTTCATTCGACTCGTTGCACATTATTTCCTCCCTCTAAATTGCTGGGCTAGTTTCTCGGTTCGACGCGCCGCTATTTTAACCTCTTTATCGCTCCGGTTGATCTTCCAGTGGCTCGTTCCGTGCTGGAGTACCGAGTAGAGAAAAATGGAACAAAATCTGCGAACTGGTCCCCCGCCCCGATGTTTCCCGCGGTTCTCGCGATCCAGCTTCGAAATAATGAAAAGCTTTCGCGCGATGAATATAAAGCTCTAGCGTGAAACCAGAATCGTTTTTTGCCCTTTCTCTTTTGTCTGCGTGCTACTTTTCATTCATGTTTTTCACGATTTCCCAGTTCCGTCCCGGTGACGACGAAGAAACGGCGTGAAATCCGTCGGAAGAAGCAGGAGAAATTATTCCTACGGAAAAAAAGGGAATTTTTTTAAAGTTGTGCTTAACATTCGGGTAACTTATTCTGTATAAATGTATAATAGAAACTGTGTTGAAAAGTTAAGAATAGCAGAATATTTTGTTTTACAGTTCTTATCTGTAATTATATAAAATAGAAATTTAGTTGAATCGTACCTAGTGAGCTTTTGAAAATACAGGTATCTCTGAAGATACTTTATCACGTTTTATGTTTTACTTAAACCTGGTATAAGTTACAGGAGACTGAAACACCATGCGAAACGAATGGAAAATGCGAAAGAGAGGAGAGATTCCCTTTCACCAGATCTAGCGATCATATATTTCGACGCGTCACTAATAATGACACGTGATATTTGCAAAGAGCCGCTTCAGTAACTCTCCTCGGGTACTTGTCGACGTTCATATTCGTTCGCCGCGATTCGTTTCACATCGAACGCGTTGTAACGCGATCGAAGTTGTTTTACTGCTTGTAATATTCTTAGAAACAAGTTGCAACATTTTTCACTTTCAATCGAATCGTATTTTAACGTCATTTCCGGAAACCGTCGCCTGTTCACCGTTTGGAGATTGAAAAAGAATAATCGATTAAAATGCACCGGTGGAAGTCTATTAAATTATGTTTCGTCGCTATCGGATAAAAAAAAAATGATAATGAATAGGAAATAAATTTACTTTCACCTCGATCTGGGATTTCGCTACTTCCTAGATAAGAATTTCCTTCTACGGCATTACGATCGGGCATATTAAAAATTTTCTTCTGGTAAACAGTATTTCTGAGAAAACCAACGACCATCGAACAATCCTTTTGTATTTTTAGAATCGTTGAGTAATATTTGATAACTCGTTCTTGAATTAATTCAGAAAAATCCGGAAACCACTATGATGTCATTTGTTTCACTGATTCATGAGCATCTTCAGATGGAGTTATGAAATTCTGCTGTTTTTCTGTGATCCTGTTACTTTACATTTCCGGAAAACAATCACCTCACCCGTTGGTTACAAAGTCAAATTTCCTGAAATTTAATTTTAGGATCATTTAGCAGTTTGAAATGTTAATGATAAGATAAGAAATTGAGATAACAATAACAATGGAAATTTTTCGAATTTTGGAATACCATCCTAATTATATTTTGAATATAAATAAAACTACCTTTTCAAGTGGAAATTAAAAAGCCTGCTTGTGAGTTCTACTTTTTACATAATTTCATTAAATTTGTTTGCACTTCATTTATAATAAAAAGTCAAACCACGATTTTTGCAATGTGTACTCAGTTAATTGTTTAAAGAGAGATTTTATCAGAATGATTTATCGATGATCTAACAAAGGTGTATTTATTCAATGAAGCCAGGGCAAACCCCACTTATGTGTACTCGATATTCAGGTCAATATCCATAATAGGTATACTCTCGTCGGTCCGCATGAACACCGTTCATTTCAACATTTTAAAGAATCCTTCATCCTCAAATTACCTTCTCCTCAGTCTGTAATTCAATAAAAAAATGTTCATTCTATTTTACAAGAGAATATATTTAAAAAATTTTTAAGTAAAATACTACCTCTGTAGTATATTGATATTGTCTTTCATTACCAAGAAAGAAAAAAGTGAAAGAAAACATTTACCTTGACAATACGATCGTTATCTCAAGAAACCCCCCTACCCACGTTCGAATTAATTCAATCCAAGTAACAAGCGAGCCTGCCCCCGTTGTCTCCACAAGGGTCCTTCATTTTAACGAGATCGTTTTATCCTTGCGGATTCTCTCAGCGAAAAGAAGATCACCATCAAGGGTCATTTGTATCCGCGATATTCCGATCGAAGTGCAATTTAATCTGTTCAGTTTAATGAAAACATTCAGCCTCGTAACGAACAGCATTTTTATTCATCTATCTTCGATTCGGCCTCTAAGTTCGTCTACCAGGACCCTTGGAGGGAAAAAAAACACTGAACCTGTTCGTTTCTTGTCGTCGATTTTTACGACGGACCTTCGTCGAGCACCCTTTGTCTGTAACTGGCTGTAAACAAAGATCCAAATTCTCAGTAAAATATCTAGAATTCGTTTAAGCGCACCAAATGGCTAGAATATAAACCGTGAGGATTGTTTATGCGAACCGACGGAAGATTAAACCCATGCCTGCTTGCTGCTTCTTTTTGTGAAACGGTAAAATTGTAACATTAATATTTATACTTCTGAAATTGAACTTTTGGCGATTCGATTAAACTGAGAATCGTGGGTGTATACGTATGCTCCGTTGAACTAGAGGAAATTCAATTTGAATACAATTATGCCAGAGATAGATCAGTATGGGAACGTTGTTTGAATTAACCGAGTATCAACGGTTCAATTAACAACGATTTCTCTTAATTACGTCTTCGGATAAGAATTATTACACAGTCGTTCGTGGCAGTGACTCATCTGCAGATGCAAAGAGTTTAATCATTCCTTCTCTAAACAAGATTTAATTGTCATTAAATAGCCGATGCAATTAAATCTCCCGTTAATCCCTTATCATAAATGAAAAGCAATCCTTGATACATTTCCTGTCATTTCTTCGATAAGAAGATTAAATTTCTTCCTTTTCCATTATCCGGAGAACTATCGATTGAGATTGGAGACTCTGAAGAAGAAAAAAATTTTAATGTTTACTTTTTCAGGCAAAAACGAATTGAAATCTGTAAACAGAGTACAAGGAGAAGATAAAATCGTGAAAAAGAAGTCCCTTAACCGGATCGAAGGGTGACTAAAACGATAAAACGTCGCGACGTGTAAATATTATCATCAGATACGATGCGTTATCGTTTTCTCACTCTTGGCCCGTGTTTCCAGAGAAAAATCAACTTTGCGAAGAGGAGAAAAACCGGAGAAAAATGTTAAACCATGTCCACAAGTGTCTTCGCTTCGATGGATCGTATATAAACGTGATGTCACCTTTCGAAATGTTGATAAGAACGAGGACACTTCTTACGAAACAGGCTGAAAATATCAAAGTAAGAAATGAAAAAAAGAATTTGCTTTTTTTTTTTTTTTTAATAAATATAATTCGTGGATGACCTTTAGAAGATATTCGATAAAGAGGACGTAAAATAAATTTAGAATACCTAGTGAATCAATATCAATATCGAAATAAAAATTTGGCGATCGATGATTTTTATGACGTGTCTGATTGCTTTAGTATTAAGCTAGGAACAACAAGCGAACCAAAGTATGCACACGTGCAGCCAAGAATTTGCATTCACGCGATTCCACCTTTGTTCTTCTCTTCAGAGATTCATCCTCGTCCGCCTCGTCGTATCTTATATATAGTTTAAGCAACACGGTCATGCCTATTTTAACTGTATTCGAAGACTCGATCTTGTACGAGGAAATATCGTCGATGGACGATACAGCTGAAAGAAACACAATTCTATTGAAAAATGAAGAAAAACAAAGTAGAACTCGAGTAGATTTCTAGATCCTTACAGAAACGAAATCTTAATTCAGTTTTAAATATTATATAGATAATTATAATATTTTGTCCAAGTGAATAATTGGAATTCTTAATAAAATGAAAAATTATATTTTACCTGAGTGGAATGATTTAAGCTCCATTTTTCATTAATGGAATAAATGAGAAGATGAATATAATAATTTTAAGAACAAATTAGACATCCGATATGAGCATTACTTGAATTCCTTTCATCTTTAGCGAAATACGATCCTCCAATTATATTTCAAACGGCGCATCTTCAATCGAAGGCTATTGCTTCCACAGAATGGAGAAGATCAGAACATTTCGCGAACATTCAATTAACCAGAAACCTTTTGTCTTTTGTAACATCTGCCTGAGCCAGACTTTGCTGTTTAATTAAACATACCAAACAAAATGAAGATTTAAATGCATACATAAAATTAAATACATCTTCAATGTTTTCTAATGTATCCTACTTGCTTTTTTCCAATTCAGTTTCAGTGCTACAAGTACCCTAAATGTTAATCCATTCTCGCAAATGTCCCCCTGACTGTTCACTTCTAAAACTACATACAGTGCGATAAGATATAATAAAATAAAAAAAAAGTAGTTTATCTACAAGTATCATAACTTCGCTTTAATATAATTAATGAGTAAATACGCCATCAGCTATGAATATAATTACAAAATACTAACTTTCCATAGTTAATATCTGACCCTATCTTCACCTAGCCTAACCGAGTCCAAATGAAACTTTCCAAGCTATCGTTAAATATCTCATAAATAAAACTTCCCACCCGCGATTTTACGACCGCGTTACATCATTTCCATCGGCTGGTGCACCCTGTAGAATTCTATACGGCCCACGTGTACTACTACGGATTAGAAATATCTTCAACCTACACCGTGACTACCCGATACCCCCAAATTTCCAAATGCAACCACTGTGCACCACTTTCAGAGGCCATCGATCGGGATAGAATGAAGCAATACGGATGAAAGAGTAACGATTAAGTCACTTACAGGACCGTGGTGTTGGTTGGTACCCGTGGTACACGGTTAAGCTTCTGAAACATGCACCGCACGGTACTCCCGAAGCACATGCACTTATGGGGGCACTCGGTCCTCCCATTCTGCGACTGAACCGCCCAGGACACTCGCAGGATCACCAGGATCAAAGATACAACGATCAATTGCAGCCTCATTGTCTCTGATCCAGTCTATGACCTTTCACATCAACATTAATCACGCTACTCGAACTAGCACGTGGTTCTGGTCATCGAGATAAACGCTTCTTCCGTCTGGTTCTCTTTGGACACGCGGTACTTTCACTTCTTCGTATCCAACAGCGGCTCCTGCGAGGTTGCTGCTTGCAGTTTGCTGTCCCCGAGCCGGAATCTCGTCTGCAGGGTCGATCGTTCGTGATTATATAGGGTGTCGGAGAATATGGAATTTAGCAGCACGTTCTACAGGTAGAACAGATATGCATATGATAAGTGCTTTGTTAAAAGATTCTAATAAATGCAAAACGTGCTGCCAAAGTTTGATCTCAATATCATCTGACACCCTCTATGCATCATGTTTAGTTTGGACGTGTTCGAGGATCGTAATCTCCTAAAAAGAGATCCAAGTCCTAGCTATTGGATCGCTTCATCAATCTCTACGTGCCTCGGTATGCAAAGTAATAAATCACCTGGTTACAGGGAGAACGGTACCGATAAATCAACACAGAACCAAGAGCGAACTATACGCATAAAATTGTTTCAGCACATTTTATACAATTCTTTTTCAATATCCTCCTCGGTACATGTCTAAACTAAACAAGCTATACACTGATATCTGTTTAAAAACGATCTCCCTTACAAGAATCTCTATCCCCCGAAATCCTCTTTACAGTTTCAGAGTACACACGCGATTGAAGAAGCTGGGACCAGCCTCGGGACCGTTTCGACCGGCGCAGAAACTGCGAGTGCGGTGAACGAAGGCAACGGCGGCGGCGAAGTAAGGAAGAGGCGCAGAGGTACGCCGCCGCTGCGTTCTCGTCTCGTCGCGGCGGCTCAGCTACTACTGGAACTCCTCCACGCCGTTCTGAGCGCTCGATAGCCTGGAGATCGAGCGTACGCGCTTCGTTCGGCAGTGCGAAAGAGCTTTTCCTCGACCGAGTGTCTCTACTCCACTTTCCTTGCACGCTTTGGACGCTGCTTCGCGCGTCGAGCTCTCCTGATTCTTTCTCGATCTACCGTACATGATCTTCGTTTGTTTACACTGTAACGCGGGCATGATACAATTGAGAGAAAGAAATGAAATAAAATGAACGCGTGTACTCCATACTTATATTATAGAATTGACGAGGAACTTAAAATCAATAAATAGCGATTTATGTTCAATATAGAAATGATGACTATAAGAAAATATGAAGAATATATCACCTGATGTTTTGCTTACTCGGTATATGCATATCGCAGAAAACTGTGCATTCAAGTAAAACGTTATGAAGCGTGATTGCTGTTTAGAACTCAGTGCTTCTAGTGTAAGGGCCTTTTTGCGGCTTGCAGTTTCAAGGAAACCGTCGGTGTATAATTGGCCGCTTTGTATCTGTCCACTTTAATGTTTTTACGAGCGCCTTCTATGGGACACTGTTCTCGCGTAGCCACAACTGTTATTACATGCTTCTTTCCTTATTTCAATTTCTTCAACAATTGTCGACCCTAAAAAATATAATCCTTATAAATAAAAAAAATAAAATTGATAGACTTATAAAATATCTTACAAGTTATTTAAAAAATGAATAACAAATGGTCTAAACCTGCTCGACTACATCATTTCTACTAATTATACTAGTATAAGAAATACAAACTAAATTATACGAGTACCAATCAAAATGATAAGTTATCAGAAGCGGGGAATCCTGATACCGTTAACTTCTAATTGTTCGCCAGGATGCATTACGCATAAATGCAATATTTGGTGTAATTTGATATTTATCGATTGCATATGCACGTTCTCGTACATTTCCCATTAACATTCCGTATGAAATCCGTAGGCAGATAAGTGGAATGCTCGATGCAGGGGCGCGTTTGCATACGTGCTATCTACATGCAGTCGCAAGCGTGAAACGTGCACGCATGCAGGCCGCGTGCAAGTTCAACGAGCAACAGACCGCGGCGCCAAGAGACCGCGATCTTTGCCTACGCAAGGCTAACAGTACGTATAATTGATAGAAACGATAATAAAGATTGCTACCGAGAAATAAACAGGATGAAGAGTGACGCTTCTCGTATCGCAATAAAAATCTTCATTTCCAGGATTAACTATAGTATTATTGCAATGTTCCTTTCAATACCATCCATGGTAAATTTTCAACGTCTTCAGTTTCATCCACTTGACAATTCCTAAATAACAATTTAATTTTCAATCAGTACATCAAATGTAAAATGAATGTAAAATTTCTATAAAAACTGATGAGTCACCCAAATATCTTACCTTATCAGCAATGGAGAGCCTTTATGTACTCTTCAACAAAGATTCTCTCCGTTATAGTCTATTTACTCACATATCATTTTTGTTTTCAAAGAAGAATCTTGACGGTCCTGTAGCTGTTCCGTCCAGACAAGGGTGTGTATCTACGCCAAAGAATGCTCGTCTGTTGGGAACGCGTTATTGGAAGCTGTCGTAAAAATACTTGGTAGATACCTTCGGTTCTATTCAACGAACAGCTCGAAGCGAACGAAGGAAGAGAATAAAAAACGGGGTCATTACCTTCGTGACCCGTTATCACATTGTCACGGAACAGCTGTGTGACCAAGGAACAATACAGGTGCATTGGAACCGAGAACAAAAGAATACTTAACGAAAGAGAAAGTATTAACATACTGGGTCACCGGCTGCTAGACCCGACTACAATTAGAACACGGATGCTTAGGGATCGAAAGAAAATGCCAAACGGGGTTGATGTTGAAACCGAAACGAACAAAATCTATTGTTATCGATATATCTGATAATTGATTAATATTATATTAAATAACATTAAAATAAGAATTCAAATATAGGGTAAGTTGTCTTGAATAAGTCTGTGAATTAAAATTGCGCAAATTTTTCCATGATTATTAAAAAAATGAACAGTATGATGCAGTCCGGCTCTCCCTGACATCTTAATTCTTTGAAATTAAGGCTCGAGCTGAAGATGACCGTCTCGGATGAAAGTTTATGCGCGTCTGACTTCCCGCGGAGCGAAAGAAGAAAATTCATTGACCTTATTACTTAAATGGCGAGCAGTCGTAGCGGCTGCAATCAAAGGATCCGTCGGTCGATAGCGTTTAATATTGTCGGATTGCTTTGAACGCGATAATGTGGCTTCAATCGGTCAATCATCGATTATACTTTTCTATTAAAATTGATGAAAATTGTTTCATTAACCCTTTGTAGTCCAACCTGATAATATTTTTTTTATACAGACTTATCTTGGGTTAAAGCGTAGTTAAATCACGTTAAAAAAATATAGTTAGAAAATCGATAAAATTAATTTACCTCTACTTCAATATATGTATTTTGGATACAAGGCCTCGAGATATCAAAAAATTTAAGAAATCAATATTGAAACACAGAGAGAACAAAGGATAACTTTTTGGTAATTAATTTTCATGAAAGTAACAAGGAACTCTTATAAGCTGTCGTTTACCATCATAACATTAAAGAGATATAATGATGATTAATATAAGCATCGACAGGGACAGCTGTGTTCGATCTGGACACTTTTAATGGAAGCCGATAAAATCATCATCGGGACTAGGATAAACTTACTTCACCGAATATCGTTGTCGTATTAATATCAATCTTTTTCGTCGGCAAGCTATTCGTAGACGACGTCGGTGCTATATCATCGATTCCTTACTCTTCTATCACTGACACTCCAGGGAGACCAATCCGATTACACCAATAACTGGAATAGCTTCTTCTCCACGGGATGTCCTTGTAAATCAGTGACTCCCAAATAAAGCAGTACGGTAAACCTGAAACGGCAGAAAGTGAAGATCAGTTACATGCGACATGAGCAACCTTTATTAAAAATAAATTCTAAGAATCCTTCTGAAAATGTTGGAACAAAATAAAATGAAATAGTAGAGATACCGAAGAATATTTCAACTTTCTCCATCTTTTACTAATCTCCTGTCGTGTCAAGTAAATTACTAGATAACTTGATGATGAATATAAAAACGGATAAAAATTCTTCTCCAGCATTGCAAGTGCCCGCACAATCTCATCAATTCAACGGGTTCTTCTCTCTGTAGACCCACATTTCACGCTTTCCCGCATCTTCTCGACAAATGCATTACGATCGAAGGATACCGGAATCTCAGCAAAGAAGAGATGAAATAGAAACCAAGATGTTCGTCCAGAAAGTAACAAAGAGACTACATATTTTAGGAAGTTGCTTGCAAAGGTAACATTGCGAAAGAGAGAACCGCATGTGCATCGGTGCATAATCGATTATGCGAACCCATTTCCACTGTCTCCTTTCGTCCGACAGAAGAGATCCAGTCCTTTCTCTTTCTCCCTCGATCACAGCTCCTTTCAGTCGATTTCATTAGTCCTCTCTTTGCTCCACAGTTCTGTTATCCACTTTATCCTCGTCTCTCTTTACGTGATCTGAACGTATCCATCATGAGATTCCTCCTCGTAGCTGACGGTGCACCGCTGACCAACGCTGACCTACATGATACCGCCGCCCGTGATACGGCTCCATCAGCAAGTCAAATTCGTTTCTTCTTTTTTTTTTTTTTTTGCATCTCCAGAGAATCGATCACTAGAGATGGGATTCGAGCATATTGCAAGTAGGTTCGATATTTGCCCTAAGATTCCAAACGAACGAGAGTTCGTTTTCCAAGAAACTTTGGGTAGCATCTCGGAGGTAGGGACAGTTTCGCGACGATCAACCTGAAACAGGATAAATTTGTTCGTTTATATGCGTCGCCTTGTCGGTGATAGAAGAAGTCACGTTTCCTACGATGATCATACGAAGTACGTGAGAAGTATTTTTCGCTGGTTACGCAATGTTTCCTTGTCGATGATCCATTTCTAGCTGAACGAGAATCGTTTGGAAGGAACGTTGTTGGTTCGGGTTGATTTTGGCTCGATGGATTATCGTGCTTTGCTTGCAGTTTCAACGTTGTTTTAACATTTCAGAGTTGCTGAGGTAGATGGTTACAGTGAAAGAATTTACTGCGAATTTTCCACCTGAAAATGAATGAAACTACGTAGTCGTTCCATCTGTTTTTTAAAAAAATAATAATACCTAATTAATATTTTTTTTAAATGTATATACATATAAAAATATATGGGTGTATCTTGATTAAGTATCAAAACAAACATCAAGGCACTGTTTCAGCATTAATGAGATACTTGGTGCCCACGAATGTCTGGATCTCTTAGAATTCTATTAATAACACGGTTTCACGGATTAAATCACGATTCGTAGCAGTGAATCGTACATTCTTGTATGCATCGGCGAAACATTCGTTGACCTCGGTTGAAGTATCGAGCCAGAGCTAATTTGTGCTTTTCGAATAATTAAATAAAGTTGAAATTTAATTTTGCCCGCGCCATTCAATCTGCGGTTAATTCATTCGTGCGCCAGGAAGGACGACTATTTAATGCGGTATCCATTTTGTATCGTGCCTTGGCAAACCCTTGGCTTCCGCTTCATGAAAAACTCCTCTTTCATTTCCCTTCTGAAATATAATTTTGTCTAAATACTTTGCATTTTTACATAATGTTGAAAATACCATAGCAAGTCTTTTGGTTTATAAAATATTAGAAATATTTTTGACAAAAGTTTTAAACCAGAAAAGGCGAATACTTAAATCTTATGCACTTCGTTGTCGACCTTCATCCCACATTCGAAGCTTCTTTTTATCACCATGACATATATGGAACGCATATGGAGATGGTCCGCGTTGCTCGCAAGGGGCTCTCCTTCTGTAAAAGGTCCCGGTGCAACGGTGTTCCATAAAAATTACATCCTTTGATCGTTTTTGCGCTCGCAGCTTCGCCGGAACGAAGCTCGTATAAACGTTGAGGTTTTGTGTTCAAATTCAAAGTGAAAATAGAAAGTGAACGTAATGATACATCAGTGAGATAAGCTCTAGAGAGTTAAGAGAAGGTTGGTCATCCAACAGGAGAACTATTTCTTCCTTTCAACACGTATGATTCACGTTAGCAAATCTTATCCCAGTGCACTCTCATCCTTGATCTTTGCCAAGTTATCAAGTTAACAATTTTCTTCAAGCATGATGAAATAAAAAAGATTCATAAACTATTGACTCATTCATTGTTCAGAGAATTGAGAATCGTGTACATAGACAAAGAATGTGAATTAATGAGAAATATCCTTTCAACAATTAAAAAAAATGCTGTTTCAGCTTGATTGGTCGATGTGAAAGGTAAAATGAGAATCGATTTCTCGTTTATACGGTGCGAACGCACTGTTGCGCAACTCACGACAATGGCCTGATTGCAAATAGCAATCGTAGCAACTGATAAATTATGTTGATTCGTGCGAAAACCGTTTTGTTTCTTCGCTCCGATCGATGCGTATTTTTGCGCCTTATCGTTGGTTACATCAACCAGCACGAAACCGTGTTTCCCTTGTTAATAATCTCAGACGGTGCGGGTGTTTCCGAAGGAGAATTGGATATTCTTAGAAATGATCGCATCTGTGTTTAGTTAGATTGTTCTGTGTTGATCCTGAAATAGTAACGAAAATGAAATGATCGATAACAAAATTGTAGCTCGTTAATGTTAAAAATAGACTTACGGTTAACTAATAAAAAAAAGATCGTTTCAATTAGAATTACTCTAAATTACATAAACAAGATCTCTTCTTTTTATACGCTGTCCATTGGAATAAAACAACAGAGGTCCCTTAATGTAAAAGCAATAAACATTTTAAAAGGGCTCAAGTTTCCGTCTCGTATTAAACGTCCGTTTTTAGGCTGTAGGACGACGGATTCATCCGTCACGGCTGCGAGACTTCCGTTCTTTGTTTGGCGCCTCTATTTCAGCACATCCTCGAGTACAACTCATCGCAAAGAAAGACTGTAGTTATCGCGAGGACAACATTCGAGTCTTTAACTACAAAATTACGCTATTTCCTTTGCTGCAACAAGTGTTTCGTGGAAGAGCACGGTAAAAACCTCGGGCAATTTGAAATAAATATAAAAAAGAATCCAACTTCTTTCTTGGGGGATGAGTGAAATCTCGTTCAAAGTCACGAGACACGTGTCACGTGACAAAGAAGCGGCACCATGCAATAGTAAATTAAAGGTTGACGTCGTCGTTCATAGTCCATAGAGGCACCTGGTCGATTTCTGACAATGAGAAGCTCTGCAATTACAATGACAATCAATTCGGCAACAGAACGATCCCGATACAGCTGTAATTCACCGTCGAAATGTGTAAACGTCGATACCTGCAATACAATTTCGTTGGATAAACGGGTCTCGGAAACGTTAAATTTACGCTTCCTGTATAAAGAGCCGATCGATCAAGGTTAATAGCTAGCTTCCTGTGTTGATCGCATAATTATGATGGAAACCGTGACGAAATAGTACGTTCTGTCATGTTTGCCGTTTGATTGTCAATGAATAATTGATTGACATTGAAAAAGGATAACTGGAATTCAAGTATGATTACCATCTTCTTTGGCAGATTCTTGGATGAGCAGATGCTTAATTTATTGGCCTCTTTGTACAGTCTGAACATCTGAACCCTCTCACTGGGCCAAGGACTTCTTTGATCCTAATATTAATCTGAGGCTGTCGAACACTGGGCCTTGGGTGCTTATGTATTGTGCTGATTATACACTCTTGAGTACCTACTGAACAAGCTAAAGTGAACTAGAGCGAGATTCGCTCTAGAGTCAACCCTTTTTCGGCTATTCCCGGTCAGACCGGAAATGGCAAAAAAAGAAAAAACAATTTTTTCGGCCATTCGTTGAAATTTTGACCCACAGATATAATTTACAAAAAACTTAAACAAAAAGACACAGTAGTAATCTGATGTTTTTTGGATTTTTTGTATACAGAAGAAAATGTAAAAGTAAAATGACAACTTTTCTAAGCTAAAATTTATAAATATAACAAAAATTCCTCCAGTATATTTTAGAAGAAGTTAGAAACTGTATATACTATAATATAAATAACAGAATTTTGTTATGCCTGACTGAACGAACAAATGACATTCAATGTCAAGCTGTGCAACTATCCAAGAACAGATTACATAAACATATCATTTAACAATGAATATAAATTCGTACCGGCAACGGGGGGGCCTGACAGAAATTTCTTCTTTACCGAGAAACGCAGCCCATAAACTATCATTAACTGTTCAATAAACGCCTCGATAAATGACATAGGTCCGTGTCAGAGGCTGGTGCATTCCTTTTTGCATAAACTCATAAATCCGTACGATTCTGTGAACTCTGGCATTGCATGCATGCTTCTACTGTGTTCCGTGCGTAGGTACTGCATTATTCATTTCGGAGGTAAAAATGGCGGCAAACAAATTTAAACGCAACACCAAGATCGTTCTAAATACACGTCGAACGTATTTCCTTGTTATTGCGTATACCATGTACATGGATTTCGAGTCTCCTGTTGACATAACGCAGCGTTGACAAACACTGCACCGTAAAATCGTAATTGGCATTGAATTAACGTTACGTAAAGCTATTTATATTGAATGTACTCCTTTTAACAGAACGACGCGACCCTGCAAATGATAAAAATTCTGAAGTACTTCCGATTTAGATTAACTAAATCGATAAATGTTTCTGAAACAAATAATATCTAGTCGTCGATATTACTCTAATACAATTTACAGTTGTAAACAAAAAGACCTTGATCAGATAAATTCTATTCATTAAAGTAACCAGTAAGGTGGGATCTATCAGACCCCAACAAGTAGATCGATCAAGCAAAGGAGCTTGTAATTGACAACCTCTCGTTACCGTTAGACTTATTCTTTTCATCGTGGAAAGCCATTGTCTGACTCGTTAGCGAACTAGTCACGTTCTGGAGTTTCACAAATCGTTTATATCAAGCTAAACGCGTATGTACTTCGCGTTACGAGCTTAGAAGCAGAAAACGGTTACAGGAATAGGTTGTGACTCAATATTTAGGCAGCACTGATTTGCCACAGTACATTTAGCAACAATAACTTCGCAGGATCACAGTCACTCCTTGCGATCTAGAATTGATTACCGTACAATAATTACCATAGCTAGCCTATCCAAGATGTGACATTTGTCAGACATTGATTTCCATTAAAATCGTTTTTCTTGAATACAATATGGATGCCCAGACATATTTACCGTGAAAATTGATTGGAAATTGACTGACTGATAAATTAGCCGCGATCCAAATCCATCTTACGAATCGGTACCTGCATGCTTGTACCATGGATGAAGTATAGGCTGAATTGTACATCTACGAGTTTAATTTTCAAATTAGTAAAACATTAATACAGTTATTCAAACTTCTACTGTCTGTAAAACGGAATGTACATACTTGTATCTGGTTCAATTAGATAACCTTTCTTAGAATCTATGTTATAAATCAAAATACTTACTTCCTACAACAGTAAAAGAGAATACCATATTATCGCAAAATATTTAATTTGCAATGCAGAAATAACTGTGCGAGCATTGTTTATTTTATACCACTGCGCGCTTTGCAAATGGTACCTTTAGCACCATCCCACGCTTAGCGAAGAAACTAATTAATTATTAATTCTAATACTTCAACTGAATTCTGACGCTGTTATTTAAAGCTCTTTGTCATTGTAAAACACTTTATTACTAATAATGAAGCGTAAAAGTAATTTATTTTATAAAAAAAGGAGAAAACACTCCCCCTTGATAGTTGCTGCGCTTACGCCTAGGCAGCGCTAGCGGCACTGATTTGGCGGTCTGTTTGAAGAATACAAAAAGAGCGTTTCGATGTGGGATTTTTTTTAGTAGATCCCTGATTGTTTTATTGCATGGACGAAAAATGAAGAAAACGAATATCGATAACTCAATATTCATCGTTGTAAATATAAATTTATTGAAGTCTTCAAGTGCTTATACTGAACAGAAAGAATACGGCAAAATGAACAATTAAGTACACCTAAACTTCATCGCTAAATTCGCCGTATAAATATTTTACATCTATGCAGATTGTATTGTATTTATCATTTTTATATATATATATATATATATATATATATATATATAGTTTATATACAATTCGATATAACGTAGTATATGTAATGTACATACATAATTGTTGGTAGAAAATACGACTTAGTCTTGATGAACCATTTGTTCAGAAGCGATTTTAAATCGTATGTAGAGCAAAATTTTCTATTGATACTCGATCTTTGTACTGTTGTATACATACGTGTATCGCTTACATTGTATTATTGTTACGAAATGTTTTATTTGCGACAAGAATGAACATCCTCGTATGTCTTTCTCTCAGTTCCGCCTTTTCGACAATACACTTTCGTCAGGAATAAGATCAAATGAGCATCGAATGATAAAATTGCTCAAATCGTGACGAACAAGTCTTTTATTGTACTCTTTATTGCGATTTCTTTAGAATATTCAAGTAATTATGTGAAGAACGAAAGTGATTCCTAGTTAGCTTTAACGTAGTTGAAGATGCTTTTACAATTATATTTACAGACCTTAATCACTAATTAATGGATATGGAAATACAACAATGCTGTTCTCGATGACACAGAAGATCATCCCATTAATATGATAATGAAATTAAACAGTCGAGATACGATTACGTATTTGATCAGAATAATAAAAAAGAACAAAACGAATTCCACTATTTCAGAAAGGAGATCTGCATTGTTTGTCACTAAATCTCTTGAAAAACGAGCATTTCTTTTTTTCAAACGAAACATTCCTTAATAATTGTGCTAACGTCCTAAGAACGACCGCCAAGTCGTCTAAGAAACAAGAACAATCTTGTTAAAAAGCTACACTGTCCTCTATGTACAAAAAGAAAAATAAAGGTTGCAAATGAATGACAAACATTTCAAGAAACGAATATAATACACTGTGGACGAAAGAACCATTCTCTTTTTCGCATGCGTTCATTCCTTTGTTTTCCTTTTTGATTGTAACGCAGCTTCTACATATGATTGTTCCCTTACAAAACACATCATCGATGAGTGTCATTGACCTACATGATCCATCGATCACGCGGGCCTGTTTCCTTGGTCACATTGAGAGTGACTCAGAACTGTCTCGACGATCCTCAGGCAGTCATTCACCTGACCTGGTAGTTGGTGCAAGTGTTCACGCAAGTTTCATGTATATCGTGCGGTCCCTCATTTTACAATGCTTCAATTCCCTCAGGGCTCTCTGTGCCTCACTGGGCGATGCGAACGCTACCCTGGCGTCACCAGTGGGCATACCCCTCTCGTTATAACGACGAATAACATTCTCCCTTTTCACATCAAAATCTCCAAAGAATTCTATAATCTCATTGATGTCAGCTTTGAACGGAACATTCTCTAGGGACAGGACACAGCCAGGTTTGCCAAAACCTTCCACATAGTCCATGGAACCTGGGTGTCGACCCAGCAAATGTCTCGGTATACCCATCAGACCCGGGGGACACCTGGGTCCGAATGCAGAGTTACCAAAACGAGGCAGATGATTCATGGGTCCTGAGAATCTTGGTCGCTGTTCTTGAAGCGGAGGGAAGTGCTGTTGTTGCGTCTCCATAACTTGAGGATCCACCATGCCGAGGGTCTCGAGCATTTTTGCTCGTGGGACCAGTTCTATAGTTGGTACGTTCTTACCAAAAGGTAAACCGTTCTTTGCCGTAGCTCTGAGAGCCTCGTCCGTCGTGTCGAACTCGCAGAAACACTCGCCCGCAGGTTTACCACTCTGATTGAGCAACATGTGTATCCGGTGGGGAACGATCCCGATGTCTGAGAAAAAGTCCAGGATGTCACGGTCGATCGTCTGGAAGGGAAGACCCCGCATAATCACGCAGTCAGAGCTGGCTGTCTGGTTCAGGCTGCTCTGCTCGTGTTCGCGTTTCGCTTGAGCAAACTTCTCTTCGGTGATCGCTGTCGCCGTTACAGGTTTACTGCCGATTTTTAACGAGGTGCTGACGGACGCTTTCGCGTCTTCTATTCTGGCGAACTGCACGTAGGCCATGTATTGAGTGCTGCCGGACTCTTTGCTACTGGTGATGAAGAGATCGTTGATCTTCCAATCGTGGAAGAGCTTTGCGATGTCCATTTCTTTGGTAAAGGACGGCAGGTCGGTTAGCAGAATACAGGTGGAGGTTCTTACGTCTTCGACTCCATCCTCCCCTCGGTCTCTCTCTTTCTCAGGCGAATAAGAGTCTACGGCTTTGTCAAAGAGGCTCTCCTCTAGGTGGAGTACCTCCACTTCGGATCCTCTGACGTATCTTGGCGTGTTTAGCGCGAGTTCTTTACCTTCAGCCTTACTGAACTTAACGTAAGCGATACCGACACGGTTCCCGTGATTATCGTTGATCAGCTTCAGTCCATCTTTCCTGATATAGATGCCTTGAAAAGCGTGGCGTACATCGTTGTACGTGGCGCTCAGAGGCATGTTACGGACTTCCACGCAGTGTCCGCTACCGCTGCTGCTCTTGCTGTCGCTGGAGAATCTCGAATTGCTAGTCGTGCTGCGGCTCGACTGCCTGTCGTTGTCGAAATTGAACTGAGAACTGTTCGCTTGAAACGCGTGCGGATTGCGACGGCCCTCCAACTCTTGCACTTTACTCAGGAAGGGATTGTTGGGTCGAATTCCAGGTCTGTAGTTTATGGAACCATTTGAACCGTATATATCGGTCCCGAACTGACCGGATCTACCAGGAAACCTGACCTGATCCATTCTACTCTGTTCATTCTGATTCCAAGGCTCCTTGGATCGGTTCAGCGAGGCCACTCCGCTGGTTAAATTCGGCAGACTCGAGTTTCCTATGTTCTGAGACAAGGAATTCATGCCTACGGTATGCCCAAGTGTCTGCACGTGCGATTGCATCAATCCAACGCTGTTTATCCCGTTTATGGGGAACTGGCTCTGTTGAAGCAGCGACGGATGTCCCATCACGGGACTACTGATCATCATGGATCGTTGCTCGCCATCCTGCGACAAAGCAGCCACGCCAGCGCCCAGAATTCCAGGGGCCAGCATGGCGGCTTGCATCTGAGTCTGAGGTGGGACCTCCCATATGCCATTCTCCAGCGGTTTCTTCGCGCCAGGCACAGGTTTGTCCTTGTGGAACTGACCCACGCAAACGACGTCGTTATTATCATCGTCGGTGGCGTCTTTACGACGTTCACCGGTCGAGTTACGCTTAGCGTCTCTGTCCCTGGATCGTGTACGATCACGAGACCTGGATCGATCGCGACGACGACGCCTGTCTCTCCTATCGCGCTCTCTGTCTCGCGATCTGCTTCTGTCTCGACGTCTACGATCCCGACCTCTGTCTCTGTCTCGCCTATCTCTATCCCTGTCGCGATCACGGGATCGTGATCTGTCCCTGGATCGCGATCTGTCCCGCCTATCCTTGCGATCTTTGCTTGACTCGCTGTCGTTGTCCTTCTCCTTTTCTCGCCTGTCGGTGGGAGATCCTGGCTTCTGAACAACCGGAGGAACCGCGACAGGTGTCGACTGCATGAACGACTGAAGGCTCAGAGTCTGTTGTCTGGCAGCCTCTATCACTTTCTGCATCTCTGTACGGGAACTTAGCAGCAGCTTGATCTTCATCTCCTTGATCTTGCCGCCATCGTGCATCATCGCCTGCCGGGCGTCCTCGTCGGTGCTGGAAATTGCATCGAATTCAAGCCTCCGTCCAAACATCGTCAACATCGATACTCGAAGAGTATTTAAGAACGAACGATGGGAGAAGAATTTTCTTCAATTAGTAGATTTCATTGTATTACCTGAACGCTATAAATGCATCTCCCAGCTCACCACCGACAATGTGCACCCCTCCTTCCGGTATGCTCAAGCCTCTGAAAAATTGGCGAATGTCCAAAGCGTTGGCGGACCATGCCAAATTCTGTAGCCTGATTATCACGCTCATTTTCGATTGTTATTCGAAGAGATCTGCAACCGAGCCGAAGGATTCGAATTAAACGAGGATAGAGAAAGAGTCTTTTGGCAGCGAATTATTTTAAATACACATGAAGGAAACGGAGAATTGTAGAATGAAACTAAAACATTCAAGTTTTCTGATGTTTTATTTCCTTTGTTCTTTTTTGTACAATTCTTTAACGTACATCTCAGTATATACAATATCGTTCTTATCGTTTTTAGTTTAAATAACAAATGTTTCATTTATATACAGGAAAATTCACTCAAATTTCAAAATGCTCCAAGTTTCCAACAGTATCCCTTGCGTATTTCAAGAAAATTTCACACAAATGAAGAAAGTAAATATTTCCAAGAATAAGAGAGACCAAAATCGAATGTAAAACGGTATTAAATTAAAGTACAAGTACAACAGTAGTACCGATGTTCTAAGCTTTCGGACGGCAAACGAAGCTCAAAGGTTTCATCGATCGCTTCATTCTACGACGATGGAAAAGTAGGAATCGCAAAGGAAGACTTTTATTTTCAAATCTCAGCTCGTATTTCCATTGTGTTAATAACCGTTCTATAATAAAGCTGAAGAATTTCTTATGCTCCCATTGGAGTATTTTAAAATCGCCCTAGATCTCTATTCGCATTGTGCTCGGATACCAGGGTACCCCACTAATTAAGTACTAATCAGCTAATTAAAAGCATGTCGACCATTCTATCTGTCGATGTTAATCTTCCGCATAAATTATCGTTTAATTAGTGGAATATTTCCAAGTATTCTTTTTCAATAAGATGATTTAAGAACACGATAAAAGTAACATTGTTATGATAACCTTTTGCGGTATTATCAGTACTCCAATCAGCAGGTATGTTCATAAATGTTTAATAAAAATTTTCTTTCGAAACAACGCGTGTTTAATCATCCTGTACAGGTGTATATACAGTATCTTTTTTTATTTTTGGAGTTCACGTGTTCAAAGTGGTGTTTAACGTTCCAGTTACGTGTAATTCATAAAAGATAGATTATTCAAGCTAAAATATTATGATGAACGAAGTAATTAATTATAGCACGATATGCGTATGTAATTTTGTAAATGTTAAAAATTCCTATTATCCGCATAAATATTGAAGATTTAGTCGAATTTAAATGCAAAAACACAAAGAGATCCCACAGGACAGTCTCCGTATAATCGATCAGAGCATGATTGTTCTCATGCGATGGTGTCTCATTTATGCTGCATCTGCATCCAATGAATCAAACGTTTCGCGATCCTGTAGCGCCGACGATGATTTTGCAGCGATTACAAGTCTGAAACTTGTTCTCTAGATACTCCGATTGGTAAGAGGTATCTCTATTTCATCTTACAAGATTCGAACGATTTTTTCCAAAGCAACGTGTATCCAGGAACGTTTATTGCTTTAGTAAATTCCACGAACGTAGATCCTCCAACGATTCGTTTAACGCCGATAAATCCGTGAAACGCGTTGTCGAGCAACAAACAAACGAACGTATTGCTTGAATAAATCATCTTGTTTAAACTTTTGCCAAATTTTCGAAGCAGAAATAACATCCGCATTATCTTAAGCAATCAATAAGATAAAAATTAAATTTCTTGTGTTTTCAGCGAATCAAAACTGAAATATTATTACTCAGAATATTAATCTTTAGATATTGAGAAATTATAGAGTACAAAGTGTTTTAAATTGGATTTAATTTCCTAAAGTTAATAGTAACGATAATGCAAATTAAGGTACCGGGGTCTGGTTACCCTAATTCAGCGTAATCACGCTTTTTCAGAAATTCGTCAGATTGGTTGATTTATAAATAGAACCGCCGGTAGATCGAAAGTTTAACAGCGCAGACGCTTTTCAAACGTAATCCTTCACCATGTGTGTTCGAATCTTAATTTCGTGCCTGAAATACAGCAAGCCCTCTCTATACGCTCGCAAGCTGGAACCTCCTGCTGCGAGCCTATAGAGAGGATCACTCGACAGACTCCAGAGATCACTCCACAGAGCAAGTAAGTTCTAACTAGTCAAGATTTCTTCTAAAGTTATCAAATAATAGTAGAGTTCAATTACGTTTCTAACGAAGTTAAGTGTCGCAACTTTCTGATCAGGTAAAGATCAATAAAGTTTAGAGCATCGATCATCGCTAGTCTGCCGAGGTTCGGGACCGCCTATCGTTGTCAGCACCGATCATTCAATTGAAAAAACAAAAAGGCACAAAATCGACAACGACGATGTTCATTGCCAGTTTTTTTCAGCTTCCATCCAAACAGCGACGTGTCCATAACGTAGTCGAAGGTAAAAAACGAAACTCCGGAGAAGGAGATTTCAAATGCGTGCCCCATTTTTTTTTCTTTTTTTTCCTATCGTTTCCTGTCTCCTTTTCAATCGTCGAGGACGATCATGATTTTGCGATGCTTCGAAATTTGAGATCACGCTTGGATAAACGTGGATGAACTCTTATTGTAGACTTTGGACTTTTTAGCGGAGAAATAAACTGCGGCAGAAGTATACTTCCGGTTTGAGGTACATACGAAGTGCTGAAGCAGCGACGAGCCTACCGGTTTTCTTTTATCGATTTAGGGGTAGTTTCTCCAATCTAGGGGGAGAATCTCGTTTCAAAATCTGTTCTGCTTCAGGAGGATCAGATTTCGAATTCCTAAGCATACATCAGAAAATAAGGTAACGAGAAAAAATTCTTTCTTGAAGAACTTATAAATCGTACATAATTAAAAAAAAAAAATGGTCGACGTTTTCCAATTTCCCTCCTCACCTTCTGAAGTTCATTATGAACTACCTTATTTGTTAAAGCGTAATGTAAAAAAAAAAGAAATTATATTACTAGTATGTCACTGTAAATTAGATTCGTATAGTTTTAATACGTTCCATTAGAATGTTTTGAAGATACCATTTTTTTTAAAAAACATTTACGAAAGCAGGAATGAGGGATAGGAGGTCGATGTCGGTCCAAAATCGCCGTAATTCGAAGCTGGCTGCACGTTCAGCTCAAGCACAAAAGAAAGGTCGAAGTACCATTACAGATGTAATACAGGTTCCAACTCGATTCCATTCACCAGGCTTTTATGCGGCCATTCTGAACCTGTAGCTGCATCAACTTACAACCATTCACGACGACCAAGACATCGTGTCTCTCTGTCTCTCCCATGATTATTATTTCGAGATAAGCCTTATCAATGCTCGAAACTTCCTTTGCACTCACCTTCCTCGATATTAGACTATAAAGTTGCATTAAAATGTCGCCGAAATGAATCGAGCGAAAGAAGTTTCGAATGCTGTCGCATCCATAACCTCAAATTTACGCGAACGAGGTCGCGTCGAAACGCTCAGCACGATTACGAACGAAAATATACAACTCATGACTATTATAATAATGGCAAGCTTCTGTGTTGTGTGCACGATCTAATTATGCGTCATCAAAAATTGTAAATATAGAACTGTATGCGCACGACACAACAGAAGCACGTATGCTGTGTAGGCGGAAGGTAATTCTTAGATTGCTGTTGTCCACGTATAAATATACTCCGTTCTTGCGACGAGCAGTAAAACGATTATGTTAACATCTTCGATGATGGATTCAACGCTGTTTACTATGCGTTTTACGTTTTCATATTTAGCAATTTAATTTTTTATAAAATTCTATTTTACGATTGTTTTATCATTAATGCGGTACGGTTTAATCGTTTACGAACGCGGAGTCATAGTGCTGAATAGAGATTCATATATGATTATATATGTATATTACTATTCTTGTATAATGAAAACCAAACAAAAAGGTATACTGCACTTTCAAGTATCAGTGCAACAGAAGGAACAGTGTTTAGAAAAGTTTGTAGAGTAATTCGATGACCACTGTGTCCACGTAGAGCATGCAACAGAAATGCACTTGAATGAGAAGGCGATGACTCCCAGCTTTCAAGGACCACGCAAGAAAAATGCACTTCACAGCAAAGAAGAGTCAGGAGATAGAGATGCGGCAGATATTCCACTTCAGCATTTTTGGCTCCTTTTTTTTTGTTAATTTATCTGACCACTACATGAAAATCACGAACGATGCCTACTCGACCTTTTCTCGTAATTTTCACTTTGCTTATTTTAATTGAATATGTATGCATGTTGGATATTCTCAGAAGTTTATATAAATATTGTTTTTTTTTTTTTTTTTTTAATCAGTAAAGTAATCATATAAAACTTATGTCCTATATTTAAAAAATTTCTCTGTTTAAAATATTCAATAATTTGTTTAAAGAACAAGCTACTGTGATATAAAATAATTTAATTTAAACTTTGCAAAATATTTAAATATTTTATTTGTGCAAAGCTTTCTTTACCATGAATAAACTTACCTCTTTTCATTGATAACTAATGAATCAAGGTATACAAATATATGCAACAAAATAAAGGTTTAATAAAGAGCTTAACTCTGATGTTTTAAAGACTGCAAATATATATTTAAAGCTTAATAAAACCTATGAGTTATATAAGAAAAGTTACTCTATTATATTTCACTCTATATCATTGAAATTCATGACATGTATATTTTGTGAAGAACTATCAATTTTCTTTATTTCATAAAGGTAAGTTTATAATGCTAGGATTTACTGATAATGATTAATATTCTTAAAAAATGAAGAACATGAGATAATCATGCAAACATGTAGAATGTTCTCCATTTCTGTTTAAAATATCTTGTTTTTCATTTCTTTATTATTCCTGCTGTTGTTATTTTCATTAATTACTTACCATGTCTTATTACATGAAATAAATATAGAATAAAAACAAAACTGTTTTGGATGAGATATAAATGTGAAATTATAATGCTTAATTATCAAGAATTATCTTGAAACATTCCAAGATAATGAAGAACTAAATGAGCCTGTAGTAAAATCACAACACTTCCCTCCACGATTATGAGCTAGATTTTATTACATTACTTATGAAGCATTACCTTCGGCTTTAGATACTTCAGAAATTTCTTCCTTCTTCACCCTCAGTTAAAATGTACGATGAAAGATAAGAAGTCGATGAGAATAAAGACGACCAAGCAGCAAACAGTCCATCAGCGAAGGACAATAAAATGGAGAAGTGGAAAAGGAGTCAACTGCACCGTGTCATTGTATAAAAGTCCACTGATGACGCGGATACCTGATCTTGACACCTAACACACACTGACTTGCCTAAGATCCTGCAACACACACCATTTTTTCCATACTGTACCTACAACCACATATTATACACACTGTAACTATAAACTCTAGATATATTTTAAGTGTGTTGCTATCTCACTTACATAGCTTTTAATTTTTTAACAATTTCATTAAATCAATGTTTGGGTTTGTCATTATTACATAATTCTGCGATATTTGAGATAACGTAAATAACATGAAAAATAACAACTTAAGTTACAGTTCATAAACTTATTATTTGATACAAAGCAACCATATTGAATTCCGACGCCCATGTTCTCTTCTAAGTATAAAACAATCGCCCAAAGCAAAGAAACTTAACTCGTCGTTAATAATATCAGAATACTACAGAAAAATATATGAATTTAAAGATTTCATGCATATGAAATTGAGTTCCGAAATAAGCAGTGAACTTATAAGACAAGAGAGACTTCTTTTACGTTGTATTACCCGTTCGCCATGTTCGTAGCTTAAAAATTTTGATGGAAATATTTGAGAAGTACACCAGAATATTTGACTCACCGAACTTACTATGAAAAAACGGCGGATCTCATAAGGAGAATGCTGATTTCAGGCGTCGTAAATAAGTTTAAACGAGAGAACAAAGAAATTTTCTTTCCCAATAAACGCCAAATGCTTCCTTAATCCTATTCTGGAATGGCTGCCGCTTTCCGTGCATTTGCTCGAGTGAACCCCGTAGAAGCGTCGTTCAGTGCTGCCAATAGCATAAAATAAAATTCGTTATTAGATCCCTAATATTAAACCTTAATAGTCTTATAAATAAATAATAAGTCTTGAATAATATGCATCACATTTTGTACAAAATTAAATAAATAGTTTCATCCTCGATATGGTTTTTTTTATACATAATACAAAGAGGGCGTTAGTATAGCACACTCTTTGGACAACACTGTGTAGCCCGCGAAATAGTTTCTGGACGTTCGAGAAGCCACGAAGTGGTTCGATTTCGCGGGTATACGTTAGTTCGTTCAGTTTATAGAAGGTAATAGAGAGAAAAATGGCGATGGCAACAACTCAGGTGAAGGGAAGTGGTTGGCCGCGAAGAGCAAGTAATAGTTCATTTGAAGGAAAGGTGGTGCAGAACCAGTCCGTAACTATCAACAGGACAGTGAATTTGTAAGTGATAATTAGTATGTGACTTAATTACATTATTTTTTAGAGTTAATGTTTTGACTGCCTCTCCTGTAGAACAACTATGGCCGGTTAAGAGACGCTAGCAATTAAAATTATGTTCCTAACACCTTTCGATACATCTTACATGGTACAACCATGAGACGGCTGTTCATCTTTTCGTTAAGTATCTACGGAAATTTTAAGCAGCGCATTTGAATTATTGCCTCGATTATTATATCATTCCGTAATTATTTACGTCTGTTTGTTATCATGTGGTATAACCAACTATTTCAGTGTATCCTGAAATCTATATACATTGCAATAAACAATTTTTTCTTTATAGTACATTTTTTTTAACTGCTTAAAATTTCCTGATATAGAATAAAGTTATATCTTTTGTGCTTTACCTGCACAAAGTATACAACCTTGGTTATAGAGAAGCTGATGAGAAACAAATTTCATTTCTATTTGTCAATTTATAAAGGCTGTAGCCATCGTATATGTAATGTACGCTGGCCTTTTTTATATACTGAATGTATGTTTGCGTACAAAACATGTTCTGTTATTTTTTTACAGTCACTGTAATAGCGTGACTGTTAATTTGTAATGCGTATACATTTGAAAGCAGTTGTATCATCACTGTTAATTGTTTTCACTTGTACATTATGAATTATTTTTATGTCCTGTATAAAATGAAAAATGTACAAAATAATTCCGCCAGTTAAATTGTTATGCTCTAAGACTTGTACACAACCTGTAATACTTAAAAATTAATGGTCTTTGTATTTTTCTTTTTTTTTTTTCATTAGTAAATTGGCCTTTCACTTTTTATGTAAAGTGCAATTTGCAATAGAAAACATTTTTGTATTTACATTATCATGAATGTATTTGTCTCAGGTAGTTCATAAATGTATCTAGCTGTTAATCTAATAAATCATGAAATGTGCATTGATATGAACATTTTGAATAATACTTCATGAAATGATGAAGTTAATTTAAAGTAGTCATAAAGTGTCACATATTGCATTCTAAGATTTATATCTTTTAAAAATGCGTTATTGTTAATATTTCATATCTCATCTGACATTAAAAACTGTATTATATCTATTACATATATACAAACATATCACAAAGCACTATTTGATACTTATAAGTGGATAATAATATATAATCTAACAAGTCAATTATATAATTGTTTTGATCTCACTTTTGCATTTTGGGAATACGGTACTTGAAAAGTACCAGAAAGAATGAGAAAGATATTTGTATACAAAAAAAAAGTTGTTGGAAGATATCAATATATAACCTATAGATCACATTATTTATAATAATAAAAAATTACAAATATATGAGAGTAGTATAAATACATGTATTGTGTACTTCAAAATGAATGGTATAAGTACATTTGATAAACATCCTATAAAGATGTAATGTTATAAGTAATATAATGCTTTGTACATATCAGGTCAATTTTTGTATGTATAATTACTATAGTTAAAAACCATATGTATGTGGTTATTACTGAAAGATTTGCAATTATATAAGAATATTGTTTACATTGATGTACACTGTTCAACATTGTATTTACATACAAGCTTTGTAAATTTTACAGATGTAAATTCCTTTAATTGCCATTTATTCTCAATTATATACATATATAAATATACCTTGGTTCAATATATATATATATATATATATATACATTCTTAAACACAGAAATGTTAAACAAAATATTTGTTTTTATATCATATATCTGTATGTTATTCTAATTGCTTGCATGAAAAACTATATTTTCTGTTTTGTATCAAATGTGGAATTTAATATAAGGTACCTGGGTGCAAAATTACATGCTCAATCTAGTGCATTGTGAGTACCTGTATAATCTTTACAATTATATATTGTAAAATTATTTGTGAGAATAATGTTGAAGAAACCGGATTTAGTTACTGAAGGATTATATAAAAGAAATAAGAACCTAACACAAAAATAAAACTCATTTATCATAGATATCCTTTGACAAACTATACATTTGGAACAAAAGAGCCACTCTTCGAGAAAGATCCATCAGTACCAGCAAGGTTTCAGCGCATGCGAGATGAATTCGACAAAATTGGAATGCGGCGCAGCGTAGAAGGGGTCTTATTGGTACATGAACATGGATTACCACATGTCCTCCTTCTACAATTGGGAACCACGTTCTTCAAATTGTAAGCATAAATTTTGTGTGTAAAAATGTCACGAAATTTATGTTACGTGCATGTGTTAAATATTTTGTATATTTTTTTGTATTTTCTAGGCCTGGAGGAGAATTAAATGCAGGAGAAGACGAGGTAGAGGGCCTAAAACGGCTCCTAACAGAGGTAACAGTTAGCACGACGCCTTATGCTACCTTACAGGGTAGCTAGGAGTGGCACTTTGATATGTTAGATTGTAATACTGACTAGGAATCTATTGTATCATTCCTACAAACATTTGTAGAACTTATGTAACCGGGCCTGTAGCTCAAAATAGGGGAGTTTTTAATTTATTATGTTAGAATTTATACTTTTAGTGTGCTGCATGCCCGGACACTTTGTTGTTCATAATAATACATTTATAATGTGTTACATTATATGTATCATGGTTAGCTAAGAACATTGTTCTTATTTCTCTCATATGTATTAACTCAGACAGAAAGGGGCAGCAGGTGAAGATTGTATGATTATAACAAGAAGACTGTATCGTACATATCTGTTAACATTTTGTTGTCATCCGTTGACGAAAACAAAAGGAAAAAGATGTATTAAATAATATATAGTCTTAAAATTCTTGTTAGAAAATAATTAAAACACGCAGGCTCGTAATTTTTCTTAATGTGATTAATAGGCAATTTTCAGATTTTATACCTTTATACATTTATTCAATTTCTAATTAAAATGACAAACGTATGTACAACAGCTGTTTCATTTAATTAGGTATCTGTAAGCAAAGGAAGCCGAAAGTATTTGAATCAAATACTTCTGGCCCGTGTTGTTGATTATATAGAAGTTACAGGAACATGTAAGGAAATTGTTGATTAGATTGTTAACAGAATTGATAAGATTATACAGCCGTTTTAAATCTGTAAAAAAAAAAAGTATTGTAACCATGTTCTTAGTGGACTGAGCGAAGAAGACTGTCTCGTAATATCTATGAACGAAATATAAAAACATTAAAAAATTAGGTAGTATAATATTAAAATAATTTTTAGACATTTGGACGTCAAGACGGAGTTAAACAGGAATGGGTGATAGAAGATACCATTGGAAACTGGTGGAGACCAAATTTTGAACCGCCTCAATATCCTTATGTACCACCACATATTACAAAACCAAAAGAGCATAAAAGGCTATTTCTTGTTCAGTTACAAGAGAAAGGTAATATGCTCGTTTACTGAGAAATCAAATACGACATAAATTAAGATCATAACAAAGTTTTGAATTTTTAGCCCTATTTGCAGTACCTAAGAACTACAAATTAGTTGCTGCACCATTATTCGAGTTGTATGATAACTCTCAAGGGTACGGACCAATTATATCATCTTTACCACAGTCACTTTGCAGGTACATTAAATATAGAAAGCTATTAATCATTAAATATACCCAATACAATATACAGTACTTCTAATACTTCATTTTATGTTTCAGATTTAATTTTATCTATATGTGAAAGAGAATCTAAGCGAGAAAATGGAATAAATTTTATTTAAGTTAATAGAAATTATTATTAGTACATGTATGTATGAGATGATGAGTGAACCTGCAAAAAAAGACTTGTGTTCTATGTATAATATGACGTGCACTACAAATTAAATCATTTTTTAAGTAGTACTTATACAATTAGCACTTTTAATCTCTAATCCTTATATTTATGTCATTTCTTCGCTTCGTATTTAACGATAGCGATCATTATATCAGCGTTTAGTCGTAAGATGTACATATATTGTTAAATTTCAGCGTTTTCATATTATTGTAAAGTGTATTAGCTTTATGTTCCAACTTCTCTACTGGAAAGTATTTAATATATATATAATTTTGTAAAAGTACAATACAATTCAGAATGTGTGATCTTCGAAAAATTAAACCTTCAATTGATACCAAAGTTACTGTAATGTTTCTTTGATTTTATGGTTTGATTCTAAGATTTCTAGATGAACAGTTGGACATTTGATACTGATAAGCTTTCAGTATTAAGTATTATATTTTAAATAAATAAAATGGTCGAATAAATATCTGTAAGTTCAAGATATAAATGAAGAATTATCATATGAGTTTACAGGCTATATGGTTAGTTCCGCCATTTTGTATTTGATGAGGTATTCAACGAACACGTGCATCTGACGTTCAGAAGTGTCAGAGCGTTTACTTGAAATGTGATTCGGAATTTATGTATAGTGTAACAGAAAAGAATACATATTCATTTAGAAAATGGCGCGAAACGAAACAATTATGACAAAGGTACATACAAGGTCAATAATTTTGTACGTTTTATTCGAATTCAATATGCTTATCTTATCTTAACCTGTGTCTGTGATACCTTTCATGGCTTATTTTATGCTCTGTAGATACAAAAAGTGGAAGACACTTTGAAAGACTCCATGTATAAGGTTGATGTCCTTGAAAAAAAACTTAGGACCAAATTACTTACAATAGAAAGTCGGGAACAACTAGAGACAAAGTTAGAAGAAATCAAAGGGGTATTAAAAAAAAATGAAGAAAAACTGAAACATTTAAGAAAGGAAAATACGAAATCATTCATGGTAGCAGGAAGCTTAGTTTTTATATGTTTCCTGCTTTATGGATTGTACCTGATGATTTATGGAAAGATATAATTTAAAAGTTTTACATACCTGTATATTAAAGGGAATACTATATTAATTACATGCATATGGACTGTTACAAGTAAAAGATAAGATTTATACTGTAATATCAATTGCTTTTATATTAATGGAAAATGTTTTTCACCTTATGTTTTATATTGTATTGAACAAATAAGATTACAAAATGATACAAATGAGATCAGTATTAAACTTACAACAACATAAGCAGCAATATTTTATTCTTTAACTCATTACACAAGAGAACTTATAGTATAAAACATTACTTTCATAAATATTCCACAAATGAGACAAAGAATAAGATTTTATTCATACCAGTTTTACAATTAATATTTTTATACAATTTGAAAAATATCATCCATTAAACTATTAGTGCAATATAAAAATATATATTTTTAAATACAATATATTACATTAGT
Organism: Osmia lignaria lignaria; assembly: GCF_051020975.1. NCBI lineage: Eukaryota > Metazoa > Arthropoda > Insecta > Hymenoptera > Megachilidae > Osmia > Osmia lignaria. The sequence continues at coordinate 15,166,972 of NC_135040.1, forward strand.
TTTGTAGCCTGAACAACGAAATCATATTGTGGTGTACCCGCCTGACGACTTTGGATATATTTAGCATGTACTTCAGTATCTAAGTAACTACATTGAACTGCAGGATTTTCTTTCATAGCAGATTTCCACTCCATCTGAAATTGTAAATAAAAAATTTATAATTATGTATACACTAATTTTTATAAAACGGTTTTATATTATGTTCATTAAATAAATTTTTAATTTACCAGTCTCTTAAAACGATCGCGAGGTATAGTAAACTGATCCCCGCGTAGAAATTTAATTATATCAGATCTTTCAAACCATGGCCAGATCATGAAATCCACCATTCCAGGAGAGTTACCATGGAAGAATAGTGTTTTTCTTAATGTAAGTTCTCTCTCAAAAAGACCTAATTCAGTCAATGCTTCATTAAATACATCACGATCTGCAGATGTATTTTGATACAACTACAATAAAAAAATAGCTGCAATTTTACATTTACACAGATAATATTTGTTTTACAGGACTTGTATATTACAATTGTATGTACCTTGTACATAATATTTATAACAGTATTAAATCTAGAGATCAACAGTTTATTCTTAGCCCTGGCCACAGGGTCATCAGGATATAGTTTGTTTTGTGGATATGATTCATCTAAACAATCAGCAATGATAAGGCTTTCATATAATGTTTCTCCACTCTGAAACTCTATACAAGGTACTTTACCCAAAGGACTTTTTTCTATTAACCACTCAGGTTTATGTGTTAAATTTACATAAACAACATCATATCTGTAATTACAAAATAATTAAAAAAATAACTATTGAAAGAACACGTGAGAATGAAGGATACACATATCAACACAAATATAACTGACCTATTTAGGAGAAGTAAATATCCAAAATATAAAACAAAATTCGATTAATGAAACTATATCTTATTAAATTAATTAACTTACGGTATATGTTTTGCATCCAGTACTAAATGAATTCTTTGCGCGTACGGACAAAATCGCATGCTATATAAACGTATTTTTCCAGGTACAACGGGCGGGGCAACCGATCCTGTAATATGATGAAATAAATAGAGTTATTTATAATTACACTCGATTCTATCGAGAATATGTTCTTACCGGAAGATAAATGTGTAGAACTCATTCTGGTTGTCCCGTTGATTATAAATTTGGCAAAAATTCTTTCCTAAAATTTTACAAATTTCTCTTTCGCTACGAATGTTTCACATTTTCTTGTAACCTAAACGGTCTAATAAACATCAGCGGTAGTTCAAGGTTCTTTCTATACAGGCGTAGGTTACCTGCAGTTAATCTGGAAAGATCTCTTTCCATAATTTACATAAAAAGATATCATCGTTATTATTATAAGGCGTTCATAAAATCATCTCAATAGTAATGATCGAGATAACTGTTCATAACTGATAATTTTATCCGCGCTTTTCCAATTATCGGAAAATGTTCAGTTGTGAAAATTTGAAATGTACATATGTATATCGATTCACAAGTGACAACTTTTGAGAAAAAATTTTTAGTCATATTTTCATGCATATAGGAACTTCTAGTATTTCAGTGTTGGCTCTCGAACTAAGGAACAGTAGTGCCCTCGTGTACTTTTAAAACGTGGTTCCTGAAAGGTATGCAATAATTCTTGTTTTATTTTATTTTGTTGATCATTGCTTAATAAATGAAACATTTATTGTTTAAATAGATAATAATTTCGAATAGCTGTACTTTGGGAGACCTGCAAGCTTTAAAATTACGTATATCATTGATTTGCGCGGATAACCATTGCTGCTTTCGATTATCGCACCATGGATCGAGTCAGGTATCGCATATTACCGTTATTATTCCAAAGTTACAAGTAATTAGTTATGTTAGATCGTTATATGTCTGTTAATTCTGATCGGTATTATTAGATCCGTACCTTCAAGAACATTTGCAAGAAGAATCTATTCAAAATATGGCGGTGTATTTGGAAGGAAATACTCCAAGTGGCTGAAATCACGCGTGACTCATAAATAAACTACTACTTATAGGAAAGCTGCAAAGAAATGGTAATTCTACAATTATTCAAATAGTAACTTACAATATAAACAAAATTCATTTTGGGAAGTATTTCTAAATGTTACTGCAAATATATGAGAGGTGGACCTAGAATTCTTACTGGGGGGGGGGAGGGGGAGGGGGAGGGCAAGCATCTAGAAATATATCATTGAATCTTTCTTCCACGATTTTAAATTTGTTTATATCTTCAATTTAAATGCCATTTGCAACAAAATAAATTGACAATACTAGTCACTATTTAATTACTCATCAAGATTTTTTAAAACACAGTCTACCATTTGCTGCTTCCCAAAAGTACAAAGAGAAAAGGGGTTAAAGCGTCGATTGGTTTCGCTCAGCCGGTGCCTTTATCAAGACCCGACTCTTCACCTACTGTAATAACCGTACACAGAGAAGATCAGAGGGTCGTACCGCTTAGGTAAGTGGTAGCGTGAAGGACGCGTGTAGGTGTAAGTGGAGGTGGCGGTGGTAGCGGACGAAGAAGGTTTGAGGGTAGAAGCTCGGGGTCGAGAAGGAGGAGAAGGAGGAGAAGGAGGAGGAGGAGGAGGAGGTGGAGGACGAGAAGGAACAGCGCGGGCGCTGATTGGTAGCAGAATCGATTAGCCGAGCCGAGCTAAACCGGCACCGCTTCGGCGACGCCACGAATTTCCCGAATGGGGGTTTCCCGTTGGGGCGGGCCCGAATCCAGGGAATACCCGGCGTTCACCATGGCAACCCGACCAATTCGCCAACCGCCGACAACCAAGGATGACCTACCGTGTGTTGCTTACTTTTTTTTCTTCCTCCTTTTTATTTTTTCCATTCACACCCCGTTCCTCCGTCCACTATTTCCCTTCCGCGCAGTCCCTCAATCCGCTTCTCGTTCCGTTGCCATCCTTTGTGTCCGTTCCTCCTTTACCTTTGTCTCTTTTTTTTTTTTCAGGTTTCGTTTACGCTTCAAGAATGAAAGAGAAGTAGAGTCTTCCTCTTCAACTTCGGCGCAAAGCTTGTGCACCTACTTGTCCCACGAATCTATGCGCGACCCGTGTACGTATACGAGTGCACAGATACCATAGAGAGCCACATTGATTTTGCCGACGACTGATACAACCCCGTCGGCACGTTTAATTAGAACATGGCGACTTTAATACAAGCGCACGACAACAAGAACAACAACAGCGCCCCTTCCCACCCACCGCACTCTTCTGCTCGGCCTCTTCGCCATCTTGCTTGCTCTTCGTTCGTATTCCATCATCTTCAAATTTCTTCGCGCAGAAAGAAAACAGCCCGCATCTTTCGATCAAGGTCTTCGCCATCTCTCGCAGTTCGAAGGGGTCGCTTATCTACCTAGCCTAACGCGGTCTATGCTAGAGCCAGACACCCCTCGTCCACCCTCTCATCCATCATCCTCAGCTTCGTCATCGTCTGTATTCCAGTTTAAGAATCACGCCTCTGCCATACACGCTACACTCGTTCCCAATTTTCTGTCTCTTTGTACGTTCCATTTTTCTCAATCTCGCGTTACTCTTTTGCACACGCAGGCACACGGAATCACACGTTGAAATACATCCTCGCGCTAAGACTATAATCCCTACACGCCTACGCTACACATGAAAACACCCTATCTACATTAGAGCCCGTCGACGTTCCATGAAGCCATCCCGTTGGAGAGCAACATCTTGGAGAACCATCGTTACGGTGTACCACATGGAACGGCCGACCGGTTGGTATACTAAATCGTTTGAGTAATTCTAGGGATGCTTACGAATGGTATGATACAGTATACGACTTAAGAAGTAACTTGCTTCTTCGACAGAGGTACACCTTTTCAACGGGGTAGGTCGCCGTCGGACCAGTGCCCGATGGATCGCCGTCTGCTCTCGATCCACCGTTGCGGTTTCCAAGGATTCCTGGAGACCTACCCCTTGCGTTTGTACATAGATAGAGCGACCGCATCTCTTGGCTATGGTCGGTGAGAAACGACGGTGAACGCGGCTAGGGATTTTTGATATGACTCGACTTGTTGTACTTTATCAATGTAGCCTCGCCATGGACCGACGGACACGCGCGGCTCGATCCAGGTTTGCATTCTGTTTCAATCAATTTTCTCTTTTTGTTTATACTGTGCCACTTTACTGTTGCTTCTCTTACCAGGTACTAGATACGAACTCGACGAAATGAAGAATTCTTAAAAAATAGGGGGCAAGATGAAGAGAAAATGAAACTTCCTGGTTGAATTCTAATCAACGTAGAAATTTCGTTGGTCGCTCGCGGTTAACACCTTACCTACCTTTATATAAATAAAAGTAAGATTTTCTTAATTTTATTATTTTCATCGAGTCAGAAGCGAATCAGGAGTTTGTTAAATGCTTTTCAACTGTCGATTGGTAAGGTGTTAATTCACACACGCATACACACAGTCCCGAGTAACACTGAAACACGTTAGCGCGAACTTCGTTGTAAAATTGTTGCGCGTGGCATAGAGAACGTATGAGAACCGTAGTGTGTCCTTTGAATGTGCGCCAACTATTTACGAGCAGCGTGTCTCGCGATGATTTTCACGAACGACGACATGCGGTTTCTCTATCTACACTTCGTTATGTAACAAATAAGTTAAAAGAGTTTATAATACACGCATTACTCTTGGCCCGAATCGAACATGGACACATTTTTATCAACGAAAGGTTCTTCTTGATTTTTTGGAGTTCAATTAATTGTCACGTTTGATTAGATCGATCGAACGATAAAAAAAAAAAAAGAGTTGTCTACGCGTCAAAATGAGCATGTTCGATTCCATCCAGTCGGAAATGCCGACGTTCCTCAGCGGAAGTACGCCGGTTTGTTATTAGTGTACAAGGCGACGTCTTCTCGGACAGGATAATTCTCGACACACGATTTATTTTCTCTTGCAATGGATCAGAAACGAATAGAAAATCAAGGTTCGTGAATTTTTGACAGACTCTTTCCGTTTGCGTAAAGTAATTCATTTATAGTTTCTAATTGATATTCGTTTCAAACGCCGAAGAGACAAAACGATTGACGAGAATAGCCTTGCGAACGTACCCTGTACTTACGTAATCCATTATATTGTATGTACAACGTTCTTACAATAATTCGAGCGTACCGTCGGCCATGAACGGATGCATCTGGAACAGTCGATCCACGTTGGTCAACTTGCTGCCAAGGAAGTGGATCGAATGATCGCGACAGGAAGGATGCTTGCGTTGATCGGTTCTGTCGTTTAATCTGTCCACCTGCGCTTTGAAACTTGTTCCTTCTGCAAGTTTAGTAGATGACAATCAATTCATAGTGTCACTGTTTATTTATCCAGGTCTAATCTGCACGTCGACTATCAATGAAGCTCACCGAAATGAAAATTACATTGAACATTTAAAATGAGAAAAATCAATCGTTGTGACGCATTGAATGCTACGAGGAGCACCGGTGACAGGTATCACAAATTTAATAAAATTCAACAGTTAAAAGATAAAGAAATTGTAAAAAAGAAAATCTTTTTTTAGTATAACAGAGGACACTCGATCAACAACACCCGTCGAACGACCCATGGACGATCCCATTCCCAAATACGATCATTGTTGGGATACACAGGCCGACGGCACAGGTTGACCGCGATGGCGACGGTCTTTGAATTCTCTTGGTAGAAAGTTTTAACGTGGCGTACCCAGGGCGCCCCAGTGTTCGGCGGTGGGTCATGCGTAATGGGGATAGGTGCCCAGATGAGGCGGCACATGGCCGGAGGCCGTGTGGTGTCCCGCGTACAGGTTCGCACCTGGACTCGTGGACCAGTAGCTGGAGGCTGATTGGAACAGTCCTCCTGGAACGGAGACCGACACCGAGGCGGCTGGTGGTGGCATGAGGTTCAATTTAGCGTGCCCGTAACCGGACATGAACAACTCGCTCTGGTATTTGTACGCGGCTGGGTCCGCGGCTGCTGGTTGAGTCGCCGCTGCCAGACCCTGGAAGTCGAATTTGTACGCGTACCTCTTGCCGTGGACCTTCGTCATGATGTTCTTGTCGTAGTAGTACCTGCAAATAGAAGAAGAGGATGGTTGCGGGCTGGGTAGACACGGAGGTCCATGAGGAGCGTTCAGGGAGCCGTTACACTCTTATGTACGCGAAGAGGCTGGAGTGTGTAAATGGTTGCGCTTAATCAGCAGCCTGCCAAGTAGTATAAAGCGTTATAATCAGAGTGTCTATCCGCATCAAGTGAAAGGTACAAATCAATGTCTCCACGCCTCGCGTAATCTTTTACTTTTAATATAATATAATATAATATCCATAGTATTATGCGATAATCTTTTATAGGACAATCATCCTTGTCATCCATACCTTTCAACGAAAAATCGACGAAGCAACGAAACATAAAGTCAAGACGTATAGGAGAAAGGATATTCGTATATGCCATAAGCGAACCCTTACTTTACCACGAAGCTTTGCGCGTTCTATGAGATACGATCGAGCAAAGTCCGCGGACGCGTTCTGCCATAAAGTCGCGATTTACGAAGCCGCCGGGAAACGGGGAGAGTCGTAAAAATCCCGCTCAACCACGGAGTCTTATTTAATAAATTCCATTTGCCAGAGTCGATAACGGCTCTGCTTCCGCAACGACGGAAACGCTTTTCATTTTTGTTGTTGCTCTTTTTTTTATTTTTTCGTCGAGTTACCGTGCGGCTTGCAAACTTCTCACCCATCACGAGGTGGAGGGTGGAGAGACGGAGAGAAAATAGAGAGAGAGTCGAGCAGTCTCGCGTAATATAATCAGTCGATCTGATCGAAAAATAATAGCCGCGTCTGCCGTCGGTCTGACTGTCGGTGATTGAAATTTCTCTCCCCTGCTTTCCATCCTCCTACCCTCCACGGTTGCTCGTACCGTTTCGTTCAACGAATTTACTTTCTCCTCGGTATCCTCCACGTCTGCCCGTTAAATATTGACGTTTTGCCACGTTTCTGCCATTCGACGATGAGGTTTGACAGGTACACTGTCGCGGTAGTCACCAGCCACCGGCGACGCGAACGTCATTTCATTATACAATTATAAAACAAGAGGAGAAAGAGTATTCTAAATTACATATTGATATTTTATTAACGATGTATCTAATCTTTTTCAAAATTTCTTTTTCAGGTAGCTACTATTAATCCTTGGAGGATGGTTATTCCGCGTGACACTCACTAGGTCAGTATGACCCTGCCCACGAGGTGTGAGGATTCAAGAAATCATAGATTGAAATATAAACGTTGTACTCACCTCAAAGCCCTCGACAATTTGTCGTAATTCATGTTAGGCTTGGACTTCCTTTCGCCCCAACGTCTCGCCACCTCGTCAGGGTCAGTCAACTTGAATTCGCCGTTTGTTCCTTCCCACGTAATACACGCTGCGTTACTCGAATCTGACAGTAGCTCGAGTAAGAATTGCCACAGTTGAATCTGACCGGAACCGGAGCTCGCCAGACGGCTGCTCGTCGCTCCAAACATTTGGTAGGGATCTAGAAAATCATCCGCGTATTTGGATGTCAGAAGCATACGAACAAGAAACATATTCTCATGGAAACAGTGAAGATAGATGAACAGCTACTTCATTTGTTCGTTTCATTTTTACTTCATTTAATTTTCTTTTTTTTTTTAATTGTAGGACTTTAAGATCGTTGAGACGGGGACCTTGGAATTTTAATCTCATCTTTAACATTTGTTTGTCGAAACAATACAACATCAGGGTAAATTTTTTTTCTTCCTCATTCGAGAGAATGCAATTTCTTTTTCTTTTTTTCTTTTTTTTTTCTCGTATTTCCCTCGAACATATACCTATCCATTACATGGTTGTTTCCCAGTGCTCCCTGTATCACCCTTTAAAAGCCTTACAATGCGTCATCACCGTCGTTCGCTACTGCTCAGACCTGGAGTGCCCTACAACCGTACAAAAGGATATAATCGCAACCCTACAATAGAATAGAGTTCGTTTGGATCATAATAATTTCAATTGAAGGAAGGAACGAGCGAACGAACGACGGAGTGGTTCAAAGGGCGTGCGCGAATGTCTTCTGAGAGAACGAACACTGTTCAACTGAGCATCGCGTTCTTTTATTTTTTCTATCAGTTAAATATGGCACATCCATGATTTCTTTTCTCAAAATATCATCCAATATTCGCATTTTCAGATTCGTTCTTGTAAAATGTGAAATATGCTTTCAGGCATCGAAGTAGGAAGCAGCTATCATCAACCAGAAACAATAGTGGACGGATAGAATCGCCGAGATTTCAACCACGATTGCTTCGAGACTCCCATAAAAATACATTTCACCGATTATGATAGGGGACAGACGTATGGGGATGGTTGGTGAATTGCCGGACCTCAAAGGTCGTTTTGCCCGATGAATCCCCTGAAACGTGTGGCGGAGTGATCGCCTTTCGATCGAACGGTAATTCACTTACAAGTTAATAATGGCAAAGGGGCGCGGTACACCCATTTATCCATTGGACGAGGAGGAATCGAACGGAGGAATCGTGAAACGCTACTGTTTCCTCGAATCAACCGACCAAGAAAACAGCCAGAGATATCACTGACCCTGTTCGAACTTTCTTTTCAACGTTCCTTCTATTCCAATGAGAATTTACAGCCATTTGCATGGTAGCCAGGTTTTCATGAATTTTCTATTCACCCACTGTTCTATGCAAATGAAATCTAAACCGTGGTAAACTTTCGTTTGCGAATTAGATGATAATGATATGCTGGTTTTAGGTTTATAATAGATGAAAAAAAGGAAAGATACTGACTTTCAATCAAGTATAATATAATCAATACCATTTGTAATTATGTTTTGTAATGTTAAGTAGATTAGGTTCCTCCTCGGTAATCGGTTCATAATTTTTCATATTTTTCTAATGATAGGGACGGTTTCCTGGAGACCGGTCACGAGCCACTTATTTGAAGCTATTGATCAGTCGGAAGGAGTAATTTTTGGGCGTGGCGTTGAAAAGTCAGACCGGGAACGAGGGAGCTCTGCGTGATTAGCGACGAACGTAATAATCGTGAAGGTCATTCCGTGCAATTGCTTTGGCAAAATCGTCGTCGATTGGGACACGCATGAACGCTCGCTTTTGTATAGGCTGTCATCATTTTCTTCCTTTTTGCACGATTCTGTATACCTATCGTTACTTTTCCTAATTGACCGACAATGGTACGTTAAACGATTAATAGATCATAGATTTTTCATTGTCGAAGCGTTATAATTCTTCAGAATATCGTAACTAAATTTATTATTTATTATTTACAGGAACATCAAGAGTGATATTCGTATGGCTGTTTCATTTAAAAAATGGTGTAGTGCTTTAACTTCTCAAAAATATCTACCTACTACATACCAGGCTGCCTGAGGTGGGTGTGCGTGTCCAATGCTGACTTGGATAAGCTGCTTCCGTATCCTGTAAAAGAATAGTTACGAATTTACACGACTCGTCTTTCGTAATTTATAGACTCTTATAGAAATATCGTTTAGTACTCTGCTAATAAACAATTTGTCTTTGGCCTTTATTTCGAAAAAGGAATATTGCATTGATCGCTGTTATTTTTAACATTCTTAATTTTCATTGTAACGTTTGCTTCTGCAATTTCAGAAGCGCGAGGTGCCGAGAAAATCGTTGGTTCGTCGAAGATGAAAAAGTACAAGCTCGGTCGAGCGTTAGAATCCGTTAGAGAGGATTTCCGTGTAGGCAAACACGGGGCTGAGTGGTCCGTATACGTTTCTCCCCTGCTTCACGTTTCATCGACGTTTCGTTTCCTTTCCTTCGCCTTATCAAGCTTGCCTCCTCTTCGCCTGGTACGTGTGAGCAACCGTGGAAACATGCCCACTGGTCACGTTCGCGCCACTCTGCAATCTGTTTAAGGCACAATGCTCCTTAATTTCGCCTCGTTATATACACTCGTTACGGGAAATCCCCTCTGTCGTTCGGTAATCGTGCTATCGGTTTGATCCTACCGTTCCATCGAGAAAACTGATCATTTTGAAAATCAAACAGTCAGAGATAGAGAAGCAACTATTTCGTATGAGAAGACTCGAGAGAAACATATGAAAGTAAGGATTAACCCATTAATAGTGGAAAATTTAATTTTTTAAATTTTACATCATTCTTGTACTGATTTTGTTAATTTTTTTCAGTCGTCACTATAAGAACATTCGAGGAGCTAGTTTGTAGAAGGCAGATGCTACCTCTAAATAGCAGTTGGTGTCCGCTGTGTTAAACAATTTGATTTCGTGTCTGATTGGGACGCGGGACAACCTTGGTCGAGGGTCTGGAACGCGACGCCTCGGGTCCAGGTCGTGGGGTCCTCCGCAATCAGTACAGCCGCGGGGCTACCAGTTAGTCCCTGTCAGAAGACCAACTCTGACATTATGATAACAAGAAGTTCCAACGTGGAATGTCTATGTAAGCTAAGTTTCTTTCTTTTCTTTTTTTTCCTCGGTAAAGCTATGATTGCTTAAAAATTAATTGTAAATATAAGGAGCAGCTGGTACATTGTTGTTAGGCATTAAGGTTTGGAAAAGGCAAGCGAGCACCTGCTCAGGATACTGATTTGCATTCCTTTTCCAGGTGTTTCGCATAAGTGCATTGATTATGTATGAACTGAAAGAAAATGAAAGAGGCACGTGCACTTTCAAATTTTACATTATAATTCATAAACCATTAAATTATCGGTATGTAACTAAATTTTTTAATAATTCATCTTTAAATTACATTTTCATTAATGAGCATTATTTTTAATAATAATTGTAGGTATTAAAATTTTCCTGAACGAATCAACCGTGTCACCTGTAACAATCCCTCGAGTACAACTCTGTTTGTAACAAGTTTACGAATGAAAGCAAGTAAAGGCAAGATGTAAGTACATATAAACTTGTTCGCTGAAGTGTTGAGGTCAGTAGCGCGCGGAGTTTGCACACGTACGTACATATACATTGGACTTGTGTCACCTCGAATCGACGTGTTCCTATTGTCACGCGTATATCTGCGCATTCACGAGCAATTACTCGGGGCGGGGTAATCCCGTTACGCAGCGTACAGCTTCCTCTTCTCGAGGGAGGATCAAAGGATCCGCTATTCCGAGCTGCTGCACTCTTTGGCCGCGTACACAATGCTACTCAGCAGGGCCTGAAGAAGGGAGAGAACGAGTCGTTCCTTGACTCGGAAAAACCTTTGGGTAATTTCCAAATCCGTTATCCTTGCGTCATTTTTGGGAATTTGAAAATGATTTAAAAAAAAATGGGAACATTCAGCATTCTTCTTCCGTTAATTGTTTCGAAGAGAAGATGAAAACTGGGTACGCGAAGCGGCATAACAGGGAGACTTAAAGTGTAGCGATAATTTTCATTACCGCAATAAAGTTATTTACGAGAAGCCGAGGGAGGATGGACTGAACTGTTATCGCGGAAAGGATCAGAATCGCGGGAAACGTCGAAAGATTACATCTATTTCGTAGGATGCGTGAAAGCAAGAAAACGAACGCGGCACGCAACTCGCTCTTTAAAGGTGAATCGTTGCGGCCCCTGCATCGCGTATACGTAATCGCCTCGCGCGTTACAGCTCGATCTTTTTTTCCCGGTAAAGTCGCGATTAATCATAATTAAGCAATTGCCGTTTCGTGTAGAATTTTCCCCGTCGGTATGCGTCTACCCTTACGTGTCGCGCGTCAATGAAAATAATTAAAAAATTACGAGGATTATGAAAATGTTGATTAAACAGGGTAGTATAAATTGTTGCAATTCCTTATGTTTTTTAAATTCATTTCCTCGACGTTGGAATTACTTTGCGTGCGTAGCTCGCATGGTCTCACATGTTACGGGTCAATGGAAATGATGAAAAATTATTCGAGTATAAAGATTATTTTCTTCTCTAGAATAATTTCTACATGAATTAATTGAAGTATCTCTTTCCTCAGCGTAACGATGATCGCTGTCAATCTTCTTCGAGGCATGTCGCTGGAACATCCGGTCGAGACGGAACGAGTCACGTTGAAAACGGACCAATGGAATAATTTAATTGAGAGAACTGTGCAACACGGGCCAAAACGATCGGTTAAATCGTCTCTGAACGAGATTAAAACAGTGGCACCCGCCGCCGCTCTTATTTACATCCGACAATAAGTCAATTCATCACTCTGCGATTTGACCTTAAGTGGTATCACTGACTCATACGCACACCCGTGTAGATCGTCGATCCTATTTCGGGCATAAATCAGCGGTGTCGTGCGACGGGCCGGCCCGTGCGGTGCGTAATAATGAGCAAGCGAGCGTAGCACGCGACCCTTTAGTGTGTTGCTCGCTGTAAGGTATCATGGATTGCACAATTCTCCTGCGTATCTGTCTGGCTAGAAGACTGAAGAATCAAGAGGATTTTTTGATCGTAAGACACGAAGAATCCAGGAAGCAGAGAAAACCGAGCGGATCCAGAGTTCTGGCACGGGTTTAGACGACAGGGTGGCCGCCGACGGCCACGAAAACCCGGGGGACACGGATCGTGGGCAACAAGTCAGCGAGAAACGGCGCGTGACCAACACGTTCCCGCTGCCAGATTTACGGCAATAAAAATGGGCTACAACCAACGAACGATCCTGATGAAATTATAACTTCCTTCGATTTTCCATACGGCGTTCTCCTTCAACGAATCCTATTGTTCCCTCTACAAGCTTGGAAATCGATACACTCCAATCTCTATTTTGTTCTTCGAACAATGACTTCTGTATAGAGGATTTCAGCGATTAGTTCAATTCGAATCAGGTGAGAAGCAGATTGAATTTCATTCATGTTTGTTATAACTCTCTTCTATTTTTTTGCAATATACAAATATTTTGCAGTGCCTGAAGAACAATGAAAAGAACACATCAACAAATTTCAGACTTGGTAAATCTACTTCAGCTCCAGACTACCCCCTTTTAAAGAAGCCTTCGAACGGTGAGTACATTTATAAACCTTAAAAATTTTTTAATCGAATCCCCGACGATATCGGTACCATTGTCTGATATTCGGTCTCGATGGTTTGGGAAATAGTCTTTTCTGAGTAGAACTGTCTCAGGGCGTAGAATTTAGCCACAATATTATTCTTCTGGCGGCTACAATGCCGATGCGAGTAGGAAGCATGGAAGAAAGTTTCCCTGTAACATATTGGAAGGGTCGAAGGGACACGTCGAAGTCGCTGTCGCGGCTCGTATTGTGTCTTCTCGCTAGTACATACACGGCCACGTGCCTATGCGTGACACGTTCACGCATCGCTGCCTGGGTTTCTACTCTCTCTCCCTCGTATCGGCCCGTATTCATCTCTGATTCGTTGTTGGGGTGTGCACGGATTGCGTTTCCACTTTAACCGTGCGTCGTTGAACGTCTATCAAGGGTACACGAGCTGCATGCTACTTAACCCTCTGGACGACTGAACGTCAGCGAACGGGTCACTTTTGATTCACGGTAAAATAACATTGAAAATATTTTCAGAAATTTTAATTTCTTTTTAAGTTCACTCGATAAACATAAAACGTTGTATCGAAAACGCAATTTCGTGCAAAAGGAAATCCTTGCCGCGTTAAGATCCCTCGTTCGAGACAAGAATCCTTTTTCTTCGAGTGTACATTCGTCGTGTCGCGGTTCACGCTATGCGATAATTAGGAAACGATTAATTTCACTCGGCGTAACACGTCGTTACAAACAGGATTTGCTACAGCCGAGGCTTATCTGATGAACAAAAACATATTGCCGCGAGCACGAAAGCGTACCGAAGAAAAACGCTTAATTCGGAACGATAAAAAAGGGCCCGTTGACGGAACGATTGCGTTGCAATTACCTTTCACTTTTGATGGTACAATTTCACGGTACGTTTTAATTAGGATTATACTATTTCTATTTCTATCTCTTCTCCAATTACCTCGAAACACCCATCAAAGTTGGGCCAACATACCCTAACACCTTCTCGAAGGTAATCCATTCCTAATTCCCAATAAGTATCCCAAAGCTGAACCCTCTCCCTGTTTACTCACCCACGCACCCTTAAATCACAGCCTAATTTCAATTCAGCCGCGAATCGTGGTAACAGTTACGATCGCACTCTTTCGAACGTTTATTATCCCCGAAGGTCCTGGAATAGGGCTGGCGCGGTGGGGTGGTTACCTATGGTGTCGAGGTGTATGATAGTCACGGCATACGTGATCAGGCGCGTGAGGCAACTGCCAAGGCACGCGCCGTGCCGGAGCACGTAATTATCATAGGGAAGTTAGGGTTGCCTTCAGACGCATACACGTACACGTAACACACATAGGGAAGGGAGGTCGAGGGTCGGTCGACTCGGGTCAGGAAGTCACGCGAGGTACACACTCGCGGCGAACGTGGAAACAGGGAGGAGTACTTTTATTGTTCTACCAGTTGTCTTAGCCGGTTTTCCTGGCCACTGGGCAGACCCGTTGAAAAGCCAGGTCGATATTCCAGCCACGACGCGACGGGTCTGCCTTTTATCCGACCAACTTACCCCTCGCCTCACGGGGTTCACTATTCGCGTATTTGGGTGATCAAGTTGAATCTTACGGCGCGTTTGGTCTTCCAGTCAGTTGGTATTAATTCACGAATGAGAGTGCTAATATTTTCGCGGCGCTGTCATAGGAGGAGACAGTGATAAACCGCGGATCCGCGAGCTATGAATTAACACGTTCAAGATATCCGCGAACCGGTAATTCGAGCACGGCCATTAATGTTGTTCGCGTGTTTCCTACTCGAAACTGGATGAATATTACACTCTCTTACATGCTTCTATCGATGAAACGAACCACCAAGATCGTTCACGCGATTCTACGAAGAAATTACAATTTTTCATTAAATTTATAAACGAACAGACTGTAACGTGTCTGCGGTGGTTAAAAGAGGAGCCCTGGTTGAAATTCGCGTTTGAAAATGATGCGACAGGAGACCGTCAATTCTCTCTTTGATAACTGATCCATGACGATTGCAATCTAACGAGGCGTCGAAACCACAAACCGTTTACATCAAATTGCCCCGGGCTAGGCCTCTGAACTCCGCGAAATGATTCTGTCGCTTTGTATTAATCTCGCCACTGTCAGAGATAGCATAATTTACCATCATTTAGCGTACTCTTTTGTTTCTGGAGAATCTAATTATCAGCAGAGTATTAATACTCTTTCCACCTTCCATATCGAAAACTGATTTATGAACTATTATACATCTGTTTAATATTTAAGAGCAAATTTTCTATATTTTCGAAAAATCTTCTTAAAAACTCAAGGAAATATTGATCATCTTTAAAAGAAAATCCATCGAGTCCTCCTCGTGTTCGAAATTAATTACCCAGCTGAAAAGCAAAGTGTACCACCTCTCCATCTCCCAAAATCGTCGTTGAAAAGCAAAGGGAGCCAATCACGAGCCACGGTACCTTCATCTCAGCCGGTTAGACAAAGTCTAGTCAGGCAGGTGGTTGAGAGGCGAGAATCAAAGCGTTAATTCGTTCTTTGCTAGCTGATCCATGGCGTGGCGTTGGTTGTAAGCTGGCCAGGCGTGGCGAGGCCAGACCAGAAGCCGTTTATAACAAGTTGCCCGCGGGGCAGGTCCTGTGATCTCTGCTAGACGATTGCGTCGGTGTTGCTTGCGTCCACAGGGTGGGGTCCTGGCTGCCTCTCTCTTCCGTGTGTCGCTGTGCGGCCAAGCGTCTCTACACAGCCCCCAGGGCTTGTTCCCTTCTCTTTCTCTTTCTCTTTCTCTTTCTCTTTCTCTCCATCTCGCTCGACGACAAAGGGGTCGCGGTTCAACGCGCCACAAAGCGCCGGGACGCCCAACCACCCCCGCGCTCTCTCTCTCTCACTCACACACACGTGAGCACAAAGCGAATTCTCGAACAAGCCAGAGAGTCGCGACGCGTGAACTTGCACCCAGAGGCGCCTCCGAGCACCCTTTAGCCGGGTGTATGTAGCGAATCGAGGACGAGGAGAAGGAAAATCTTCTAGAGAAGGAGACCACCTTCGTATCCGAGCATACTACCCGATAAGATGGCAACGAATCATCGATCCGCCTTCTAGCGGTGTTTCTTTTCGATTGAAAACTGGGATTGCTCTATTTTTAGGAAGGACCAGTTCGCGATAGCGACTGGCTCCACTATAGCGTGAAACGGTGTTGAATTTTTCTTAGGGATGTTTTTTGGACACTTTAGAAACTTATGGCAGGATAGTTTGAAGTTACTTTTCAATTTTAGCCTCTTGGCTTGCCCCAGGGAACCCCTCGGTAGTCGATACTTATACTATTTATAATCAACTACGATCGTTGATTTCTTTCAAGCCCTGAATCATTATTTTTAGCCCTTAAAAGGTTCGATAAGAATCGCTTGAAACATAAAATATAATTTTTCAAAAGTAAACTCACCCTGTCCAGGGGCTGGTGACGTGGCGTGGCTCCAGCCTCCTTTGTACGAGCTGCTGGCATCTGTAACGATAAGAAAACAATCAATTAAATACTAACAATCATGGAGCATATAAAAATCGGTACATATATACGAGTCGCAGAATGTTGAAAGGAGATATGCAACATTGATCGAGCCAAACTGGGCAAAACATGGCACGTGTTACGAGCACTTCGTGATCCTCGCTCAAAGATTACTACTTTTTTTTTTTTTTTAGGTCACGTTATTAGAAGACGTATACCGTTTGCAATTGCAAGCTAATCAGTACCAAGAATCGCGGTTGGTCGTAAAATATATCTGATAGCTGGTTTTCGAGCTGCTTTCGTCGGAAAACAATTTCTTAGGAAAATCTTTACGACACCCTAATGACAGGTCGCGTTCGCGAAATACTCCTTGATTTCTCCTTTTTAATCTTTCTTCTTTAATTATTAAACATGAACGTTGTTGCAAATTTTAATATGTCTTTTGGAAATCAATCAATTCCTTTTTTCCCTGAATCTTATGCGTAGAAATTGCATTCCAATTTTAATTCTATGAATCATATGAAAATATTTATATGAAATATTCATCTGGTTGATCCTCCGTGTACCATGGTATTGCTTTCAAAAACACGGTACACATAGTGGTATAGACTTTTCTCTCGATCTTTGCCCGTAGTGTTTCCATCTGTGTCGGTGTGTTTGCAGACAGATATATTTTCATTTGGCAGTTATTGGCACGAGGGTGGCACCCGTGTGTACATACGTACAGCGGTACGTCATGCTCCTGCAGAAAGTCCAACGTCGCCGTCGTCGTCGTCGTCTTTCTGTGCAAACAACGACTTTCGTGTACAAAACGACCCGACCTTTTCGTCGTTTACTGCCCCCTTCGTTTGATCTAGAGCCTACGGTCCATTAATACAGCCTCGGATTTCACGTTTTAGGAAAGTGGAGGGGTCTCGAGCATCGACACCTCTCGGGGGTTAATCTTTGATAGGCGAGAATCTTTTGCAAGTATAGAGATAGAAAGGGATGAAAATGAGGATTATATTTTCATTATTGGAGCAATCTTCGAAATCTACCGCAAATTAAAAGAAAAGTAGTTTATCTCTAAGGAAATAAAAGAAGGACCATCCGTCGCACGGAGCACAACAAAATAAACCTATGTCCTACTCTCATCGATGCTCATTAAACACATCGGTTCATCCGGAAATTCGGTGTGCAGTTCACTTATGCCACGTGGTCCCAGTAGGGATCATCATCACTCATCGTCGATCATCTCTGATCCACTCCATCGTCCACCAGATCGCTTAACATTAACACTCTCAGACCCAACCGAGCAATACTACACACTCTAGAGAGTTGGCAATTTTTGAAAAAGTAACAAAAGGGTTAAAAAACTGTAATTGGTTTCTGAGATCATAGAAAAGAAGCGATTTTTAACCGGGAAGATGGAAAGCTGTATATTGGAATGGTCCTATTAAAAATTTCGTCACTTAAATATCTTCCGGCTGTTTGTGCCGTGCAGAAAACCTGTAGACGTACCGGCGAACAGCATGGAAAGATTGGTGAACGCGGTGGTTCGTGGTAATTCCGCGGCGGTGGTCCCGCTGCTCTTGAGGTCGAGCATCTCGTGTTGTGCCGTGTGCGAGCGGCCGTTCGGTACGGCAGCCTGCACCGGATATGATCTCTCGTTGGTCTCGCTTGTCACGGCACTGTCAACGCCCGGATCGCAGGTAACCGCGTGGACGATGAGACAAAGCTGGTCATATCAGCCCCCGATTGACCGTTTAACGAACTACTGCGAACGGAAGTAGTATCGCGACACGATGGATCACGGTCTCGAATCTACGATACGTGGCGTGCAGAGCGATAAGGGCGCCGATCATCTTGGTGACCCGCTGCTCTGAGTGACACTGGCCCTCGAACGTTGCTTTTCGGGGGTTGATACCGGATCGTGAACCCTGTCTCCGCCCTCGGAACAGACATTCGTGGACAGGGACGCGGTAACAGGGGTTGCCACGATTCGTTTTCCACCACGACGAAGGCGGAGTCTAGGGACGGATTTACACCCCCGTTACGAAGAGGCGGACGAACGCTTGCGCGTTGAACGAGAAGCAGAGGGTTGCGAGTCGTTGCGAGTCGGTGCTCGCGGATGCCTCGAAACGACGCGACGCACCAGGTTGCTAGGTGGCTGGGCACAACGACGTACCGGACCTCCTGCACTTACCGACCGGCGTTGTCGACGACGTAGTTTGCCCCGGTAACGACGTGCCACCGGTTCCCTTCCGGAACAAACCCTCTGTGGTAACGGCGCCCGTTTACAGAGAGAATGGTCAGGGAATTTTGGCAGTAATGGGCCAAGGTGTTTCCATTATTCTTCGGCCTGGACGTTTCATCCGTCTTTCCGTTTCCCTCTTTCCAACCTTTTCTTTCTTTCTTTTGCTTCCCTTGCTCGGTGAAGTGGGGTGATAATAGAGGGGTTGGGGTTAGATAGGCGAGGATCTTGATTACGAATAGAATATTGATGTTTGTGTGAATTATTTTACATTCTTCTTTTTTCTAAATCATTTTCAGTATTACCTAATATCGTCATAATGAAGGTCCTGAAAATTTCTGTCTTCTCTATATCGTTATGTAAAAGAGGTAAACGATATTCAAGCAAAATACAGAAATCATGTTTAAATTTGCCACCGATCAGATTTCTCTTGTCAATGAGTATCATTTAATACCGGCGTTTTCGCCGACAAATTATAATAATTATACACCGGTTGCAGGTGGGCGTGCCTGTGTTTCAGAGAATTACGCGATGACCCCGTTATTAACTCGATTTGCATTTCGTTGCAATTACTCCGTTGTGTCTCTGGCGGCGTTTAATGCCCCGCCGTTATTTCCATAAAATCTGCTTTGCAACGGCAAAACATGAGGTTGTCTTAATTAATTAATTATTTACCGCAATTATAATTCCGACAAAGAAAGTTTACGATATCGTACGCTCGCGCGAACGCTCCGTGTTTTATATTCCCGACAAATGTTTTGCATTTACGACCATTGAAATTCTATCGATAATAACGCGCTATACAGAGTGGTTTGTATAATTGATCATTGAAAAGAAGGCTATAGAATTTTTCTAGATTCTAATATAATAATTTACCCCCCTTCCCCCTCATTGCGTTATAATAAATCTGAAGGCCTACGAGGCCTGAAATCGGCTCCCATCGACGAAGATACCGTGGAGGTCCGAGTTCGTGGACCGCGACGAAGGTGAAAGGAAAATCGTAACAGGGGTGGCGATACCCCCCTCTGGGCGCACTTAACCCCCTTGCTCGACCCTATACACGCAGACACTCGAGAGCGATCGCGCGTTAAATGCGCCGCTGGCCGTACGCGGTCGCGTGGCGTGCGCGTGCCATCCTACGAGGGGATTCCCATTGGAAAGGATGCCCGAGGTAAGCTGCACGGGACGTGTGCGTGTGTGTGTGTGCCAGGAGTACCAACACTCTTCAGAGTTACAGACTGTCTTACCTAGACTGGTTATGGGGGTGTCCCGTCTCACTGAATCACGAGTATAATGGGAGCTAACGGTGTGGATTCGCTGGCCACTTTTCAGCCTTCGACGTCTGTCGATGGACGTCCGTAAACGGGCGTCGCTTTGGGACGGTTTTAGGGATCGTTTCTTGTTTTATCAGATATTTCAGATTTTTTTTATGAAATGTAATCATTTTTTCTTCATTTGTAATTGAGCTGTTACTCTTTTCAGCATATGACTATTGTTATTAAGCTTAATTAGACTTTATTAACAGATAGTTTGATCGCACTAATGTTCATTTTTTACAACGTTGTTAAGGGTGTAGCGTACAGGTATTATCGCGAGAGTGAAAGAGTTAGGAAACAAACGATGGCGTGTTCCGCGTCTATTGACCACCCCATCGTATATCATCAGAGTGAATTTGAATAATGAATATATTAGCACGTTTAGGCTGTCGTATGATTTTGATAGGAATCCTTGAGAGGCAAAGTTATAGCCGACCTATGGTGAGTCATTTATAACGACCCTGCCGAATATGTTTCATATCTTTGGAAACATATTTTTCTTGTCAGTTATCAATAACCCCCCGAGGGTGTTCAAAGCGTTAATTAGTATTCTGTAAAAATTTCAATCTATCCCAAAAATCTTGCATCGTAATTACCACCACCCTCCCCCCGGGAAAGCAGTAAAATTATTTCCACTCCAAAGACTTCTTCCCACGTGTCAGATCCAGGTGCAAAGTTCCACCTGTCCAAAAGTCTCCCGATCCGAATCATGAGCCACCGTGTTCCAGAAATAGCAATAAACCGAATTAAAAACAGGCATACTCCTGGCGAAAGCCTGGCTCTCCCTTTGTTCCGTACGGTGATTGCCTGAATCAGGATAACCGTAGAGAGGAACGAATCGGACGAGTGTCATCGTGTCGCAATCAGGAGGTACTCTGGGTCACTTTGGCAGGGGAGGAGCACGCGATTGCCCGTGCATTATCTTGAGATACCGAAACGGTATTACGCGGTACTTGGAGTTGTAGTTCGGTATCGGTGGTAGGGCGACGAGTATCATTGTACGGCATGAAACATGACAGGGTCTGGCTATTGTACGCGAGACGCATAGCTAGTCAGGGAACAGGAACGACGAAGGGAGCCAGTTAACCAGCCCTTCTCCTTCGTTTCCGTCCGAATCTACCCCTCGTCTGGATCTGCTCGTTCTTCTCGCTCCGTAACACGATAAGAAACGTGTCAGTTTGTTAGCTTTCCCGCGAACGGTCGCTCTAAGTGCACGATCATAGATACCTATCTACCCACACCGACAGATAATTCCTCGCATTCAATTTCTACAATATGCCGGATCCGATAGCTGAGAATTTTTTTTTTTTTTTTTTTTTAGATAACCCACTACCGTTGTCTGAATTTCGTCTCTTATACTACACCCTGGGAATTAAAAAAATTGGATTTCTTTTTACTTTTCACCCGAAAGTTGTAATTGCAAGATAGGAAGGGTGTGTCGATAAGCGAAACAGCGTGAGATTCGATCGAAATAGGGCTTTCTGTAAACGTTCGGCTTTGTGCCAACGCCGGCTGCAGGTCAGTAAACATGCCACAGAAGCGCGGATGCTTTGGACTTTAAAATGCTATGCAAAGATACTCGATAAAAGGTTTCATAAACTCGAGAGTCCGTCCCTTCGTATTCCAACGCCAACAAAGCCACGGCGTTAACGTTTTCATAAGAATATTCCACAGAAAATCGCGGTATCGAGATAAGTGCCATTTCGCAATATATTTTTTTTCTTTTCTTTTCTTCTTCGTCATTTTTAATCGTTCGAAAGTCTCGGAATTCGCGGTCAGAGCGTGGATGCGTGAAGGACTTCCGTTAAGAGGGCGGCGGCGGTTGTAGTAGCCCGTTAATGTAGGCGACCATTAATTACGTCACGGAAGAATGCAGACGTTGGCTCAAACAAAGGGCCGTGCTCGCATCCCCAAAGTTATCGATGCGACCGTGTCGTTCGTTCGTGCACGCTTCGAGTATCCAGCCTAATTACGACGGATTTGCATATCTCCAGTCGCGCTGGACCGAACAACTTCGTCCTTTTGTTCCTGCCAACCGGACGTCCGCTGCCATCCGGTTCGTTGCTGCCCTCGGAACCGCCAGCTAAGAGACCGTTCCGATCGTAGCATTCCAAACGGGAATTTCAAATAGATGCTCTATTAAACGCGGTGAAAAATAAAAAATTCGTTCACTCGTGAAATTTTAATACCGACACGAAATCGCCGTGAGAAATAATCGTTCGCGTGGTGGTGGCTCGTCGAGAGCACGAAAACAACCGACACGATACCACTGAAGGAAACGTTTGCGCTCCGACGCGTCGCGTCAGTCGGCTCTGAAACCGGAAGCGGCTCGGAGGAGACTCGGAGGATCCCGCAGAGACGATAGAAACGGAGGAACGCATAGGCGACGGGAAATAAACGAGATGGACGGAAAAGTGCGTTTCACGTTTTACGTTTTAAATCGTAAAATTTAATGTCATCATTCTAAACAATTCCATAATTATGGTAAATTGATTAAGATATCCAAATTCGTTTACCATTAATTTCCCAAGTTTCGAATTATAAAAAAAAAATCCTTATTCGATACTACTTGAACCCTTCAACTCTTCAGCCCAGAGTTTATCGGTAGTAGTCCCGTTATCAGGCACGCATTCATTATTCCTCGCGAACGAAATATGTTCGGGCAACGCGTATAGCAAGCGAGCCGGCGTGGCGCGGCGCGGCGGCTGCGGGCACACGATGTAAATAATCGTTTATTGATTAACTGTTTGACTGCGCAAGTCGAGTTAACTATGGCTAATCTCTGATTTGTAACGCCTCCCTTCTACGTGGGGGTTGCGCCGGAATGGCAGGGGTGGCAGGCTCTAGCCTGACGGTATGTCCGCGGGGAAGAGAGACGTTCGATAGGGGTAGAGGGAGCTGGTGGTGAGAAGAGATGTGGGTGGAAGAGGAGGATGAGGAGACGCTGGAGGGCTGGCCACCCCCTCGGCACGTAGTTTTCGCCTGTGCAACCCTCCTAGCGCTAACACGGAATTAATATCTCGCGAGTTAGCGGCCCCTTTTCATCCCCCTCGACGGCTCTGAAACGGAAATGAGCGCGCGGATGCCTCTGCTCTCTCGGTTCTCCGCTTTCCTATCGTCTTTTCATCCCCATCCCCCCTTCCACTCTCTAACGTTTGCTGTCATTTCTCTACGTCTTTGCTTACGTTTTCGCGCGACATTAAAAGTCGTCGCTCCTGTTGTCCCGACACTTGGTCAACCTACCCCTAACTACAATAGTTTTCGAATAAAATGAAAAAAATAAAAAAAGAAAGAGGGATTTTCTAACAAAACCGATTTAACCCCTTCGTTGATTCGCGCTCGACGAAAATAATAACGGAACCCTTTGTTAAAAGGGGGTGGAGGGTGGGATTGACTATGTAGAAATTACTACTATCGATCCTGCCTGTACACCCGTGTGCATACGCCGATCAGCGTTTCGTATCTGTTCCATAATCTAAATGACGTATTCGCAGATTTTATACATTCAATCTCCATTTGGAGGTAACTCGTGCCGCTCGAATGCTCGTTATCTCTGACCCGTAAAACGAGCATCGGATCGAACTTGACGAGAAATACATCGATCCGATGTACGAGCCACTTTCGACAACCGTATCGTAAGTCGCGTAAAGCAGACACCCTGATACGTGACCGTTTTATCTCACCTCTGATGCGATTTTATTACATTTTAAACGCTGCATCTATTTCTCACCACGATAACCGTATGCAAGTTCGGTACTTTTCAAATTCTTCACGTTTCTATAGAAAGAATTTAGCCCCAGGTAAATATTTTCAAGTAATTCAATTTTCCGAGTCAACGCAATCTGTGTATTTCAACATCCTGGCTACACCCAGCCCCCCCATCTTAAGATTCAAGAAGACGACCCACGAAGAGTGCGTCCTTGGTTGGATAAGGTAGATGCTGGAGGATCTCGGATACGCGTAGATCCTTGGCGACGGTGAACCATAGGTGACTAGCAGGCTGGCGATGGTAACAAACGACGACGAGTGGGGCAGCTAGGGGTTGGGGGTGGAGGTAGCTGGATGACTGGCGGCGGAAGCGTCGTCATGGCGACGCATCGATCAGCCACCGCCACGCGAATCGAGTCGAGCCCGAGAGGCTACCACATAGCACACTCTCCTTCACCACATCGCTGGATACACGGCTGTATTCACCGACACGCGTGTCACGCGCGAACACAAACCCACCCCTGTTCGTGCGACAAGAAGGGTGAATCGCGACGCGTAAGCTCGCCTTAATTCGCGACCAGTTCTTTCAGTCCGGTTGATCGAACCGGAAGTAGACTGCTTGAGGTCAGGGTCCTCGTTGAGAAAACCAGGATGAATGAACCAGTCGCGTTCGTTTCCTTATCAACGGGTGCAGACAGGTTGGACGTACGGAATCCCGGAATTCGCGGTTCAGAGGGTGGGTATAGCGAATTCCTAGGGTTGCAGGTGTGAATTTGATCCAGTATGTATTTACATGTATACTCGTTTCAGTAGATACTGGTGTATAAGGGTTGAATCTATGCGTGAACTATCTATTGTCAGACTTTCCGTAGGGTTCTATCACTTAATTCAGGAGTAAATTTTGCCCAGCTCGATGAGGAAAAATCTGCGATGCCCTAATAAGTCGATACAGCCGGTTCAGCATCAGCCGACAAACCTAGTTCCTAATGGAAGAAGTGGAAAGAAGGAGAGCTACGTGGGAAACGGGAAGAACGCCTGACCACGGGATCACGCGATCTAGGTCTCTCTGTGGATAGAAAGAAAAGGTGTAGCAGGGTCGGTTCGACTGCCACAGTTCAGCAGCTTCCGGTGGGCAGCCGGAACGGGTGTTACGTCGAAGCGGTTGTCGTTGGTCGATCGATCCTTCATAGCTTGGAGGAACAACTATCGTCGTCGTCGTCGTCGTCGTCGTCGTCGTCGACGTTTCAAGCCGCGTTCTCTGGCCTTCCAGTTCCGAGCTTGGACTGAATACCACTGATTGTCCTCTGCTTTCTCGCTCTATCGCCCTCTTTCCCTTTCCTTCCCGCGCTTTTCCATCTTTCTTCCACCTATTGGCAGAGCTCGAACCTCGACTCTCCACTCGTAACCACCCTCATCCTACCACTCCGCCTCGCAACCCACCCCGTGGCACCCCTATCCTCCACGGTGCCGTGCTACTCCTACCCACTCCACGATAATGATGGCAATCAGACCCTCAGAAAGGATTTCAGGAAATTCTCTCGCCTTTTTGTCGGCAGCCGGGGCGGAGGCGGACGCCACAAACACCGGTCGTCGTCGTCCTCCCTCTTCCTGCTGCTACTGCTGCTAGTTATAGTCGTCGTTCCGCTTTCTCTTCGACTTTTCCTCTCGCACGAGATATCTTGATGCATCTGCGACTTTTCGATCGCTCGAACCGTGTCGATAAATCGACTGACGTTTCTTTTGCATCTCATTCGAACCGCTTTTCTAGTCTTCGAGGTGAATCTTTTTGTTCTATATAATCAGTTATCTATTGTAGTAGTTACACTATTGTATCCGATTTCTAGGATTTCTATCATAGCCGTTGTTTCATCCTGTTTTTAACAGGAAAATAGAAGTTTTGCAGCAGAGATGTCTAACAATGTTCGATGTTTGATCGTGATGTAAACGTGGAAAAACGTGTTGCAAAGAGAAGGGAAGGTTTCTTTCTATAACTAAGTTTTTTTTTCCTTCTTCCTGTCGCGAGTGTTCCTTCCCCTTGCAGCGTTGTTTTCGCACGGTGCTCGCGAAAATGGCCCGGAATTAACGTGTAACAAGCTACGAAACTCCCTATTCATGGAGCTCTAAAGAACACCGACTGCGCGGAGTCGGTGCACGGTCGAGTGATTAATTTCTATCCTCGGGGTTGGTGCAACTAATTATCGTTGCGTTTTATCGCCCCTGGTAACTTGGTCTCTTCCTGGAACCCTCGATAAGCGGCGATGAAATTATCGCCAAGAAATGTTAGTCAAAACTAGCCATATTGTTACGTTAATTATTTAATTAACCAACCATTGTCAAATAATTTTCTGCACGAAACTTGACAATTTTTAGAATATTTTGAATAACGATCGTTCATAGAGCAACATTTTGCGATTAAAATCTAGATATCTTTCCTAAAGATTTTCTGGCTAAAGAAAGCCAACTTTTTCACGGCTTCTTGAAAAATCTTTTTCCAAGGCGAGCCGCTGAAACTGGAGCGGGTGCAATTACTAAGATCGACCCCGGACTAACGAGGGTTGGCCCGTCGAATTTTCTTCGTGACACAAGCAATTTTATTTCCTGATTTTAACTAAAAATTTATACGTACACTTAACAGTGAACAGTTTTGCAAATTGTACAATTTATACATCGATGCATGTAGAAATATTCGAGATGGAAAATATCGCGATAGATGAAAGTTTCAGGCCACCGTCGTTGGGCAAGGAAGATCGTTCGCTTCCGTTCGTGACAGAGCTACTTAGAAGGCAAGATTTCGTGTACTTTGTAATGGCTACTTCGCCGTATTTACGTGGCCGGCTACGTGTTCCATGAATCGGCACACGGACCGGGGAAACGTAATGCCATTAGATCGATTTTCATACCCTTTTCTTTTCTCAAGATTTTACTTTGCATCGCTCGAATGACCACTGGCCAAGCTACTGTCAATTATTATTGCTAAATTTTTCATTTTTCAAGCAGTAAAATATGGTAAAGAAAAGGTGGTTGTAACGCGACGAAAGATGAAGAATGAGGTCGCAGAGAGTGATCTGTTGCTCAGGGTGGTGTGCACGCTGACAATATTGACTAGGAGCCAAGAAAAGGCCGAAAAAGGGGCTGACGGGAGTCCCTTTTCTCAACCCCTCACTCCCTCGTCACTCCTTCATCGACGGAACATTAAGCACACACGATAACGCATGATTAACTGGCTAATGACTTTCTCTATACCGTTCTCCCGCTGCTACTCTCCTCGGGGAGCCTTCGATGCTTTTGCAGAATCATCTCCAACGGGGGTGGAATGCACCCCTCGTGAAACCTTTTTCCCCGATAAGTGACAGACGTTTTTCGACGTTAATCGGTCGAACAATTTGTCCCTGACAAATGTCTGCGGAGGGGAGGGGGGTATCTTTTTTTATATTCGCAGATTTATAAATACGATAGCCTAGAAATTTAGAAATCTAAAAATTATTCTTAAATAATTAAACAGCTATTGTTTTTATAAAATTCTTGAAATATATTCAACTTAAAAACATCGCAGAGACATCCAAGGACTGGTAAAAATATTCATTCGAGGGTGATATATAAATTTGACAGTACTTTTTTTTCTGACACAAGCACAGAGGGTGGTTTACGAATGCCGAGACATCTATCGTGGTCCAATGTAACTGAAATAAGGGATGATTTCGGAAGACACTGCCATCTATCCGAAGATTCTCCATATTTAGGGGTTGTTAGTCGTCGGTTTAGGTATCGATCTAGTCACTTTGCTGAAAAATTCGGAAGCACAGGGGTTTCTCGTACCCAGTATAGATTCTCTGTGATCTTCTTAACCGATCATCGTTAACGTTACTATCAAATTTTCATATCTACATCCAATAATAAGAAGATAACTTTAATTTTCAGTAATTTAGTTCTAGTTTTGAAAAGTTTAGAGAATCAAAATTTCTTACAAATTTTATTTCCAATGAAATGAAAATACAATCGTCACGCGAACCATCCCTAAGAAAATGGTGTACGTTCCCGTTCGAACTTTAGCCGAGTCACGTGGATTGTTCTTTTTCTTCGTCGCTCGCCACCCTTCCTACCCTTTGTTTCTTTTTTCCTGGCAGCCCTCTTTCCACCTTGCTGGTGGCGAGTTAGCGACTTAACGAGGTTATTTCACGACGTCGACTAGCCTGGGTCATAGGTCGTGCGAGAATGAATAATGATTGGTAGGGCTGCGAGGACGAATTTTAAATTCTGAATTATATTTCACACGCGCAAAGATTCGCCTTCCATCGAAATTCGCAGAAACTAAATTCCAAAAGGTTCGGTAGAAAAGTCTACGACAAACGTACGCTTTATCAACCCCCTTCGTCGAAGGACAAAAACGTTGACCGAGAGGAGAATCGTTGAGAAGCGACATCGATAATAGCGAAGAAAAACGCGGAGCCAGGGAAACCGTCGTCGAGAGAAAGGGAAAGAGACAAGGGGGTGCGGTGACAGGGAAAGAAAGAAATGAAGAGAGAAACAGAAAGGACGAAAAGGAAGATAAGGTACCAGCAACGCAGCCCTTCTTCGATCTTGTGCCATGCTCTTTGTTGCAAAGCGCAATAATTGCGCGGGAGGGTGGCCTACGAGCCACAGGGGGTGACGGTGGTAAGGGAGAAGGTAGCACGCGCCGGAAACGGAACCGAGAGTCGTGTGTCCCCGGCGTTCCCGGCCGGAACTATCATGATTAGTCACGGGCCCTGCAATGAGCCGTACCAGAACAGAAAGACACAACCCCCCTTCTTCATGCTACCCGGAATTCATTCGAGCGCGATCGACCTGAACGTAGACATTCAGAAAGAGACGATCCATCATTGCTCCTTGATTTCGCTCATGAATCTGCTTGCGAGAACTTCTTAACCCCTTTGAAAGGATCAGGGCTGGCAGATTAATTGTGAGAGTGCTACGTGTATCAACTGAGATTTTTCTAATTTCTTTCAAACTTTAATTATTCTTCCATCGGTATAAAAAAAAAAAAAATTTTCACCCACCATCGACACCCCCGAACAAATTCGATAATGCCAACAGAAATTCGCACTTGAGATACCGGATCCTCATCTCGAGGGTCCTCAGACGGATATCCGGGGTCATCCGAGCGGCGGTGGAGACCGAATTTCTTTAATGTATTCTTTCCATTTTTTAGAGGTAAGACAGTTACGATCCTCTGAACCTTAGTCACCCCTTGGGCGCTGGGAACGAGGGTGGGACCAGTCGTAGTTGCCGATGACGGAAGCGAAGGGGCGCGAAAAGGTTGCCGGTGATGAAGGGCAAAAAGGGATCACACCGTGGGGAAATGGTTGAATCTATGACGAGGGCTGCTCGAGACCCCATAACCAGCCCTCTACCCGGGTTAACCGATACCGGCAATTATCAACGCGTCTTGGTCACTCTGATCCACCCTTCACCGTAGCTAAGTCTATACACGGGGTGAGTTTTCGTTAACGTGGTCAGATTAATTGATCAGAATTTGCTACTTAGAAATTAGGGTGTACCGTTCTTTGTCAGCGATTTCCTAGTCTTGAAACAGTTTTCTTCTTTTTTCAAAAAAAAAAAGTAAATAAAAAGATATTGTTGTTATCGTTTTATGCAATACAGTGTTCCACTTTTTACACGTACAATGAAACACGCGCCGCATCCTGTGCCGCAGCCCACTCTATGCAGGCGAAATTGGTGCAAAGGGTGCGAGAGGCAGGCTCTTTTATGTCGCATCGTTTGTCTCGGGAGGTGCCCTATTCCGTGCAATTAGACAGACGAGAGGTAACATTACCCTCGGTCATATCAAGTGTAGGCGTTCTGATGTTTTCCGGCGTGAGAAGGGGGCCACAGAGGCGATACTTTTCTCGGCTTTAATTGCCCAAAGATTCTCTATTGCCGGAAGTTCTCCTCCTCTTTTCCATCTTCTTTTGCATCGTTTCATTGAAGATTCTTGAAAGTTTGCAAAAATAGAACGTTCGATGGCGAATAGTAAAATAACGCAAACACCCTAAATGTCCCATAGCCACAAGGAACGTGGCGCGATCGAACACGCGGTGTACGTAAGTCGTGAACCTTAAAAGGGCTAACTACCGCGAGCCCTGTGTTGGCAAACAACACGTTGTCGGCATGCGCGTCACCTCATTTTGTCAAACATCAATTACCAGCGCAAACAAGGCGGGATGGTGCTCGAGCGAGGAAACATTAAATACATGCACCGCCCTCGGACACGCTGACACAATATCCGATATGTAACGGTGCCGATCGGATACCAAAGCTAGCGTGTATAATGTAACTAAGAATTCGCTAAGGCGTGATAGAAAAGTGACTAGGGGTAACTTGGGGTGACTAGGGGTAACTTAAATTTGATCCCGAGTGTACTTCGTTAAACTTGCAGATAGCAATTAATTATCGTAGTCTCGTTGTTCTATGTATCTCGACTCTTCACCTCTGGGTCGTGAAAAGTCCTTGGAAAATTTCGGCGAAAGACCGAGGGCTTTTGTTAGAAAGCACGAAACTCGAAAGAATTATAGCCAGGTGTATAGATCGTCGGCACGAAATGGTCCGACTTAAAATCTAAGTAGCTTAAGAGCGTCGTCATCCCCGCGGAGAAGGAGCGCAGAGATACGGGTTAGATAGATAGAGGTTCAACCTGAAGCCGTAGAGGGTTTGCAGAGAGGGATGCTGGCTTGTCGAGGGGTGCATCCGGGATCTCCGAGGGTGGCGATTCGTGGGGCGG